>NW_006788075.1:1699250-1767465 GCF_000442215.2 Lipotes vexillifer
CCGGTCCGGGAGGATCCCACGTGCCACGGAGTGGCTGGGCCCGTGAGCCATGGCCGCTGGGCCTGCGCGTCCAGAGCCTGTGCTCTGCAATGGGAGAGGCCACAGCGGTGAGAGACCTGCGTACCACAAAAAAAAAAAAAAAAAAAAAGAAAAGAAAGTTACTGGCCTCTTCTTTCAACTACTTTCCTTTGGCAATGAGACTGACACACCTCTTACATAGGAAATTTGGAGTTTTCATCGTTTACAACTCTTTGAACACACAGTTCTCACTGCTGGGATCCCCCATGCACCCCAACCTTCAGTTTAAATATTACTACCTTCCTCCAATATTGTCTTTCTGAGGAAATGTCTTGAGGTTGACACTGAATGTTGAGGAAACAGGCTGAAGTCAAATCAGATGAGTCCTGATTTGAACATAAGGAAACATTTCTTGGTCTGGTGATAAAATTCTATGATGGGATAAGGTAACTGAGATGTCATTTTCTTTCCTGTCCCTTAGGTACTTCAAACTTCGTAAGTTCAAAATAGAATCCATCATTTCCACCTTCAAATATACTGCCTTTCAGTTACACTATTCTTTTGTGTGTTCCATCATCCACTCCCCAGTACCCAAGATAAGAAAATGTCTTCTTTCTAGAGTATCCCTTTCTTTTACTCTCCAAAACCCCTCCATGCCCAAAGCCAGTGGTTTCTGTCTTTTAGTTTATGCGGCTGCATCCAACATTCCTCAAGCCAATGCCCCAGACCTAGTCACCACCATCTTTAATAATGCAAACTACATCAGCCTCTCCTCCAGTCTCCCTCTAACATTTATCCCACTCTAGCCAGAATGACCTTTCTCAAGCACATGTTTAACCACATCTCTTCCCTACATAAACACCACTGATGACTATTCATTGTCCCCGGGGATTAAAGTTCCAACTCCCTAACTGAGATCCTATTATTAGAAATGGGATTGGTCATATATATACATAATTATCCTAGGGATAATAAAAAGAACTTTTCACCCATAATTCTCTCCCTCTCTAGCTGGATCTGATTCATGGAACATTTACGATCCAGATTTTTATTAAAATGTAGGTAAAACTGAAAGTGAGTAATGCCTCAGCGTACTAGCATCTTTTGTAACAGTTTTATCAGATTACCTAGCCTTCCACTCCTGTGAGATCAGGAACAATTAGAGGCATCTCCAGGGAATGGTGGGCTTCAAGTAGAGACATAAAGAGCCAAAGAGAAAGAATTAAAGAGAAGATTTGGTAAAAGTGTCAAAAGTTAAACACATCGTTCTAGAAGGAGGAAAAAAAGTGAAAATAAACCCCACTCTTTTGACAACTCTGCCCAGGGTCAGAAAGGAGGTAAAATTATCTGGTGACTAGGCACCCCCATGGGCCTTGAGCTGGCAGAGATCAAGGCTACATTCAGAGAAGTGTCTTTGACCACAATAATGATAATCAGCATGATAAGGTCTAGCAGCTTTGTTACTACCAAGATTGACTGAAGGAGGTGGAACTGCCTGTCTTGAACAAGGGAGATCACGGGCAGACATGAAATCTGTTTTCGAATACCTCAAAGCTTATGGAAAACACGTATTTCATTTATTTTGTATCACTACTAAAGATAACATCAACACTGAAAGTCACAAGGTGGCAAACGTCAGCTCACAAGTTCTTGCAGTTTATGTCTTGCACAAAGGCATTTGGCAAAGGGTCAGGTAAGTTTGCAATCCAGCCAGTACTCCTATTCAGCATACGAGGTGACCTTGGGCTACATCAGCCCAGAAGAAAGAGCACCTTTTTGTAAGTTAGCACAAAGGAGGTGCTCTTTTCTAATATGACCCTGAACTCCAGTTGAGAATATCCATCAGTATTGTCCAGTAACGGCACACACTGACTCCATCACAGGGTGCCCAGGCCGAGGCTGGGTGTTCTTCCACCAAGAGTGTCATGTGACTGCACTCCACCGCATGAAGGAAAATGAACTAGATGGCCTCCAAAGTTCTTTCCAGTTTAACTTCTCTGCTGCCTTGACTCTTTCACTTTATTGTTCTATGAATTATCGTATGAATCTATGATGTCCAAAATTCCTCTCACACCTTTAATAGTGTAATTCTGAAAGTCTGCTCTGAGAGGAAGAGAAAGAAATGGTATCATATGCCATTTGATTCACATATCAAGTTATTAGGAATAAATAACTCTTTTATTTAGGTTCTTCTAGTTCTTCTGATACCCTGTCCCCCAACCTCTGGAAATCTGTTCTCTGTATCTACATGTTCTGGTTTCTTTGGGGGAATTTTTAAAAAATATTCCACATATAAGTGAGATCATATGACATTTGTCTTGCTCTGACTCATTTCACATAGCATAATGTCCTCAAGGTCCATTTATGTTGTCCCAAATGGCAGGATTTCCTTCCTTTTTATAGCTGAAGAGTATTCTGTGGTATGGCATGCAAATATATATATATATATATATATATATATATATATATATATATATGTATACACACACACACACCCCACATCTTCTGTATCCATTCATCAACTGACAGACACTTAGGTTGATTCCATGTCTTGGCTGTTGTAAATAATGCTGCAATCAATATGGGGCACAGATATCTGTTCTGAGTTAGTGTTTTTGTTTCCTTTGGATAAATACCCAGAAGTGTGGAATTGCTGGATCATATGGTAGTTCTATTTTTAATTTTTTGAGGGGCCTCCATAGTGGCTGCACCAATTTACATTCCCACCAACAATGCATGAGGGTTCCCTTTTCTCCACATCCTCACCGACACTTGTTAATTCTGGCCTTTTTGAAAATACCCATTCTTTTTTTTTTTTTTTTTTTTTTTTGTAGGCTTGTGGGATCTTCCCAGACCGGGGCACGAACCCGTGTCCCCTGCATCGGCAGGTGGACTCTCAACCACTGCGCCACCAGGGAGGTCCTGAAAATACCCATTCTGACAGGTGTGAGGTGATACCTCATTGTGATTTAATTTGCATTTCCCTGATGATTAGTGATGCTGAGCACCTTTTTATGTACCAGTTGGCTATAGGCATATCTTATTTGGAAAAATGTCTACTCAGGTTATCTGTGTACTTTTTAACCAGATTCTTTTGTGGGGGGTTTTGCTATTTTTTTTTAATGTATAGAAAAATTATAATGTATTCATCTAGCTATAATTTTTACATCATGCCTCATTTATACAGCACTATCTCAATGAATTCATCATCATACAGAATTTGTTACGTAATTCATATTCCATTTGGACTTGGCAGTGCACGGAAGATATGTTAAAACAATGGTCACACTGGACATGCAGAAAATATGTACTCTTTCTGCTTTACTCTTTCATAGAAAATACTTTTTCAAATTTTGAGTTGAATCTTACTGTTACATCATTTATGAAACTGAAATCAACTGCATTATGACCATGTTTTCTATAGTACTTTATAGTACACAAGGTAGTTTTAAACATACTACCTTATTCAAACTATACTGTGAGATAAGCAGGAAGATTCTAAAACTTTTCAGACACCGAAATGTTTATTCAGTCCTTCACATGAAACAGGAGACATTTTTAATATAAATATTTAGCCAATATACATATCAAAATGGTTTTATAAGCAAAAGATGCAATTTTATAATTTTGCCTGTAGGAGGAGTGTTAGGCAGCTAATAATTAGCCATGCTGCACAAATATATAAATAAATTCTATATTTGCACTTATGTAGTATTCTAATTTTATCTTAAACTAAACATAATAAGCAAAAACATCTAAAATTCAGGGGAAAAAAGTCCTAGAACATAACATTTTTCTCTCCAATACACTTGTTTTAAGAAGGAAAGCACATTCCTATCATCTCCTCTACCTTAGTTCAGGCCTCATAGGCTGGTTTCCTTTCCTCCAATCTCTCCCTCTTCTCTTCCAATATTTATTCTGATGACATAATCACCTTTGCCAAACTAGATTACAACACTATGATAAAAAATGTACACCACCTCCGAATCAATGCACGATGAATAAACTCCTGAGTGCAGCATAAAGATTCATCCTTAATCTGGACTCAGACTCCTCCTGTGCACTTTGTTGGGAGCCTTCCCAACTTCAGTTCAGGTGTCCTCAGCCTTTAGGAGAAGGGGGTCCCACCCTCATCCCATGGGAAGGGTCTTGATGCTTAAGAGAGTAAGTGCTCCAGTTGGGGTATATGTACTACATTAGGACAGTCAAACTGATAGGAAAAAATTTTTAATCCTTGTTCAGGATTAAAACATGTTGAATCTCTTGCATATACACACCTCTCCCCATCTCACTAGATTTGAATAAAGAAGAACTGAATTCATTGGCACCATTTTACGATGATGGAAAGGACCATATTTAAGATAAAGCCAACGGTATGAAAGAACTACCAAAACACTATGGGTACAGCACACACAGCCACACCCACTTGTATGTGCTGCTAGTGTGCCTGCCTTCTCTCACTTTTCTTTTCTGCTATATATATATAGTAAATATGTATATTTACTATAACAGTAAACCATTATTTGCCTTCTCTGACTTTCTAAAACTGTCCAGTTCAAATTCTTTTCTTGGGTCTTCTGATCAAAATAAATAAGACCCCTGAGACACCATAATTCCTTTATGTATATTCCAACTATATCTACTTTAAATATCTATTTTAATCCCTAATAAATTAACGGTCACTCAAGAGCAGGTAGTAGAACTTATCCATCTTGCATTGTGCATAGTGTTTAACACAAAGCATTCAATAAGAGTTTATTGAACTGAATGATATGTAGTAATATCCATGTAAAACTGTTTTGGATACTAAATCAATGAAACAACAATTAAATATTATTGGGTTCACCAATAAGTTTATTCAACTTTTAATTGGCTCATCCTAATATGAATTTCAAACTTTTCCTTCTTCCAATCCTTGAAAATCTTCAGGGAAAGCAACAATAGATCTGAATCGTTTCTTTGTCTTATAAATCACCTCCAAGTAAGACAAAGGCCACAAAGATGAAAGATTAACTCCTTCACTACAATTTTATTTTAATTCAGAAACTCCTCTTGAGTTATTCCTGGTAGTTTCTCTCCAACCTTCATTGGAGTAGATGCCTTTTGGGGTGGATGACCTTCTCCAAAAGATTATTGTTCCTGCTTTTTTTGTTTAAAGGAATTTCCTTCTGCCCCATCCATCAAGTCATGAGATGTAGGTTTATAAACCTTATTTACATTGAGACCCATCTCCCCTGGTGACAGCTGAGCAAAGCCAGGTCACTCTGAATCCCTTCCCTAGGAACTTATGACTGGGACTGGGAGATTCCAAGTACATTCTGGCCTTGTATCCCGAGTAGGCTTATTATGCAATATTCTTCATCAATTAAAATTTACTACAAATTTACACTGTGAGTTAATGAAGCTACACAGAAATAAAACCAGAAGAACTGAGGGTGTGATTCACGATAACGTCAGCCCTCCTCACCCCACCCCCGTGGGAAAAATAAAGAGTCTCAAGGAAACAAAGGAATCTGGTCACCAAATTTTAAAAGCTGAAAAGAATTTTACTAATCTTCTTTATATGAACTTTAGCATTAGCAAATTTCTGTCTTCCTGGGCACAAACCTAAGCACCCTTCTTATTTTAGACAATGAATTTAAGCTTCTGGCTTCTCTAAATTCATCTAAAATCAGCAGTTAAGTGCTTAGTTTTGACCTAACCAGCAGGGGTCAGAGTCAGAACAAAAACCACCTAATGAAGGATTCCATGGAAAGACATCAAACATTTAAGTGAACAAAAATCAATTGCTGCTGAACTGCAGAGATAATGTTTAAATAGCCAACATCTCAATGAAGGTATCAAAACGTGTGCAGCCCCCTTAAAAATGATACCTAATAATTTTTAAAGTCTGAAAAAAGGTTTAAAGAGAAAATACTGATATTCTAATAAAAATAACACAATTAAAAGAAAACAAAATAATTGAATTATAATCCTGGAGCTGGCTGCAGTAAGTTATCGAAGCACATAAACAAGCTTTAGATATTACAAGTAGCTTCCTAAATTTGACTCAAGAACAAACTCAAGGTTACTTTGCTTCCTCAAGTATGATTTTTTTAGAGGTGAAATTATATTCTGAAAATACTTACCTGTTACATCCGTCTTTATTCCCGCAATCTTCAACAGTGGTTCAACCTTCTCATAATAGACCTGAGTAGCTTCTTTTTTGTGGCTTTGGGGGTTAAGGACTATTTTTAATGACTTCGGTCTGTCTGAAAAACCTAAGAGGGAAATATAAAGACAAAAATTATAGTCTCTGTCGGCATTTTTTTTTCTTTCCCTTTAAAACCATACACTAAGGCCAGTTAGAATGTTATACACCTATTTAATTACTGTTTGCTATTTTTATTTGAAATTCTTCCAAGAGTTTTCCTGAATATGGCATTATTTTAAAACATTTCACAGTTCCTAGCAGTGAAATAAGAATATCCCTCTTAAAGTAAGTCATGAGTTATAACAAAGCATTTAATTTATGAAGGAAGGTGTGAATGAAAGCGACTTCATGAATATTAGGCAATGATTAAGTATATTTACCAAATCACCGATAATATATCCGATGTTCCTTTAGCATTTGTTTCTGGCGAAAAAAGCAATGGACTATAACAGATTAGAAAGTCCATTTCCTCTCCTTGGATAAATATGCTCATTATTGGAACTGGGCATTCCGGTAACCCCAGGGCTACCCAGGGCTGACCTGCTGATGAGCCCAGAGTGGAGTGGAGGATGCAAGGCCAGGTCAGGGCCAGCACCCAGAGCAATGCACGCTGGAAGCTAAAAAGAGGGTTTAGGTCGGAGTTCAAGCCTGAAAAGGGGCCAAGGGAGAAAGAACTCTTCCCTGGGGAACTGGGAAAGCAACGCCTCTCAGCAGGGGTTCGGGAATATAGTGCTGCCTCACAGTTGGGGCTGAGATTTGATACTACAATTTTCTGGGCTTGCAAGATGCTTAGCACTTAGAGCCCAGTTGGAGCAGGTGCAAAGCAAATTTTCCGTTGTTAGGAAGGGGTAGGAGAGGACAGAGGAGCCAGAAGAAAGCTGACGACTATTTCTTTCACGGTAAGCTCTTCTCACACGGCCACGCTTCAAGGTTAGAAAAGCAGTTACTAGCATCCATTTTTAATGAAACCGTTACTAAAGCCAAAAGAAAAATGTCCATTACACCCACATCAGTTTTTGTGCCTCAAGTAGAGACAATATTTTATTTCTTACCATATTTGAAATAATAAAAAGTTTTCAACAACACATATTGTTTGAATTCAGGGAGCGTCTTGGCTGAGGGCCAGATGGGACGATGCTGAACTCCTTACCTCTTCTGTACTTGGCCCTGGGATCCCATTTTGGTGAGAGACTTCTGCCAGTCTCCTAATCACCCAGTCTTGAAACCTCAATTCCTTGTTTTCCTTTCAATTCCTACATTCAAATGAGTGCCCAGATTCGTGAGGTGATAACTATTTGCTTCCACGCCTCTGCCCTTCCTGGCTGTCTCACTCTGGCTCGGCGTTCTCCAGGACCACTCATGGGTACTTTGCAGCCTCCCTTCCACCATATCCTCAGACATCACAGCTCCCAGCAGCCCTGCACTGGTCCAAAGCACCAGGGCCCATCACTGCCTGTGGGGCAAGCCCGACCCCTGAAAATGACACCCAGAGCCTCCCCCAACCAACTCCAACCTATCCTCTCTCCTCCCTCTCACACATATTCAAGAAATACTTGTTGAGCATTTGCACTGAGTACTGGGAAGAGGTGGAAAGTGATTAACATGTGTTCATGCTTTACAGGGGGAAGACGTATCCACAAATAGAACCAGTACAAGACAGAACAGATTTGTTAACACGAAGGCACAAAGTGCCCTGGGGGTGGATGAGAGGAGGGTGGTTAATTCTTATTAGGGATCCGGAAAAGCCTTCCCAGAGAAGGGAGCATTTGAGCGGGGCTTTGGGCTTATGCTGTTTTCACTACTTGCAATTCCCTCCTGCCTCACACTTCATCCTCCCCTTAGCGAAACAGCAGGGGTAGAGTCAGGGAGGAAATACCAAGCAGTGAGACCAGCACAGAAGATGCTCGAAGCAAACTAAGTGCAGAGGGTTTTCTGTTCCATTTCCACTTCCCCTTCACTATCCAGACCCACTGTATTACTTGCCGAATACCAGCTGCTAGGCCTTCCTCTGTTCAGACAGTTCACCGTTTCCACTCTGCCTCATCTCCAATCCTGTAAAAATCTGACCACTTTTTCAAAGCTCACCTCAAATACCACTTCCTCACTGAAGCCCTTCCTGACCAGCAGAATTCATCTCTCTGGCTTCTTGCTCCCGTGTTACTCTCTGTACCTCTATTATCGATTTTTTATATCATTTATACAGAAAACTCTGATAAAGGACTCAACGTCTCAGGACTCCCACTGGCCAAACCTGGGACAACACAAAATGGAATAAAGACAGTAACATATCATACATACTACAGTGACTTTTTAAAACACCCAACTCCGGGAATGAAACCGACACTAAATACACATATAAATAAAGGAGGAAAGGAAAAACTTCACCTTAGAGTAACAATTAATAAATACGGGAAAATTACAGAGTTAGAACATCACTATTTTCAACCATCATAATAATGATGGGTTTAGGCAAGAATCAGCAATGGATGCTAAAACCATTGGTGACAGTCAGTTGGGGAACAAAATACTTACTTAGTCTTAAACTCTGCCCTTCCCTATTACTCTATTTACAGAAAGTAAAAAGGAATATTTACAGTAGGGAAGTCGGGCAGACACGTCCTTAGTCAAGTGATCAAAGTTAACAACACTCTGAGTGATACAAACTGACACATGTGCCTCATGTACAAGATACACAGCACTAAGGACATACAACTTCTGTGGGATTCCTGCCCCAAGCGCATACATAATATGGACCTAACAAGATGAAACACTCAGACAAACCCAAGTTGAGGGGCATTCTCAAAATACCTGCCTTAAACTTTTCAAAAAAGGCAAGGCCATGAAAGACAAAGAAAAACTGAGGAAGTGTTCCAGATTAAAGGAGACTAAAGAGTGACAACTAAATGCAGTATATGACTCTGGATCAGGTCAAAACAAAACTGCCGTGAAGGGGCTTCCCTGGTGGCGCAGTGGTTGAGAGTCCGCCTGCCGATGCAGGGGACACGGGTTTGTGTCCCGGTCCGGGAAGATCCCACGTGCTGTGGAGTGGCTGGGACAGTGAACCATGGCCGCTGAGCCTGCGCATCTGGAGCCTGCGCGTCCAGAGCCTGTGCTCCGCAACGGGAGAGGCCACAACAGTGAGGCCCGCGTACAGCAAAAAAAAAAAAAACACTACCACGAAGGACAGTATTTGTGTCCTTTAATCAGGAAGGACGAAGCAGATTAATCTAGGGCTCACTTTTATTAAAACACGAAAAGGACCAGAAACTTGTTCTAAACCCCAGAGTCCAGACAAAAGATCTGTTTAGGTTTTCCTTACCTGGTAAATTTGTTGGAACACCCTCATTTCTCCAGCAGGGACAGACCCAGTAAGGAAGGTGTCTAGCCACCAAATTGCAGTCCCCAAATGCTGTCATACAAACCAACTTTTATTTCCCCCTTTTCCTATATCATGACTGTGGAGGAATAGACATTTGTGGAAATGAGAAACAGTCATTTGAGGTTTGTGAGGATAAGCACATTGCAGTCGAAGGCTTGTAGACCTTAAACATATGTATAAAAGTGCACGCTATATGTCCACACCCAATCTTTGTGACACAATCTTCTTAAAATGGCAGGAAAGGGGCTAAAATTATTTTGAAAGACTTTCTAAAAGGATTTAAGCAAAATAATTTTATTTTTAAGCCTCAGTTAACAACAACAGCAATGAAAACTAAATTAATCAGAAAGTCCCATTCCTTAGACATTCTGGTCAATCAAGGGGTTTTTAAATACAAGTCAACAAAGCCAATTTTTTTTTTCTTTACCAGAGCACATATTCATTTCCTCATTTCTTTCTTTTAGATGCATCTAATATGATGACTATGAAGATGGAGTCTAAGTATATAGGAATTAGGTAGCAATTTGAAATCAATATAGAGATCAGGATGGAGATCTCTACCAAATAAAGTCGGATTTTTTAAATGTTCTTAATTAAGTGGAATAAAGAGAAATAATTTAAAAATCTCCATCCTTCTCTCCTTCCATGCTCCCTCCTCAAGCCTCCTCCTATTCCATTCAGTTTCTTGAACTCCTATGTTCCCTCTACCACAGGGTCCTTGCACCTGCTCTCTCCACTAGCTGCCCACCTATACCAGCTGCCACCATAGCCACTTTGCCCAATTAACCCCCTCTTCTCTTTATCTTGATCTCACATTAGTCACTGTTTCTAGGGAAAGCCTACCATGGCTTCCTTGGCTTTGAGACTTCAGCTAGGTCATTTCCCCCTTATCATTTGTTCTCACAAGTCCATACGCTTCCCAATCTTGATTCTTACACTGCTGTTATTTTCTATTAATTAATTATTCTTCCATATTAGACTGGAAACTCCCTGGGTTTTTCTCCACATTCTATTTCCTTAGTGCAGGGCACATAATAGATGATCAAATACTTGATGAGTGAATAAAAGGGCAGTGTTAGCTTTAGGTCATCTAGATAACAACAACAGCCATTCATTTATTCACAAATAACTACATGCCTGTTATTTGCCAGGCAGGGCTCTAGAAGCTGAGGTTCTATCAGTGAACAAGAAAAGCCTCTGTCCTCATGAAGCTTCCATTCCAATGGTAGGAGACAAATAAACAAGAGAATTCAGAGCATGCTAAGTGGTAAAAAGTTCTAAGGATAAAAGTGAAGCTCAGGACCTAATGAAACTTAAAAGCTTTTGCACAGCAAAGGAAACCATAAACAATACGAAAAGACAACCCTCAGAATGGGAGAAAATATTTGCAAATGAAGCAACTGACAAAGGATTAATCTCCAAAATTTACAAGCAGCTCATGAAGCTCAATATCAAAAAAAACAAACAACCCAATCCAAAAATGGGCAGAAGACCTAAATAGACATTTCTCCAAAGAAGATATACAGATTGCCAACAAACACATGAAAGAATGCTCAACATCATTAATCATTAGAGAAATGCAAATCAAAACCACAATGAGGTATCATCTCACACCAGTCAGAATGGCCATCATCAAAAAATCTACAAACAACAAATGCTGGAGAGGGTGTGGAGAAAGGGAACTCTCTTGCACTGTTGGTTGGAATGTAAATTGATACAGCCACTATGGAGAACAGTATGGAGGTTCCTTAAAAAACTAAAAATAGAACTACCATACGACCCAGCTATCCCACTACTGGGCATATACCCTGAGAAAACCATAATTCAAAAAGAGTCATGTACCACAATGTTCACTGCAGCTCTATTTACAATAGCCAGGACATGGAAGCAACCTAAGTGTCCATCGACAGATGAATGGATAAAGAAGATGTGGCACATATATACAATGGAATATTACTCAGCCATAAAAAGAAACAAAATTGAGTTATTTGTAGTGAGGTGAATGGACCTAGAGTCTGTCATACAGAGTGAAGTAAGTCAGAAAGGGAAAAACAAATACCATATACTACCACATATATATGGAATCTAAAAAAAAAGTCATGAAGAACCTAGGGGCAGGACAGGAATAAAGACGCAGACCTACTAGAGAATGGACTTGAGGACACGGGGTGGGGGAAGTATAAGCTGGAACAAAGTGAAAGAGTGGCATGCACATACACTACCAAACATAAAATAGATAGCTAGTGGGAAGCGGCCGCATAGCACAGGGAGATCAGCTCAGTGCTCTGTGACCACCTAGAGGGGTGGGATAGGGAGGGTGGGAGGGAGGGAGACTCAAGAGATATGGGGATATATGTATAGCTGATTCACTTCGTTATAAAGCAGAAACTAACACACCATATAGTTTATGGTGTATACAAAGCGATTATACTCCAATAAAGATGTTAAAAAAAAAAAAAAGTGAAGCTCAGTTGTGGGAGAGAAGGAGGGCAAAGGTAGAAGAAATGACTTGCTGGCCAGGGAAGGTCAGATCACCCAGAGCTTTGTAGGCATTTACAAGGATTTTAGCTTTGGTTCTGAGTGAGAGAAGAAGCACATGGAGAATTTTGAGCAGTGTTTACAGCAACATAGCCTTAGGTGTTAAAAGGATCACTTCAGCTGCCATATGGAAAGTAGACACAGGGTAAGGACTAACAAAGTAAAGAACACTGGCAATATTCTAACACTGTGTGCTTAGACACAGTGGTTGAAGTGGACATTATAAGAAAAGTCAGATTCTAGATATATCTCCTCATTGAAGTATAATTGACATACACATTATACTAGTTTTGGGTGTACAGTATAATGATTCAACATTTGTATCCACAGGCACAACGATCCCTTGGATCGTTCCACAGGGCAAAAATAAAATGGTGTCTGCAGTTGAGGAGAGTAGGGGATGGTGTCAGGTTAGGCGGTACACAGAGAGGGCCTTAGAGGGATGAGAGTCTAGGTGATGAAGGGCCTCAGGCGGCAACACAGTGTGTGTAAGAGATAAAACTTGTGTGCAGCAGTTGGGACTGGAGAGTGGGGCAGTGATGAGTGGAGTCTTACTCCAAGCACAAAAAGCTCTATGGATTCTGTCTTCCCTCTGGTCAATATCCAAGTTAGGGAAGAAGCAAAGTTCCCCGGAACTACAGTTGTTCCAAAGCCCCTTTCTGTCTGGTAACCATGCAGTGCTGGAGTCTGCACCCAGGTCTATCTATGGCACTTGGTTACACTCTTCACCAAGTGACCACAATGCAAATGTCTCTATATCTGAGAACCATATACACAATTATTTTCTGTACAAATTAAAATACACACATTGTACAGAATTCAAAAATCTCATTATTCAGCTCATTCCCTGGTATCTAGTTCCCTTCCTGAGGGGCAACCACTGTCATCATGTCAAGAATCTATTCTCTGCATATACAAAAATGTAGGTATACGTTCTGTGACTTTTTACATAGACGGTAGCATCCCAACCCACTATTCTGTGCCTTGCTTTTCCTTTTACAATATTTTGGAGATAATTCCATATCACTACATAGAGTGCTATGTTACTTTATTTAAAGCTGCCTAGTTTTCTTTGTATGGATGAACCTCAATTTAATTAACGAGTTCCCTGGGGATGGGTATTTAGGTTGTTTCCAATCTTCCTTTACTGCAAATACTGCTGCAATGAACGTCATTTTGCATCTATTTACATAAAACTGCAGGACAAACTTCTAGAAGTAGAAACACTGGGTCAAAGGGTATGTACCCTTGAGAGTGTATATTCTCAAATCACTTGCCATAGAAATTTAGACTTGTGACTGAAAAAAAAAAAGTAAATGCTAGAGTAAAAGTAATTGATCTTAAATCTTGGCTCCTCCATTTGCCACCTGTGTGACTTTGGGTTATTGTTTAACTTCTCTGTTCTTCAGTTTCCCCACCTGTAAAATGGGGATAATAAGAGTGCCTCTCACAAATTGTGATGATTAAATAAGTGTAAAGTACTTAGAAAAGTGCATGGCACATAGTAAGTACTCAGTTTACCTATTATTTTTACTACCAATTTACAAGGGTGCTTTCTTACACCCTTGTAAACCTTGTAAATTTTCAAAATTTTGATCTTTGACAATCTGAGGGGTGAAAAACCGCATATCACTCTAATTTCAATTTACATTTCTCTTATTATGAGAGAGGCTGAGAAATTTTGCAAATGTTTAAGAGCTATTTTTATTTTTCCACGAACTGTCAGTTTATATCATTAGCCAATTCTTTCTTTGTACTGTTTGCCATGTTAATTTTAGCAGTGCTCCATACAGTATCAACCTTTTACTTGTGTGAGTTACAAATATTTTTCCCAGCGTGTCATTTAGTGCTTTTAATTTTATTTATGCTGTTTTCTCTATGTCAAACGTTTTCATTTTTATGTGCCTATGGTTGAATTTATCACTTCTTTTATGGTTTCTGGGTTTTGTGTCACATTTAAAAGCTCCCTTTATGACAAAAAAAATCCCCTATATTTTTCTAATAATTTTATGGTCTCAATTTCATATTTTATTTAATACTATCTGAAATTTATTTTGATAGATGATACAAAATTGGGAGTTGACTTTACTTTTTTCCAGGTGGCTATCTATCTGTCCCAACATAATTCATGGCATAATCAGTCTTTCTCCTACAGATTTCAAATGCCACCTTTAGATATACTAAAATTCTGGATGTATTTGAATCTCTTCTTGAGTGCCTAGTCTGAGATCTATTGACTTATTCATATGCCAGTATCATAATGTCTTAAATATTATAGTTTCATAACATGACTTAGTAGCTGATAGAGTTCCTTACTACTTTTAAGAATTTCCATGTCTATTTTTACACATGATCTTTAAAATCAGTTTGTCTAGTGTGAAAAAATTCTCCCGGTATTCGGATTATGTTAAATATATATTATCTTAAGGGCTGTTAACACTTTTATGAGATTCAGTCTTTCTTTACAGAAACATGGTATGCTTTTCCATTTTAAGTCTCCTGTGTCCCTAAGTACCATGGTAAACATTTTTCAGATAAATGCTGAATAAGTCTAGGTTTTTCACCTTTTTTCGCTGCTGCTGTCAATATGTTTCTAACTCCATCTCCTAACTGACTCTTGACGCCATATATCAAAACCATTAGATTTCTACACCTAGCACTTAATTTTCTCATTGTTCATCATAGATTTTCCCTTATTCTCTTGGATTTTCCAGTCTAATAGCTATTTCATCTTCAAATAATGGTAACTTCACTTTCCTCTTTCCAACTGTCACACAAATTCATGTTCTTCTCTAGTCTACTTGCATTGGTGGGTTTCACCAGAATGTGACCAACAGTGCTGATGAAGGATACTGTTGTCAGTTTCAAAATTAATGGGACTCCCTCACATGTTTCTCCTATTATAGGCTTTAAAATGAGATATACATTTATCATGTTGATAACACAGCCATCTATTCTTATTTTATTAAGGGTTGTTTGACACTCATAAGTAAAATCAATCTATACTTTTCCTTCTTTGGACTTCGTTGTCAGATGTTGGTGTTAATTTCATGCAAGCTCTAGAAATAAAATCTGGGAGTTTTCCATATTTTCCTATGCTCCAGAATAATTTAAATAGTATTGAAGTTTTCCTGTTCCTTAAAGGTATGGTGCATATCCCTGTGAAAATATCAGAGTTGGTGCTTTTTTTAGGAGTAACAAAAAATTTCTGCTTCTTTGGTGATAACTGGTCTTTAACATTATCTATGGCTTCTGGAGTCAGTTTGGCCATTTTTATTTTCCTAGACAATGTGTTCATTCATTTCATCCTGCTCCTAAGAGGCAGCCCAGGTTGCCTGCTGGGTTCTAAATATCATCCTCCTATTGAGTAGTAGTAGCAACACTGTTTCCCCCTGATAATCAGAACTGATCACCTTTGCCAGCAGAGCAACTTCATTATTATTTTTTCACTTGCTGGTTCAGTGATATGGTTCAATAATGTGGCCAGGTAGTTTTCAATGTGCAATTCAATTGAACCACTGTCATGTTCCCATATGAAAGTATTCTTTTAAACTAAAAGCTCTAAATCAGCAGAGTTCAAAGTTGTAGAGGCTGGAAGCAAAAATATTATGAGTGGGTCACAAAAGGTGGAGATAAAAAATGACACTTCTCCCTTAACTCATTCATTAGTCCATAGACCCATGTATTCTGTTTATGGAACTAAAAACTACTTTAATATCACAAGATTTAGTCTCCCAGGTGGAAGACAATATTATAAAATAGGAAAAATGGTAAGACTAATGAATCCCATACTTGTCAGCCAACTGTTTCCCTATTTTTGATGTGAATGAGTCCCTTGATCAAAAGCAGTATTGTATAGGATGCAAATTCACTGAACACGGCATTTAGTAGGGCCACCAATGGTAGTGTTGGCAGAAACATGGTGGACAGGAAATGCAAATCCATACCAGAAGTAAGCATTCATAGCAATGAGGCCAAGCCACTGACCTTTCACAAAGGAGAGGATTCAATGTATCAACCTGCCACCAAGTGGTGGACTGGTTGCCCTGGGATATGGGGTGTATCCAGGGCTCAAGGCTGATCTGCTTGCAGGCAGAGTACTCAGCAATGGTGGTAGTCAAATCAGCCTTGGTGAGCAGAAGTGCTTATTGCTAAATCCCTGTATTTTTCTCCTTCCTGCTTTAAGGCCACTTTGTTTATATGTTCATTGTGCAAGCCCTGGGTTTGCTCTGAAAAGATGCTGACAAACATCTATAGAATGGAGCATCTTACATACCTGGTTATTTCCTGGTTATTTCTAGAGAATAAATTTTCTTTGGTGAGCATTTACATAAAACACAAATCTCATATTCTGTTCTTATTCTGTGAAAGTCATCCATATACTTTTGCTTTATACACCTTTGCCACCAACCCTCCAAATTTTTACTTCCAACTATTTGGCCAAGCTCTTCGCCACTGTTCATGCATTGAGATACATCAATCCCTGTGGCCATCACTCCTTAACAACTAGTATCAACTGTTTGAAGTTCTGACTACCAGAAGGACCTCCCTTCCCTACAATCTTTTAGGAACACTTTGAGTGGAGCTGTAATGCTTCAGGAGCTCACTTCTATTATACCATGCAGAGCTGTCTCTGAACTAGGCCCCATTTAGTTCCCTTAGGCAACTGGTCAGAGAAAATGTCTCATGAGGCCATACACGTGGGGTGAGGGGGAAAAAAGCAATCAGCAACAGTTGTAGGCCACCAGCACATTCGATGCCCTAGAACCTTCTCCTCTAGCCCATTAATAATATTATCTGTATAAAACAGCTTTCTATTTAAAATAGCTAGAGTATTTTATGTTTTATATCAACTGAACTTTGATCAGTACAAATGTTTAACAGACATCTCAAATTTAACATATTCAAAACTGAAATTCTGCTTTTCCCCACCAAACCTGGTCTGTCTACCCACCATCTTCCGCTTCTCACTAAATGACAACTTCATCCTTCCACTCACTCCAGTCAGAAACTTCACTTTACTTTGAACAACTACTTAAGCATTTATCCTGCCTTTCTAATATGCACTATACTCCTACCTAACCAAACAGTACCAGTTACAGAAGCAACATCATTTTTAAAAAAAGAATAGCACTCATTTAGGAAGAATGGTTGAATTAGAAAATCTCCATGATCTACCCCTAGTTAAATAATCAGTTCAGGCAAGGATAATCAATGCATGTTAAAACCGTTAGATGAAATATTTACTGAGGACTAGACATGCCCTTGGTCCCTGAGTACCACCCAACAAATTATCTGCTAGTTTCAAATAGAGACATTACAATGGAGAGATCAAGCTTTTTCACCTCCTTGATTCAGGGATCAGTCTTAGCCTTGGGGAAGTCACCTTGGCCTCATTAACAGTAGGGAAGTCAGACATTCATTATGTACCACCTGAGATGATAAAAAATGAGTACACATACCACTTATGAAGTATCCTTGCCCAAAATTTATAACATAAATCTAATTAAGTCTTTAGATTGAAAATCCAGTTTATAGTGAATACAGAGAATAGAAGAACAAGTTAAATGATGCCCCCAGATAGGGGCATAGCTGTACTGCTCAAAGTCTGTGGTCTCCACAATGACACCCCAGTATCATGCAGCAGCTCATTAGAAAGGCCCACACCAGATCCACTGAATCAAAATTTCTGGGAGTAAGGACCAATAATCTATATTTAAATGGGCTAAATGTTTCTTATGAACACTAAAATGTCTACAGGACAAATAATCCAGTCTCTTCCAGAAATCAAGGTCCGAGAGAATATAAAAGATGAGGAAGAGCATGCTGTAGTGTTGTAGTTTAAATGCATTTAATTGACTGGACACTGATGGTTACAAATCAGCTATAAAAGACATTCTGGAAAACGGGGGAAATTTCAATGTGGACCAGGTATTAGATCATAATAAACAACTATTGTTCATTCATTTTGTAGGATAATGGTATTTTGTTATTTGTAAAATTTCTGTTTTTAGAGATGCATACTGAAATATTTCTGGGAAAAATATAATGATGTTTATAATTTACTTTAAAACACACTGACAGAATAAAATGTTTGAAGTCACTATGGAAGAATGTTAAGAACTATAGAATCTAGGTGACAAATACAGAAAATATAAAAACATTATAATGGGCACCTCGATGTTTGATAATTTTTCATAATAGAGTAAAAAATACCTTGGTGTCATCCTTGAATTTTTTTTTTCAATATCCCCCGTATCCACTAAGTCAGTAAATCCAGCCATTTCTATCTTCAAAAACAAATGCAAAGACCAACCACTTCATACCATGTCTCCCGCTCCTACCCTGATTTAAGCCACCATCTCTTGCCCGGATTATACTAATTTCACTTAACCGGTCTCCTGCTGCACCCACTCACCCACTTGCAAAATCTACTCTCTACTTGGCAGCCAGAATATCCATTTTGAAAGTAAGTCAGACCATGTCGCTCCTCTGCTTAAAACTCCCCAATGAGCCCCTCTGCTTAAAACTCCCCAATGAGCCCCCATTCTTCTCAGAATAAAAGTAAAAAATCATACAAATCTTGCAAGATCCTTCATGGCTACTTCCAACCACCTCTGTGATGTCATTTCCAATTATTTGGCTCCCTGTTGACTCTACTCTGCACGTTGACTCTACTCTGCACAAGCTTTCTTGCTCAAGCTTTTGCACTTACTGTTCCCTCTGCTTGGAACATTTCCATATCCATATGGCTCCCTATTACTTTCAGCTCTTTTCTAACACTTCACAGCCCATGAAGTCTTCCTTAACCACCTGTGTACATTTCACATCAGATAAATATATTTGACATTTTTTTCAATTCCCTCTTCTTATGAATTAAATATTTGTGTCCCGTCCCCAAATTTATATGTTGACATCCTAGTCCCCCAATGTGAGGTATTAGGAGGTGGGGCCTTTGGGAGGTAATTAGGTGATGAGGGTTGAGCCCTTATGAATGGGATTAGTGCTTTTATAAAGAAGACCCCAGAGGGCTCTAGCTTTCTTTCTGCCATGTGAAGACACAAGAAGAGGGCTCTCACCAGAACCTGACCATGCTGGCACCCTGAGCTCAGACTTCAAGCCTCCAGGACTGTGAGAAGTAAATTTCTGTTATTTATAAGCCACCCTTTCTATGGTACTTTGTTATACCATCCCAAACAGACTAAGACACTCCACTACCACTAGAACATAAGCTACTTGAGGTCAAAGACTTTGTGGTTCTGCTCTCTGCTATATTACTAGCCCCCAGAATAGTATGTGGCACACAATAGAAGCCATATGTGTGTGTGTGTGTGTGTGTGTATTCTTTTTAAAAATAAACCAAAAATTAAAGAAAAAATAAATTATAAAACTGTAATTCCAATTGCATTAAAGAAAACAAAAGAACAACACTGCAAAAACAGCCACTTAAGCAAAAAGCCTTCGTTTTAAAATTGCTGTTATATAAAATAAGTCCAGAAACATAACCACTTACATTAATTCTTAAAGTAAAACAAAAAGACTAAGGCAAATACTTCACAAAGAACCAAAGATTTATCAACAGTAGGTTTTGCAATAGGATTTATATCCTTTGAAAGAAACACTTAGCATGAAAAATCAAACAACCTCTTATTGCTGCCAAGTTAAGCTTTTAAAAAATAAAAAATAATTCAATCACTAACTCATATTTACTTCCTATATATACAAACTTATGACCAGTAGAATTGTTTAAGAGCTGGGGAAATCTTTTCTAAATTAAATTTACAGCAACAATGAAAATAAATACTAACCCTTTTGCTCAGAATTTAAAATAAATCAGTTTGCCCCCCGCAAAAAAATCATCAGTTATTAAAAAATCAGAAAGTGGGCCAGAAAGAAACTGCCTTTAGTGCACATGGTACTAGTTGGTTTTGAAAAACAACCTCAGTTGTCCCATCTTAGGCTTGGACTGGGAGTGCTGTCCTTCAGCCCCATCAGGGCACTTGTGTGCCATCATCTCACATGAAAAAAGACAACTCAAAGAAGCAGTTAGCCAACGGGATGCCACCAGTGTGTAAAGATACTGACATACAGATGGCCAACAAACACATGAAGAGATGCTCAACATCACTAACTATTAGAGAAATTCAAATTAAAACTACAATGAGATATCACCTCACACCAGTCAGAATGGCCGTCATCAAAAGTCTACAAACAATAACAGCTGGAGAGGGCATGGAGAAAAGGAAGCTCTCCTACATGTGTGGTGGAATGTAAATTGATACAGCCACTATCAATTTACATTGAGGAAAACAGTATGAAGGTTCCTTAAAAAACTAAAAATAGTTAGTTTTTAGTTTATGATTTTTAGTTTAGTTTAGTTTAGTTTTTAGTTTAGTTTAGTTTATATATGATCCAGCAATCCCACTCCTGGACATATATCCGGAGAAAACCACAATTCAAAAAAACACATGCACCCCGATGTTCAAAGCAGCACTATTTACAATAGCCAGGACATGGAAGCAACCTAAATGTCTCAGCAGAGGAATGCATAAAGATGTGGTACATATATACAATGGAATATTACTCAGCCATAAAAAGAAATGAAATTGGGTCATTTGTAGAGACGTGGATGGACCTAGAGAGTGTCATACAGAGTAAAGTAAGTCAGAAAGAGAAAAGCAAATATCGTATAAAAATGCATAAATGTGGAATCTAGAAAAATGGTATAGATGATCTATACCAAGACAAAATTCACCAGGTGAGACTGCCAAATAATCTGATAAACCTAAACCTATCTTCCACAAAAAGAACTGTAACAGTTAAGAAAAGAATTTGGAGACTTTAAAAACTAGGTTAGGAAGGTAAAAAAGAGGAGGAAGTTCTCTAAGTTTTATGAAATTTATTTATTGATTGATAAAGAAAAAGGAGACATTTTAATTTCATTTGTGGGAAAATAAACATGCATCCTAGATCTCTTGCCCAAACAATAAACATTCTCACGTACTATAGAAATATAGCTCACTGTAAAGATTTATGTAAATTACTAGCTACAAAGAACTCTACGGAAGACATTTTTAGAATGAGATGATGTGAAGCATCAGGCAGTCACAACCTTGCTCTTCTCTCGTCCAATTATGACAAACT
The DNA here is from genome assembly GCF_000442215.2 of Lipotes vexillifer. Taxonomy (NCBI): domain Eukaryota; kingdom Metazoa; phylum Chordata; class Mammalia; order Artiodactyla; family Lipotidae; genus Lipotes; species Lipotes vexillifer. The sequence goes on from NW_006788075.1 coordinate 1,720,523, forward strand.
GTTTAATATGAAAGCTGTATAGAGACACATAAATCCCCTGAACTCTTTGAAAAAATGAATCTGAAAGTGATTATTATCATTCATTCATAATTTTACAATAGTATAAGCATCCCCCCAAAAGATAATCCAAGATTAAACTATAGATATGATTCAACATTAATATGCAGCTGATTTGGTTCTCAGTCTTTTGGTAGTCTCTCAATTCAGACTCTAGAGCATAGACCTTTTTAGCACGCCAGTTTGCAGTGAACAAGCAATGTAAAACAGAATGGCCAACTGTTCCTCCGTTAGTAACAAATGTGCTAATATGTACTAGTTTAAACTTGATCTATCAGTGAGTCAATGAACCATGAAGGGTGGGGGTTAATCAGGGTGTTCTCCAAACAAAGGCTCATGAGAGCAGTGGGGACGCCACTCCCAGACTCACATCTGTGCTGTTTTGAGTGCAGCATGATGGAAATGGCATGGTGTTCATCAAAATTAAGAGCCCAGAACCTTGTCATAGTCTTGCATATAGTCACAACCATTTTACACAGAAAAGCAACCAAATTGTTGCAAATCAAAAATCCATACACAGGAAATAAAGACCTCAGCCACAATTCTCAGGAACTATTAATATTAAACTATACCCAGTTAATGTGTAACAGTGATGGTAAAAACCTTTCACACATAAGATTTGACAACTTCCCAGCAGCACTCAGAGTTGGAAGTATTTTATATTACATGATATATATTAAAGTGCATCAATTTCACTTTATTATTAGCAAAAGCTAATTGATGTGCATCTTTACACGTAGCAGTGAAAACAATCTAAATGTTATATAATCTACTTAAAGTAACAAACAAGCTCAAAAACTTCTGAATGCACATGCAGCCCAACAATGTGACATACCTCTATTTCTAAGAGCTGAAATGGACTGAGCAGCAATTAGTAGAAAGAATCACCTGCTGCCAGGAATAATCACCTCAATACTTCAGTATTTAAACAATAAGGGAGTTAAGACTATGTAGACAGAGCCAGAACAAACAGAAAGAAGAGAAAAAGAAAGAAAATTTAACAAAATGTATCATCCATTTATTTTTACCAGATTTTTATAATAATCTTGATAAAATAAATTTTTATTTATTTTGTTCACTATATCACTTTCCCCAATACAAAACCCAGACTGAAAAGAAATACATGTTACTGGCTTCAGGCAAGTTTTTTATTCCCTTGCTCTGCTTAGAAGTTGACCACAGAATTAGTTAAAATAATTAGCATTTAAATATGACTAACTTTATGAAAATCCGATTTGATGAAATAATTGTACATTTAACCCTTCACAAGCCATGAAATTATGAAAATATTAGAGAATTTTATAAACTTTTTAACTTTTTCATTGAATTATAACTGATATACACTTTTATTACTTTCATGTGTACAACCTAGATATGTGACATTTGTATATACTGTAAAATATTCACTGCAGTAAGTCTACTTATCATATTCAACATACAGACTTAATATCACTGAATGTATTCTCCATGCTGCACATTATATCCCCATGACTTATTTATTTTATACCTGAAAGTTTGTACTTCCTGCTCCCCTATACTCATTTCACCTTACCCCTTATACACCTCCCCTCTGGCAATCATCAATCTGTTCTCCATACCTATGAGTCTGGGTTTTGTTTTATCTGATTTTTTAGATTCCACATATAAGTAAATCACATAGTATTTGTCTTACTAGGACTTGTTTCACTTAGCATAATACCCTCAATATCCATCCATGTTTTCGCAAATGGCTAAATTTCATTCTGTTTTTATGACTGAGTAATATTCTGTTGTATATATGTACCACATCTTCTTTACCCATTCATTCATCAGTGGATACAGGATCTTTCCAAATCTTAACTATTGTAAATAATGCCATAATAAACACAGGGGGGCATATACATTTTCAAATTACTGTTTTTGTTTTCTTTGGATAGATATACAAAAGTGGAATTTCCGGATCACATCACAGTTCCATTCTCAATTTTTGAGGTACCTTCATATTGTTTTCCAGAGTGTTTGCAACATTTACATTCCCACCAACAGTGCATGAGGGTTCCCTTTTCTCCACATCCTTGCCAACATTTTTTGTCTTTTTGATAATAGCGATTCTGATGGGTGTGAGGTGATTATCTCATTGTGGTTTTGATTTGCATTTTCCTAATTATTAATGATGCTGAGCATCTTTTCATATGTCTGTTGGCCATCTGTATGTCTTCTTTAAAAAAAAAGTCTATTCAGATACTCTGCCCATTTTTTAATCAGAGTGTTTGTTTTTTTGTTATAGTGTGAGTTCCTTATAAATATATTTTGGATATTAACCCTTTATTGGATATATGATTTGCAAATATCTTCTCCTATTCAGTAGGCTGACTTTGTATTTGTTGATGGTTTCCTTCACTGTGCAGAAACTTTTTAGTCTGATGTAGTCCCATTTGCTATCTTTGTTTTTCTTGCCCTTGCCTTTGTATTCAGATCAAAAAAATATATATATATCCCTAGGACCAATGTCCATGAGCTTACTGCATATGTTTTCTTCTAGGATATTTATAGTTTCACGTCTTACATCCAAATCTTTATTCCATTTTGAGTAAATATTTGTATATGGTATAAACAGTGGTCCAGTTTCATTGTTTTGCATGTAGCTGTCCAGATTTCCAAACACCATTTATTAAAGAGACTGTCCTTTCCTATTCAACATACATATTCTTGCCTCCTTTGTCATAAATTAATTGACCATATAATGCATAGGTTTATTTCTGGGCTCTCTATTCTGTTCCATTGATCTATGTGTCTGTTTTTATGCCAACAATAGACTGTTTTAATTACTATAGCTTTGTAGTATACCCCTCTAACCTGCAAAGTTTATGCTGAAAAATTTGCCAATAGCCTTATGGGGTTTCCCTTGTATATTACCAGTTGTTTTCTTCTTTCTACTTTTAAGATTCTCTCTTAACTTTTGATATTTTACTTATAATGTGTCTTACTGTGGATCTCTTTAGGTTCATCTTATTTGTAACTCTCCAGGCTTCCGGGACCTTGATGTCTGTTTTCTTCCCTAGATTAGGAATGTTTTCAGCCATATTTCTTCAAATAAGTTTTCTGCTCCTTTCTCTCTTCTCCTTCTAGGACCCCTATAATGCAAATGTTATTCCACTTGATGTTGGCCCAAAGGGGGCATGTGTGTGTGTGTGTGTGTGTGTGTGTGTGTGTGCGTGTGTGCGCGCGTGTGTGTGCGCGCGCGCACGTGTGTGTGTGTGTATACATGCTCTTTCTCGGTGAGTTCCATTGCTTTGTCTTCCAGCTTGCTGATCTTTTCTTATGCTTCATCCAGTCTGCTGTTGAACCTCTGTACTTTTTCGGTTCAGATATTGTATTCTTTAATTCTGTCATTTCTATTTGGTACTTTCTTGTGGTATTTTCTTATGTTTTCTACCTCTTTATTGAAGTTCTCACTGTGTTGATCTATGCTTTTCTTGAGTCCAGTGAGTATCTTTACAGCCATTACTTTGAACTCCTTATCAAGTAGATTCCTGATATCTCCATTTCATTAAGATCTTTTTCTGAGGTTTCGTCTTATTCTTTCATTTGGAACATATTGCTCTGTCTCCTCATTTTTGCCTGACTCCTCTCTGTGTTTGTTTCTATGCATTAGGCAAAATAGCTACTTCTCCCAGTCTTGAAGGAGTGGCTTTTTGTAGGATAAAATCCCTGGGGCCCAGAAGTACAACTGCACCCCCACCGGCCACCAGAGACAGGTGCTCAAGGGGCATCCCCTGTGTGGGTTGTATGAGCTCAACAACTGTGGTGGAGAGAGTCCTGGCAGATTCCTGCCTCTCCAGTAGATGCTTTAAGATTAGTATTCACATGTGGTTTATGCACTTTTCAGACTGGTGCTTTTGCATTGGAGTCCCTGAGTCTGCATGCAAGCCCTTCAAGAACAGGTTCTCCATTCCCTACAGCTCTGTGGTTCTCCCGGACATATTCCCCATTGTTTTCTAAGGCCAGATGTTTTGGTGGCCCATCTCTCCAGTGCTGTGCCCCTGATGTGGGGCACAAACTGTTTGCTCCTCGAGGAAAAGTTCCATAGTTTTGAGATCCCTCCCAAATGTGGGTTGCTGTACCTGGGTTGGGATTTTGGCAAGACTGTCTCTGCCTCTTCTGTCTCAATGTAGCCCTTTTACCCTTTGTTGTGGAGCTGCTATTCATCTAGCTTTCAGGGTTTTTTCAGAGAAAATTATTCCATATGTAGTTGTAGATTTTTTTTGTCCAGAAGAAGAGGGAAGTTCAAGATCTTATGCCACCATCTTGAACTGCCTTCTCATGAACATTTTTTAATTCAATGATTTTATAAGTTAGAAGGCTTTTACAAAGTATCACCTCTGGATCACATATAAGTAAATAGGTATGACTTTTAACAGAGTTTTTAGTTATCTGCAGGGCTCCAAAAAAAATCACACAGTCTTTAACACAGTCCTTGACTTACAATGGTTTGACTTATTATTTTTGTCTTTATGATGGTGTGACAGTGATATACATTCAATAGAAACTGTACTTTGAGTTTTGAATTTTAATCTTTTCCCAAGCTACCAATATGTGGTAAAATATGCTCTCATGATGCTGGGCAGTAGCATCTCTCAGTCAGCCACATGATTACTAGGGTGAACAATGACACACTTACAACCATTCTGTTTTTTACCTTCTGTACAATATTAAATGAATTACGTGAATTATTCAACACTTTAACACCTTGTGTTAGATAATTTTGCCCGACTCTAGGCTAGTGTAAGTGTTCTGAGCATGTTTAAGGTAGGCTAGGCTAAGCTATGATGTTTAGTAGGATAGATGTATTAAATGCATTTTTGACTTAAAGATATTTTCAACTTGTGATGGATTTAGGACACACCCCCATCATAAATCCAGGAAGATCTGTATTCCAAGAACATATGTTCCATTGTAAAATGAAGGTTCCTGAAAAAGTTTATGTGCTATAATATATGTTGCCAAAGAAAAACCTGAGCTGAACGGTAGTGGAAGTGGTAAAAACAGATTTTATTAAGAACTATTACAATAGGAGGAAAGAGACCTCAGTATAGAACAAGTCTTATTTCATTATACAGCATGAGAAACTGGGAGTTTACATCCAAGGAGCAAGATAGGGGTCAGTGAATAGAAAATTACTAAGAGGAAATATCAGAGGTAATGGGTATTCTGGCTAAACCGACCTAACAGGATTCTTTGTTGAAGACAGGCCAGGATGATCAGATATTACCAGGAAGACGGCAGAGAATGAGAAACCTGATCAGTTACTGTGGGTGATCAGATATGGAGGGTGGGGGGTCCTAGATTAACTGACTTAGCAGGGTCTTGCTAAGAGTGGATTTTACGAGGAAGTGCACAGATGGGCCTAGGAAAAGGTTCAGGAACCTGATACTTACATAAAATTATCCCTGCATTATAAATGATAATCATAATGTGTTTCGAAAAGCTTAACATTTCAGTATAAGAAAACTGAGAAAGAATTCTGAGGGATACTCTCCATCAAAATGATACTGCTTGGGACTACCATTTTGGAACACTATAGCAGCTGCCTGAAACCGAATTTTGCTGTGCGAGTTCTGGCCCAAGATGTCAGTTCTTCCTAAGTTTATTTATAAATGTAATGTGCTCTTAATAAAAATATCAATTTTTTTCTAGATCTAGATAAGTTGATACTAAAATATATATATATATATGTATATATATATATACATATATATATATATAATTAACTTTCAAAAATAGGTAGGAAACACTGAAAAACAAAAAAAAGATCTAAGAGAGAAACTAGTCCCACCAAATACTGAAACATACCATTTACAAAGCCTTTTTAAATAAACCACTGGCATATGAATAGACAGACCAACCAATGGAATAGAATAGAAAGCCCAGAAATAGACCTGAGTTCATATGGGAATTTAGTGTATGATAAAGGTGTTAACTCAAAACTCTGGGACAAAAATAGACTTTTTACTAAATGGTATTGGTATAACTGAATAACTATTTAGAAAAAAGGTCCATTTTATACCACACAAAAATTAACCCCAAATAGATTAGAGATCTAAAATTAAACTATGCAAGTACTAGAAGATAACATTGATGATTTTCTCTATAACCTATGTATAAAGAAAGGCTTCCTACTATGATTCAAATACCATATGCAATAAAGAAAAAGAATGGCAAATTTAGCTACATAAAAATTTTAAAATAAAAACTTTTAATCACAAAATCACTAGAAGAAAAAGTCAGGAGAAAAATATTTGCAACATATATAACAGCAAAGGGCTAATGTCCCTAATATATAAAGAACATTTACAAATTGAGGAGAAAAAGACCAAAAGTATGATAGAAAAATGGGCAAATAATATAAACACAATTCACAAGATATTAAAATGGACATTAGACATATGAAAAGGTACTCAACTTTACTCATAATTTTTAAAAAATGCAAATCAAGACTCTATTGACACAACATATCTCACCTATCACACTGGAAAATTTCCAAAGCATGAAAGTACAGTTTGTTGGTGAGGCTGTATGGAAACAGACACTTTCATACATTGCTGGTAAACATGAAAAATGGCACAAATCCTATGGAAGGGAACTTGGCAATATCTAACAAATTTACAAATCTACCCTTTAATCCAGAAATTTGCTCAAGATACAATATGTACAAAACTACTTATTGCAGCATTATTTGTGATTACAGATATTAGAAATAATCAAAATGCAAAAGTATTGAATAAAATATAGTACACACCACACAACAGAGTTTTATACAGATTTTTTAAAAAATAATGAAGCTCTCTATAAGGCAACATGGACTGATTTTCAGCATATGTAGTTAAGGTGAAAAAAGTAAAGTGCAGAAGACTTCATATTGTATGTTACTTTTTGTGTAACAAAGAAAAGTTAAAAACATACATACAGGTCCAGAGACAAGATGGTGCAGTAGAAGGATGTGAACTCACCTCTTCTTATGCAAACACCAAAATCACAACTAACAGCTGAACAATCATCGACAAAAAAACTCTGGAACCAGCTGCTGCTGCCAGAATGCTCCTCGGCCGGCCATGCCAGCCCAAGGGCTGGTAAGGTCCCCAGGTCTGGCCCACCACACCCACCCATGGGAGCTGCTGCCACCACCACTCAGGGCCAGCTGTCAGCCCTCAGCCCTGTGGAGTTCCAGGCTCCCTTGTCAGCTGCACTGCCCCACCCTGTCCTGCCCCAATCTGCAGCACCTGGCTGGCATGCACTCTACCTCCCCTGGCTGAGCCCCCCACTGCCACAGGACCAGAGTGGATGTACAAGGTACTAGGACTAGATGGTGGACTAGAAGGACATGAGTTCACCTCTTCTTACGAAAACACCAAAATTGTAACTAATTGCTGAAAAACCATCGACAGAAAAATGCAGGAACCTACTAAAAAAGATATCCTACACCCAAAGACAAAGAAGAAGCCACAACAAGACAGTAGAAGGGGCACAATCGCGATAAAATCAAATCCCATACCTGCTGGGTGGCAACCCACAAACTGGAAAATAATTATATCCCAGATGATCAACCACAGTAGTGAAAGTTCTGAGCCCTGTGTCAGGTTCCCCAGCCTGGGGGTCTGTCAAAGGAGGAGGAGACCCCAAAGAACCTATCTTTGAAGGCCAGCGAGGTTTGACTGCAGGAATTCCACAGGACTGGGGGAAACAGAAACTCATAATTTTGAAGGGTGCAGACAAGATCTCGTGAGCACCAGGAACCAGGGAGAAAAGCAGTGACCTCATAAGAGCCTGGGCTAGACCTACCTGCTGATATTGGAGGGTCTCCTGCAGAGGCAGTGGGTGGCTGTGGCTCTCTGGGGGGACAAACACATTGGTGGCAGTAGTTCAGGGGATTACTGATCGGCATGAGCCCTCCTGGAGGCCACCATTTTCTCACCAAGACCTAGCTCCACACAACGTCCGGTAAGCCTCCAGTGCTGGGATGCCTCAGGCCAAACAACCAACAGGGTGAGAACACAGCCCCACCCATCAGCACACAGACTGCTTAAAGTCTTCCTGAGCACACTACTTCCCATTAAACACATGCCCTGGAAAAGCCCTGCCCACCAGAGGGATAAGACTTCACTCACCAGTTGGCAGGAACCAGTTGCTCTCACCAGGAAGCCTGCACAGCCTCTTAGACAGACTCATCCACCAGGGGGCAGGCAGCAGAAGCAAGATGAACTACAACCCTGGAGGCTGCACAGCAGAAACCACAATCACAGAAAGTTAGGCAAAAATGAGACAGCAGAGGAATATGGCCCAGATGAAGGAACAAGATAAAACCCCAGCAGAACAACTAAGTGAAGTGGAGATGGGCAATCTACCTGAAAAAGAATTCACAGTAATGATACTAAAGATGATCCAGGATCTCAGAAAAACAACGGAGGCACAGATTGACAAGATACAAGAAATCTTTAACAAAGACCTAGAAGAACTAAAGAACAAACAGAGATGAACAAGATGACAAGTGAAATGAAAAATGCACTAGAAGGAATCAATAGCATGTTAACTGAGGCAGAAAAATGGATAAGTGAGCTGGAAGACAGAATGGTAGAAATCACTGCCACAGAACAGAATAAAGAAACAAGAATGAAAATAAATGAAGACAGTCTAAGAGACCTCTGGAACAACATTAAACATACCAAAGTGTGCATTACAGAGGTCCCAGAAGGAGAAGGGAGAGAGAAAGGATGTGAGAAAATATTTGAAAAGATAATAGACGAAAACTTCCAAAACATGGGAAAATAAACTGTCACCCAAGTGCAGGAAGGGCAGAGAGTCCCAGGTAGGATAAACCCAAGGAGGAACACACCGAGACACATAGTAATCAAATTGACAAAAATTAAAAACAAAGAAAAAATATTAAGAGCAACAAGGGAAAAGCAACAAATAACATACAAGGGAAACTCACATAGATTATCAGCTGATTTCTAAGCAGAAAATCTGAAGGCCAGAAGGAAGTGGCATGATACATTTAAAGTGATGAAAGGGAAGGACCTACAATGAAGAACACTCTACCCAATAGGGCTCTCATTCTGATTCGATGGAGTAATCTAAAGCTTTAGAGACAAGCAAAAGCTAAGAGAATCCAGCACCACAGACCAGCTTTGCAAGAAATGCTAAAGAAAATTTTCTACGTGGAAAAGCAAAAGCCACAATTAAAAATTAGGAAATTATGTATGGAAAAGCTCACAGGTAAAGGCAAAAATACAGTAAAGGTAGGAAATCAACCACACACAAATATGATTATCACAACTAACAATCAGGAGAAGAGGAGAGTACAAATGCAGAATATTAGAAATGCATCTGAAATTAAAAGAAAATCAACTCAAAACAACCTTGTCTCTATATACACTGCTGAATCAAAATCGCACTGTAACCACAAATTGAATATCTGCAACAGAAATACACTCACAAAAGAAAAACGAATCCAAACACAACACTAAGGTTAGGCATCACATGACAAGAGAAGAGAACAAAAGAGGAAGGGAAGAAAAAAGACCTACAAAAACAAATGCAGAGCAGAAGCAAGAAGAACTATAATCCTGCAGATGGTGGAACAGAAACCACATTCACAGATGGATAGACAAGCTGAAAAGGCAGAGGGCTATGTACCAGGTGAAGGAACAAGATAAAACCAAAGGAAAACAATGAAATGAGGTGGAGATGGCAACCTTCCAGAAAACAGAATTCAGAATAATGACAGTGAAGATGATCCAGGACCTTGGAAAAAGATTGGAGGCAAAGAATGAGAAGATGCAAGAAATGATTAACAAAGACCTAGAAGAATTAAAGAACAAACAAACAGGGATGAACAATAAAATAACTGTAATGAAAACTACACTACAAGGAATCATTAGCAGAAAAACTGAGGCAGAAGAACGGATAAGTGACCTGGAAGACAGAATGGTGGAATTCACTGCCGTGGAACAGAATAAGGAAAAAAGAATGAAAAGAAATGAAGACAGCCTAAGAGACCTCTGGGACAACATTAAACACAACATTAGCATTATAGGGGTCCCAGAAGAAGAGAGAGAGAAAGGAACAGAGAAAGTATTTGAAGAGATTACAGTCAAAAACTTCCCTAACATGGGAAAGGAAATAGCCACCCAAGCCCAGGAAGCACAGAGAATCCCATACAGGATAATCCCAAAGAGAAACACGCCAAGACACATAGTAATCAAATTGGCAAAAATTAAAGACAAAGAAAAATTATTGAAAGAAGCAAGGGAAAAACGACAACATACAACGGAACTCCCATAAGGTTAACAGCTGATTTCTCAGCAGAAACTCTACAAGGCAGAAGGGAGTGGCATGATATACTTAAAGCGATGAAAGGGAAGAACCTACAACCAAGATTACTCTACCAGGCAAGGATCTCATTCAGATTCAATGGAGAAATCAAAAGCTTTACAGACAAGGAAAAGCTAAGAGAATTCAGCACCACCAAACCAGCTCTACAACAAATGCTAAAGGAACTTCTCTAAGTGGGAAAGAAGAGAAGAAAACGACCTACAAAAACAAACCCAAAACAATTAAGAAAATGGGAATAGAAACATACATATCGATAATTACCTTAAACGTGAATGGATTAAATGCTCCAACCAAAAGACAAAGGCTTGCTGAATGGATACAAAAACAAGACCCATATATATGCTGTCTACAAGAGACCCACCTCAGACCTAGGGACACATACAGACTGAAAGTGAGGGGATGGAAAAAGATATTCCACGCAAATGGAAATCAAAAGAAAGCTGGAGTAGCAATACTCGTATCAGATAAAATAGACTTTAAAATAAAGAATGTTACAAGAAACAAGGAAGGACACTACATAATGATCAAGGGATCAATCCAAGAAGATATAACAATTATAAATATAAACGCATCCAACATAGGAGCACCTCAATAAATAAGGTGACTGCTAACAGCTATAAAAGAGGAAATGGACAGTAACACAATAATAGTGAGGGACGTTAACACCTCACTTACACCAATGAACAGATCACCCAAAATGAAAATAAATAAGGAAACACAAGCTTTAAATGACACAATAGACGAGATAGATTTAATTGATATTTATAGGACATTCCATCCCCAAACAGCAGATTACACTTTCTTCTCAACTGCACACAGAACATTCTCTAGGATACATCACATCTTGGGTCACAAATCAAGCCTCAGTGAATTTAAGAAAACTGAAATCACATCAAGCATCTTTTCTGACCACAACGCTATAAGATTAGAAATGAGCTACAGGGGAAAAAAACACAAACACATGGAGGCTAAACAGTATGTTACTAGATAACAAAGAGATCACTGAAGAAATCAAAGATGGAATCAAAAAGTACCTAGAGGGGCTTCCCTGGTGACGCAGTGGTTGAGAGTCCACCTGCCGATGCAGGGGACATGGGTTCGTGCCCCAGTCCGGGAAGCTCCCACATGCCGCGGAGCGGCTGGGCCCGTGAGCAATGGCCGCTGAGCCTGCGCGTCCGGAGCCTATGCTCCGCAACGGGAAAGGCCACAACAGTGAGAGGCCCGTGTACCGCAAAAAAAAAGGAAAAAGTACCTAGAAACAAACGACAATGAAAACATGATGATCCAAACCTATGGGATGCAGCAAAAGCAGTTCTAAGAGGGAACTTTATGGCTATACAAGCCTACCTCAAGAAACAAGAAAAATCTCAAATAAACAATCTAACGTTACACCAAAGGAACTAGAGAAAGAAGAACAAACAAAACCCAAAATTAGCAGAAGGAAAGAAATCATAAAGATCAGAGCAGAAATAAATGAAATAGAAACAAAGAAAACAATAGCAAAGATCTATAAAACTAGAAGATCGTTCCTTGAGAAGATAAACAAAATTGATAAGCCATTAGCCAGACTCATCAAGAAAAAGAGGGAGAGGACTCAAATCAATAAAATTAGAAACGAAAAAGAAGTTACAACAGACAAGACAGAAATACAAAGCATCCTAAGAGACTACTACAAGCAACTCTATGCCAATAAAATGGACAACCTGCAAGAAATGGAAAAATTCTTAGAAAGGTATAACATTCCAAGACTGAACCAGGAAGAAATAGAAAATATGAACAGACCAATCACAAGTAATGAAATTGAAACTGTGATTAAAAATCTTCCTACCAACAGAAGTCCAGGACCAGATAGCTTCACAGGTGAAATCTATGAAACATTAAGAGAAGAGCTAACACCCATCCTTCTCAAATGCTTCCAAAAAGTTGCAGAGGAAGGAACACTCCCAAACTCATTCTATGAGGCCACCATAACCCTGATACCAAAATCAGACAAAGATACTGCAAAAAAAGAAAGTTACAGACCAATATCACTCATGAATATAGATGCAAAAATCCTCAACAAAATACTAGCAAACAGAATCCAACAACACATTAAAGGGATCATAAACCATGATCAAGTGGGATTTATCCCAGGGATGCCAGGATTCTCCAATATACACAAATCAATCAATGTGATATACCATATTAACAAACTGAAGAATAAAAACCATATGATCATCTCAATAGATGCAGAAAAAGCTTTTGACAAAATTCAACACCAATTTATGATAAAAACTCTCCATAAAATGGGCATAGAGGGAACCTACCTCAACATAATAAAGGCCATATACAACAAACCCACAGCAAACATCATTCTCAATGGTGAAAAACTGAAAGCATTTCCTCTAAGACCAGGAACAAGACAAGGATGTCCACTCTCACCACTATTATTCAACATAGTTTTGGAAGTCCTAGCCACGGCAATCAGAGAAGAAACAAATGAAAGGAATACAAATTGGAAAAGAAGAAGTAACACTGTCACTGCTTGCAGATGACATGATGCTATGCATAGAGAATCCTAAACATGCCACCAGAAAACTACTAGAGCTAATCAATGAATTTGGTAAAGTAGCAGGATACAAAATTAATGCACAGAAATCTCTTGCATTCCTATACATTAATGATGAAAAATCTGAAAGAGAAATTAACAAAACACTCCCATTTACCATTGCAACAAAAAGAATAAAATACCTAGGAATAAACCTACCTAGGGAGACAAAAGACCTGTATGCAGAAAACTATAAGACACTGATGAAAAATTAAAGATGATACAAACAGATGGAGAGATATACCATGTTCTTGTACTGGAAGAATCAATACTGTGAAAATGACTATAAGACCCAAAGCAATCTACAGATCCAATGCAATCCCTATCAAATTACCAAGGGCATATTTTACAAAACTATAACAAAACATCTTAAAATTTGTATGGAGACACAAAAGACCCTGAATAGTCAAAGCAGTCTTGAGGGAAAAAAACAGAGCTGGAGGAATCAGACTCCCTGACTTCAGACTATACTACAAAGCTACAGTAATCAAGACAATATGGTACTGGCACAAAAACAGAAACATAGGTCAATGCAACAAGATAGAAAGCCCCCCCCAAAAAAAAAGAAAGCCCAGAGATAAACCCACACACCTATGGTCAACTAATCTGTGACAAAGGAGGCAAGGATATACAATGGAGAAAAGACAGTCTCTTCAATAAGTGGTGCTGGAAAAACTGGACAGCTACATGTAAAAGAATGAAATTAGAACACTCCCTAACACCATACACAAAAATAAACTCAAAATGGATTCAAGACCTAAATGTAAGATCGGACACTATAAAACTCTTAGAGGAAAACACAGGAAGAACACCCTTTGACATAAATCACAGCAAGATCTTTTTTGATCCACCTCCTAGAGTAATGGAAAGAAAACCAAAAATAAACAAATGGGACCTAATGAAACTTCAAAGCTTTTACACAGCAAAAGAAACCATAAACAAGATGAAAAGACACCCCTCTAAATGGGAGAAAATATTTGCAAATGAATCAACTGACAAGGGATTAATCTCCAAAATATATAAACAGCTCATGCAGCTCAATATTAAAAAAAAAAACAACCCAATCCAAAAATGTGCAGAAGACCTAAATAGACGTTTCTCCAAAGAAGACATACAGATGGCCAAGAAGCACATGAAAAGCTGCTCAACATAGCTAATTGTTAGAGAAATGCAAATCAAAACTACAATGAGGTATCACCTCACACCAGTTAGAATGGGCATCATCAGAAAATCTACAAACAACAAATGCTGGAGAGGGTGTGGAGAAAAGGGAACCCTCCTGCATTGTTGGTGGGGATGTCAATTGATACAGCCACTATGGAGAACAATATGGAGGTTCCTTGAAAAACTAAAAATAGAATTACCATATGATCCAGCAATCCCACTACTGGTCAAATACGCAGAGATAACCATAGTTCAAAAAGACACATGCACTCCAATGTTCATTGCAGCATGCAGCACTATTTACAATAGCCAGGTCACGGAAGCCACCTAAATGCCCATCGACAGATGAATGGATAAAGAGGATGTGGTACATATATACAATGGAATATTACTCAGCCAGAAAAAGGAACGAAATTGGGTCATTTGTTGAGACATGGATGGACTTAGGGACTGTCGTACAGAGTGAAGTAAGTCAGAAAGAGAAAAACAAATATCGTATATTAAAGCATATATGTGGAACCTAGAAAAATGGCACAGCTGAACCGGTTTGCAGGGCAGAAATTGAGGCACAGATGTAGAGAACAAACATATGGACACCAAGGGGGGATAGCCTTGCAGGGGTGGGTGTGGGTTTGGTGGTGTGATGAATTGGACGACTGGGATTGACATGTATACACTGATGTGTATAAAATTGATGACTAGTAAGAGCCTGCTCTATAAAAAAATAAATAAAGTTAAATTATTAAAAAAACAAACAAAAAAAACAAATCCAAAACAAGTGAGAAAATGGCAACAGGAACATACATTTCAATAATTACCTTAAACATAAATGGATTAAATGCTCCAACCAAAACACATAGACTGGCTGAATGCATACAGAAACAAAACCTGTATATATGCTGTCTACAAGAGACCCAATTTAGATCTAGGGACACATACAGACTGAAAGTGAGGGGATGGAAAAAGTTATTACATGCAAATGGAAATCAAAAGAAAGCTGGAGCAGCAATACTCATATCAGACAAAATAGACTTTAAAATAAAGACCGTTACAAGAGACAAAGAATGACACTACATAATGATCAAGTGATCAATCCAAGAAGAAGATATAACAATTATATACCCAACACAGAAGCACCTCAATATATAAGGCAAATGCTAACAATAAAAGGAGAAATCGACAGTAACACAAAAATAGTGGGGGGCTCTAACACCTCACTTTCATCAATGGACAGATCATCCAGACAGAATATTAATATGGAAACACAGGCCTTCAATGATACATCAGACCAGATGGACTTAATTAATATTTATAGAGCATCCCATCCAAAAGCAGCAGAATACACATTCTTCTCAAGTACATATGAAACATTCTCCAGGATTGATAACATGCTGGGCCACAAAGGGAGCATTTTTGGTAAATATAAGAAAATCGGAATCATATCAAAGCATCTTTTCTAACCACAAAGCTATGAGATTAGCAATCAACTACAAGAAAAACACTGTAAAAACCACAAACACGTAGAGGCTAAGCAATATGCTACTACACAACCAATGGGTCACTGAAGAAATCAAACAGGAAATCAAAAAATACCTAGAGAAAAATGACTACGAAAACATGATGATCCAAAACCTATGGGACGCAGCAAAGGCAGTTCTAAAAGGGAAGTGTATAGCAATAAAATCTTACCTCAGGACACAAGAAAAATCTCAAACAACCTAACCTTACACCTAAAGCAACTAGAGAAAGAACAAACAAAACCCAAAAGTTAGCAGAAGGAAAGAAATCATAAAGATCAGAGCAGAAATAAATGAAATAGAGACTAAAAAAATAATAGAAAAGATCAACAAAACTAAAAGCTGGTTCTTTGAAAAGATAAACAAAATTGATAAACCTTGAGCTAGAGTCTTCAAGAAAAAAAGGAAGAGGGTTTAAATCTATAAAATTATAAATGAAAAAGGAAAAGTTACAATGGACACCATAGAAATACAAAGGATCATAAGAGACTACTACAAGCAACTATATGCCAATAAAATGGACAACCTAGAAGAAACGGACAAACCCTTAGAAAGGTACAATCTCCCAATACTGAACCAGGAAGAAATAGAAAATATGAACAGACCAATAACAAGAACTGAAATTGAAACTGTTATTAAAAACTCCCAACAAACAAAAGTCCAGGACCAGATGGCCTCACAGGTGACTTCTACCAAACATTTACACAAGAGTTAACACCAATCCTTTTGAAACTATTCCAAACAATTGCAGAGGAAGGAACACTATCAAACTCATTCTACAAGGCCACCATCACCCTGATACCAAAACCAGAAATATATACCACAAAAAGGAAAATTACAGGCCAATATCACTGATAAATAGGCACAAAAATCCTCAACAAAATACTAGGAAACCAAATCCAACAACACATTAAAAGGATCATACACCATGATCAAGTGGGATTTGCCCCAGGGATGCAGGATTTCTTAATATCCACAAATCAAGCAGTGTGATACACCACATTAACAAATGGAAGAATTAAAAACCATATGATCATTTCAACAGATGGCAGAAAAAGCTTTTGATGAAATTCAACATCCATTTATGAGAAAAACTCTCCAGAAAGTGGGCACAGAGGGAACATACCTCAACATAATAAAGGCCATATATGACAAACCTACAGGTAACATCATATCAATGTTGAAAAGCTAAAAGCATTTCCTCTAAGATCAGGAACAAGACAAGAATGTCCACCTCTGCCACTTTCTCAACATAATACTGGAAGTCACAGCCACAGCAAACAGAGAAGAAAAATAAAAGGAATCCAAATTTGAAAAGAAGCAGTAAAACTGTCACTGTTTGTAGATGACAGGATACTATACATAGAATATCCTAAAGATGCTACCAGAAAACTACTAGACCTCATCAATGAATTTGGTAAAGTTGAGTTACAGGATACAAAATTAATACACAGAAATCTGTTGCATTTCTATACACTAACAACAAAAGATCAGAAAGAGAAATTAAAGAAACTATCCCATTTACCATCACATCAAAAAGAATAAAATACCTAGGAATAAACCCACCTGGGGAGGAAAAAACCTGTACTCTGAAAACTATAAGATGCTGATGAAAGAAACTCAAGATGACACAAACAGATGGAAAGATAAACGATGTTCTTGGATTGGAAGAATCAATATTATCAAAATGACTGTACTACCCAAGGCAATCGACAGATTCAGTGCAATCCCTATCAAATTTCCCATTTCATTTTTCACAGAACTAAAACAAAAAAATTTTAAATTTGTATGGAAACACAAAAGACCCTGAATGTCCAAAGCAATCTTGAGAAAGAAAAAAAGAGCTGGAAGCATCAGGCTCCCTGACTTCAGACTATACTACAAAGCTATAGTCAACAAAACAGTATGGTACTGGCACAAAAACAGAAATATAGATCAATGGAACAGGATAGAGAGCCCAGAAATAAACCCATGCACATATGGTCAATTAATCTACAACAAAGGAGGCAAGACTATATCTTGGAGAAAACAGAGTCTCTTCAATAAATGGTGATGGGAAAACTAGACATCTACTTGTAAAAGAATGAAATTAGAACATTCTTTAACACCATACACAAGAATACACTCAAAATGGATTAAAGACCTAAATGTAAGACCTGATACTATAAAACTCTTAGAGGAAAACATAGGAAAAACACTCTTTGACATAAATTGCAGCAAGGTCTTTTTTGATCTGACTCCTAGAGTAATGGAAATAAAAATGAAAATAAACAAAAGGGATCTAATTAAACTCCAAGGCTTTTGCACAGCAAAGGAAACCATAAACAAAATAAAAAGACAACCCAGTGAATGGATGAAAATATTTGCAAACGACATGACCAACAAGGGATTATCTCCAAAATCTATAAACAGCTCATGCAGCTCAATGTCAAAAAAACAAACTACCCAATCCAAAAATGGGCAGATGGCCAATAGGCACATGAAAAGATGCTCAACATCACTAATTATTAGAGAAATGCAAATCAAAACTACAATGAGGTATCACCTCACACCAGTCAGAATGGCCATCATCAAAAAGTCTACAAACAATAAATGCTGGAGAGGGTGTGTGGAAAAGGGAACACTCCTATACCGTTGGTGGGAATGTACATTGGTATAGCCACAATGGAGAAGAGTATGAAGGTTTCTTAAAAAACTAAAAATAGTTTAGTGATGATCCAGCAATCCCACTCTTGGGCATGTATCTGGAGAAAACCATGGCTTGAAAGGATACATGCACCCCAATGTTCATTGCAGTGCTGTCTACAATAGCCAAGGCATGGAAGCAACATAAATGTCCATCGACAGATCAATGGGTAAAGATGTTGTACATATATACAATGCAATTTTACTCAGCCATTAAAATAATGAAATAATGCCATTTGCAGCAACATGGATGGATATGGAGATTATTATCCTAAGTGAAGTAAGACAAAGAAAGACAAATATATGATAATGCTTATATGTGGAATCTAAAAAAAAATGATAGAAATGAACTTATTTACAAAACAGAATCAGACTCACAGTCTTAGAGAAACAAACTTATGGTTACCAAAGGGGAAAGTTGTGGGGGGTGGGGAGGGATAAATTGGAAGCTTGGGATTGACATATACATACTACTATATTTAAAATAGATAACCAACAAGGACCTACTGTATAGCACAGGGAACTCTGCTCAATATTCTTTAATAACCTAAATGGTAAAAGAATTTGAAAAAGAATAGATGCATGCATATGTATAAGTGAATCACTTTGCTGTACACCTGAAACTAACACAACATTGTTAATCAACTATACTCCAATATAAAATAAAATTTTTTAAAAGCCAAAAACAAAAACAAAAAAATACATATATCTGTCAATTTTGAAAAAAGAAATATAAGTAATACAAACCAGAAATCAAACCTATAAGATGGATGAGGAGGGTTTTTTTTTTCTTTTGGAAACAGGTTTATATTCTACACATTAAAATATATATATAATTAAATCAATAAAGGAGGAGGGGAAAAACCCAAACTGAATATAAACAGGAACAAACAAAGCCAACTGCACTTCAAATTAATAACATATCTATCATGAAGGGGGAAAAGCTAATCCATGTAACTTTTGAACAGAGTACTTGAAATATATACCTTCAATCTAGGGGTCAAAAAAGGAACTGCCAACAAATCCTGAACTCATTTTAGTAGGTTTCCTGTTCATAGTGGTGTGATTGCAGCTATTCTGAAACTATTTTTTGTATATTATATGATGGAGCAACGGGAAAATGTGTTGCTGTCATTGGGAGTCAGAATTCTTCCTACAGAAGAAGCAAGATGCAGATATAAAAAGGAGAGAACCAAGGAATTAGCCTATAGGATTGGATTAAAGTTATCAATATAAAGTCCTGATTTCTGATCAATGTTTCCTAGCTCTGTCTACTGCAAGAGCCTATATGTTATGACATCCTAAGAGCAATGTGTACATCTAGCACCCAGATTTTGGTTTCTCAATACCATTCCCCACCAAAAGGAACCACAACTCCTTGGAGAAGTGGGTCATTCCATGGCTGGGGCAAGGAAGTTATAGTTAAGCCTGGAATATCCTATTGTGCCGAGAAGTGAAGAAATGCTCCAAAACTGATGGAAGAAGTTTGAAAGAATTTTAAGGGGCTCCTCAACATGTCTTTACCTCTGTACCTCAAAGGAAACTCAATTTGTATGAAAGGAAATTCCTTATCTTTCTCCCTAAACCTGCTCCTTTATTTCAGTTCCAGGCACTCAAGTCCACCAACGCAAGAAATCAGAGTCATTTCTTTTTCTCTCTTTCACACACATGAAGGATTCAGCTGATATCATGACAAAAATATTTACATTTTTTTCTCTTACCTCCTGGGCCTGATAGATCTAAAATCGCCAGATCAATTTCGAGCTTTACTTACAGATATACTAGTCAACAAGAAGAAATATTAACAATTACATAACATTAATATGAACAGAGCTTACTGCTTTAACTAAAGTCCAAATATTGTATGGTATTTTAGAACCAACCAGCCCTCAAACAGAAAACATATGTCAACTATAAACAACTATTGGATTGGCCAAAAGGTTCATTTGGTCTTTTCAGTAAGATGGCCCTAGTGGCACTTAGTTTTCTTTACCTTCATTTGAAACAATTTTGTTAGACTGTATGTGACAGCTGTCATATCATCAGGCATTTAAAAAAATTACTCATCAAAATTGGTGAATTTTTGTGTAGCCACTTTAATATTGAAGATGGAAGAAAAAAGCAACACTTTCCACATATTATGCTTTATTATCTCAAGAAAGGTAAAAACGCAACTGAAACAAAAAAAAAATTTGTGCAGTGTATGGAGAAGGTGCTGTGACTGGTTGAACATGTCAAAAGTGGTTCGGGAAGTTTTGTGCTAAAGATTTCTTGTTGGACAATGCTGGTCTCAGGTAAACCAGCTGAAGTTGATAGCAATCAAATCGAAACAATAATTGAGAACAATCAACGTTATAGCATGCGGGAGACAGCTGCCATACTCAAAATATCCAAATCAAGCACTGAAAATAATTTGCACCAGCCTGGTGATGTGAACCGCTTTGATGTTTGAGTTCCACATACGTTAAGCGAAAAAAACCTTCTTGACTGTATTTCTGCATGTGATTCTCTACTTAAATGTAATGAAAACATTCCGTTTTTAAAACAAATTGTGACGGGCCATGAAAAGTGGATACTGTACAACAATGTGGAACAGAAGAGATCGTGGGGCAAGCAAAATGAACCAACACCAACCACACCAAAGGCTGGCCTTCAACCAAAGAAGGTGATGTGTATATGGTGGGATTGGAAGGGAGTCCTCTATTATGAGCTCCTTCAGGAAAAGCAAATGATTAATTCCAACAAGTACCGCCCCCAACTAGACCAACTGAAAGCAGCGCTCGACAAAAAGTGTCCAGAATTAGTCAAGAGAAAATGCATACTCTTCCATCAGGATAACGCAAGATCGCATGTTTCTTTGATGACCAGGCAAACACTGTTACAGCTTAGCTGGGAAATTCTGATTCATCTGCTGTATTCACCAGACATTGCACCTTTGGATTTCCATTTATTTTGGTCTTCACAAGGTTCTCTTAAGGGAAAAATTTCAATTCCCTGGAAGACTGTAAAAGGCACCTGGAACAGTTCTTAGCTCAAAAAGATAAAAAGTTTTGGGAGGATGGAATTGTGAAGTTGCCTGGAAAATGGCAGAGGTAGTGGAACAAAAGGGTGAATACATTGTTCAAGAAAGTTCTAGGTGAAAATGAAAAGCGTCTTTTACGTTTACTTAAAAACCGAAAGAACTTTTTGGCCAGCCAATATTTTGTTGGCATCCACCAGTTTTTGAGTTTTTATATATTTGAGGCCAAATTACACATGCAGCCAGGAAAGGAGTTATTAGAATAGCAGATCTGACAAATATACCAAAAATAGCAGCTAATAGACATTACCAGGTTAAAATTAGATTCTCTATGAATCAACATTACAGACTACGGAATATGCCTTCTAACACAGAGTGTTGAGGTAATATGGTGGGCTAAGAACATGAGCTGTGTAGCCATATTGCCCAAGTTTGAATCCCAGTTCTGCAACTTTAGTTATGTGACCATGTGCAAATTCTTTACCCCTCTTATCTCCTTTTCCCCAACTGAAAAATGACAGTAATGATAATAGTACCTGTCTCAGGAACGTTGGGAAAATTAACATCAATTGGTATACGTTAAACACTTGGTACACTCCCTGGCACACCAAGAAATCATGGTGATGATGGTGATAAAGATGAATTCTATTAGTATATATTCTATTAGGGAATTGACAGTTCCCCTCACTCTCCCCTCTGCAAAGATGATGCTTAAATGTAGTATTGAAGGGCTAAAGGGTTTGGAACTGTGAATTCTCAAGAAGTGCAACACTATTTACAATAGCCAAAACATGGAAGTACCTAAATGTCGATTGACAGATGAATGGATAAAGAAGATGTGGTACATGTACACAACGGAATATTACTCAGCCACAAAAAAATTTAATACCATTTGTAGTAACATGGATGAACCAAGAAATTATCATACTAAGTGAAGTAAGTCAGAGAAGACAAATATCATATGATATCACTTATATGTGGAATCTTAAAAAAATGATACAAATGAACTTATTTATAGAACAGAAATAGAAAACAAACTTATGGTTACCAAAGAGGAAGGTGGGGAAGGATAAATTAGGATCTTGAGATTAACATATACACACTACTATATATAAAATAGATAACCAACAAGGTCCTACTGTATAGCACAGGAACTATACTCAGTATCTTGTGATAATCAATTATGGAAAAGAATCATAAAAAAAGAATATATATATGTATATATATAGATATATATGGATATATATATGGTGGGCCAAAAAAAGTGGCTTTGTTTTTTTAAGTAAAAATAAAAGACGCATTTTTCATTTTCAAGAACTTTCTTGAACAACGTATTCATCCTTTTGTACCACTACCTTCTGCCATTTTTCAGGCAACTTCACAATTCCATCTTCCCAAAACCTTTTATCTTTTTGAGCTAAGAACTGTTCCAGGTGCCTTTTATAGTCTTCCAGGGAATTGAAATTTTTTCCATTAAGAGAATTTTGTAAAAACCAAAATAAATGGAAATCCGAAGGTGCACTGTCTGGTGAATACGGCAGATGAATCAGAATTTTCCAGCTAAGCTGTTAACAGTTTTTGCCTGGTCATCAAAGAAACATGCGATCTTGAGTTATCCTGATGGAAGATTATGCATTTTCTCTTGACTAATTCTGGACACTTTTTGTCGAGTGCTGCTTTCAGGTGGTCTAGTCGGGAGCAGTACTTGTTGGAATTAATCATTTGCTTTTCCAGAAGGAGCTCATAATAGAGGACGCCCTTCCAATCTCACCATATACACATCACCTTCTTTGGATGAGGATGAGCCTTTGGTGTGGTTGGTGGTGGTTCATTTCGCTTGCCCCAGGATCTCTTCTGTTCCACATTGTTGGACAGTGTCCACTTTTCATCGCCCGTCACAATTTGTTTTAAAAACGGAATGTTTTCATTACATTTAAGTAAAGAATTGCATGCAGAAATACAGTCAAGAAGGCTTTTTTCACTAAACTTATGGAACCCATGGACTTCCCTGGTGGCACAGTGGTTAAGAATACACCTGCCAATGAAGGGGACACAGGTTCAATCCCTGGTCCAGGAAGATCCCACATGCTGTGGAGAAACTAAGCCCATGTACCACAACTACTGAGCCTGCATGCCACAACTACTGAAGCCCACACACCTAGAGCCCTTGTTCTGAAACAAGAGAAGTCACTGCAATGAGAAGCCTGCACACCACAACGAAGAGTAGACCCCGCTCGCTGCAACTAGAGAAGGCCTACGCACAGCAACAAAGACCCAACACAGCCAAAAATAAATTTTAAAAATAAAATTAAATAAATAAAAATAAAAAATAAACTTACGTGGAACCCAAACATCAAAGCAATTCACATAACCAAGCTGGTGCGAATGATTTTCAACACTTGATTTGAATATTTTGAGTATGTCAGCTATCTCCCGCATGGTATAACATTGATTGTTCTCAATTATCATTTCGATTTGATTGCTATCAACTTCAACTGGTCTACCTGACCATGGAGCATCGTCCAGCGAGAAATCTCCAGCACGAAACTTCACAAACCACTTCTGACACGTTCGATTAGTCACAGCAAATTCTCCATACACTGCACAAATCTTTTTTGCATTTCAGTTGCATTTTTACCTTTCTTGAAATAATAAAGCATAATGTGCTGAAAATGTTGCTTTTTTTCTTCCATCTTTAATATTAAAATGGCTACACAAAAATTTACCAATTTTGATAAGTCCTTTTTAAAATTTATTTATTTTTAATTAATTAATTAATTTTGGGGGGCTGTGTTGGGTCTTCGTTGCTGTGCGTGGGCTTTCTCTAGTTGCAGTGAGCAGGGTTACTCTTCGTTGTGGTGCGCGGGCTTCTCATTGTCATGGCTTCTCTTGTTGTGGAGCACAGGCTCTAGGCATGCAAGCTTCAGTAGTTGTGGCACATGGGCTCAGTAGTTGTGGCTTGCAGGCTCTAGAGCTCAGGCTCAGTAGTTGTGGCACACAGGCTTAATTGATCCGCAGCATGTGGGATCTTCCTGGGCCAGGGCTCGAACCCGTGTCCCTTGCTTTGGTAGGCAGATTCTTAACCACTGAGCCACCAGGGAAGCCCTAATTTAATTTTTTAAAGTTTTTATTTTGATGTGGAACATTTTAAAAGTCTTTATTGAATTTGTTACAATATTGCTTCTGCTCTATGTTTTTAGTTCCTTGGCCACGAGGCATGCGGGATCCTAGCTCCCTGACCAGGGATCAAACCCACACACACCCTGCATTGGAAGGTGAAGTCCCAACCACTGGACCACCAGGGAAGTACCTTGATAAGTCCTTTTTTAAATGCATGTTGATATGACTGCAGTCACATATAATCTACCAAAATTGTTTCGAATGAAGTTAAAGACAACTAAGTGCTACTAGAGCTTGCAGAAACAAACAAACAAATCTTTTGGCCCACTCAATATATATAACTGAATCACCTTGCTATACACCTGAAAGTAACACAACATTGTAAGTCAACTATATTGCAATAAAAATTTTTTAAAAATAAAAAAGTTTGAGAAGTGCAACACTAACTTGGAGAGCTATGTGATAATAAGAAAAGCTACCCTTTATTGAGTGCCTGCTGTTTGATACACATTACATATCTAAGTATCACAATAATCTTGCAAGATTGGTATCACTGACTTCATTTCACAAACAGAAAGCCAAAGGCTCACAGAAGACCTGAAGATAAGGTACACAGCTAAGTAAGTAGCAAAACTAGGAACCAAATTCAGATTATCCAAATAAAAACTCCATGGGTTTTAATAACTCATTCATAATCCAGCAATGATGGATTTTCCATTCAAGTAAAAGGAGAATAAAAAGAATTGAACCCAGCCATGCTACCCTAGGGTGATGATCCTTTCCACCCTTCTTGGTGGTTAGGACTAAGTCACCTTGTTTCTGACAGATTTAATGGTATCTGTGGTGAGCTGTTTAGGACGTTTCAAAACAATAATATGTGGTGTTTGAACTTGAAAGTCTTTTGATTCTTTATGTATTACAAAATGGAAATTTTTATTTTTGATAGGACATTCAGACAAATCAGAAGTTTCTAAAGAATAACACTTTCCTCTCCTTCTAGATAGAAAACCACTGGTAAAAGTTGGGCATGCATCCTGTCAGACTATTTTGAGCCTTCCAGTCTGGCAGGTCCAAACTTGGGGAGTAGGAAAGCCTTGTCCCGGAAGATTTCAAAGGGACCCTGTCCTTTGCCAATATCAAGATTCAGTACAAGCTGGCTTTGCTGGATCACTGATTTCATCCGTGTCTCATCTTCTAGAAATTCTTCAACCACATGGCCCATTGATGTTATCCTTTGCAGTGCTGCCACAGATTTTTTTTTTAATGTAAAGTGTATTTATTTTTAAAAAATACAAAATAAACTACAAGTCTGTCTTTCTTTGTTTATGGCCTTTCCCTGTTCTCTTTTACCAAAGTGGGGTCTGTCCCTTTCCTTGTAGCTCTAGTCAGGCAATAAAGACGCCTTCCAAGAGAGCTGCCACAGATTTTTTTTTTTCAATATACTTGATAATAATATATTTAGTTCCAAATACATAACATAGTCAGTTATACTCTGCCTTTTAAGAAACTAATACCACTCTTTAAAAATAGATAGATAGATAGATAGATAGATAGATAGATAGATAGATAGATATAAAGTTTTCAAACCTTTCTGTTGGGAGGCAGTGTGGCTTAGGAAAAAACAGGTGGATTTTTGAGTTAGAAAAGCCTGGGCTTGAACCTCATTCCACCACTATTTTTTAACTGCATGAGCCAGGAGTCAATCCATCTCTCAGAGTTCTATTTCCAAAGCTATTTGTGAAGATTAAAAAAACAAATCTTGACCACAATAAAAGTGTTGTGATTAAGATGCAGTGAGTTGGGGCTTCCCTGGTGGCGCCTTGGTTAAGAATCCACCTGCCAATGCAGGAGACAGAGGTTCAAGCCCCAGTCCAGGAAGATCCCACATGCCGCAGAGCAGCTAAGCCTGTGCTCCACAACTACTGCGGCTGCACTCTAGAGCCCGCAAGCCGCAACTACTGAGTCTGTGTGCCACAACTACTCAAGCCCGCATGCTGCAACTACTGAAGCCCGTACACCACAACTTCTGAAGTCTTCGCGCCTAGAGCCCGTGCCCCGCAACAAGAGAAGCTACCGCAATGAGAAGCCTGCACACTGCAACGAAGAGTAGCCCCCACTCACCGCAACTAGAGAAAGCCCATGCACAGCAACAAAGACCCAACACAGCCAAAAAAAATAAATTTATTAAAAAAAAAAGATTCAGTGAGTTGGTTTATATCAAAAGCAGCAAAGACAACGCCTAACACATACTAGATAATAGATTCAGTTCACTTCACCAACATTGACTGAGCTATGTACTGTTAGAAATAAAAAATAACAAACATTTATAGAGTACTTACTATACTTGAAACTCTATATAGCTTAAAAAAAAATCTCTGTGCTCAAGAGAGCTCTCAGTCTAATAAGGTATCATCTACATAAGCCAACAATTAGAATGTAAGTGACTGTGTGTTTTATCAGAGGTATATAAGAAGTGCTACAAAAACCTAAAAGAGGAAGTGCCTGGTTTTGCTATGTCAGTTGGCTTTGCAGAGAATTTGGTGGTTACATCAGGCCCTTGAACTGCAAAATGGACCTCACTGTGCCAGCAGGACATGAGGAGCAGTCCAAACAGATGGCAGTTCCTAGCTTTGCCACTTACTTTGCACATGGGCAGGCAATGAGGGATGAGAGAACAGGGCCCAGCGTTAGATGCTGCAGAGAGCCCAGGAACCCAGCCATGCAAGCAGTTTCATCTTTGCCCATCTCTTCTCTTTTCATTAAAAAAACAACTAAAGTGTACAACTAGCAGAAACAGAAAATACGCTTTACCAAGTTACGTAATGTTGCACTTAAGGTATTTTTTTCAAAGAATGAAATTTTTAAAATAGATGTTTTCTCTTTAACAATGACAAATAAGGAGAAAAAAATGGTTGATCTGAAAAATGTTATCTCAACTCTTCAGCATGTAGTCATTGCAAACATCCACCTACCTGTCTCAAACAGTAAATATATTCATATAAGGTTATAATAAAATTCCTGGAGTTACATATAATATCTATATAAATACAGAATTTCATTACCATTAATGGTAGTCTAATGAATACCAGGGGGCTTAATAATTATTTGTCACGATATGAAATATTATGTATTTACTAGTTATGCATACTATGAGAATGTTGCTTTATTACTTTTTACTTCATTTCTTTCCAGTGAAAAAGTTGTTAAATGACAATCCATTATACTCTCATCTAAGGATTGATCCAAATTTTAATATCTCCTGTAGGCTAATAGCATTCGTGATTTGTTTAGGGAACTCTGATAAACACAGAGCCTGGAAATCAGTCACAAACCAGTGTATTTATATGTGTTTTAAAAATCCTTTAGGCCAATAGAAAGAACTCTTGGCCATCTTTTTCATAGTGCATTCCTAATCCATTCCAAGGCATTTGAGAAATCTCAATTAATAATGGTGACAGTCATAAGGAGGAATTTTTTTAAGGACCGAGAAACGCATTAGTATATTACTCCTTGCCCTGAATGCAGAGGGTTCCCTTTAGAACTCCAAGGATCCAGAGTTCTGGATCATATCATTTTTGGAAAAGAAGTCTAGAAAGGGATAATCTTCAAACAAGATAATGTAGCTCCTTCCCAAGAAAAGTGTTTGAAGTCCTTTTATCAGGATAGAGTCTAAACTGTACAGTAAATATAGTATACTTTAAGAATTGTAGAGTATGTATATGACAGACCAGATAGGCAATAGCACATCAGTCAAAGGTTCATGTTCCAGATTCAGGCAGTTACGAATTTGTTTCCAGCTCCTCCACCATACAGTAGGTGTGTAACTTCAGATTAGCCAATTTTTAAACTATTTAAACCTTAGTTTTCTAATGTATAAACTAAGATGAAGAGTAATATTAACAAAAATAATTTACTTAATTCTACTATTTGCTAAATCATGCATTATTTTAACTCAAACCTCACAACAAAACTCATAAAATAAGCAATATCATTCCCCTTTTCACATGAGAGTATGTTTATATTTCTTGATGCTATTACAAGGATTTAATGAGATAACAAAAATTATTTACAAGAGTGGCACATAGTAAATGCTTAATAAATGTTAGCTATTAAGATTTAAATTTTTTTATCATTAAGATTTAAATAATGACTTCTCTATAATTCAGTAAAGGGAGAAATATTAACTAATTCATTTAACAGCATGAAAACTTAATTCAACATTTTACTGGAAATATTTAGAAAAGTTCTTATTTAGTCTTTGATATAATCACATGATAAAATGTGACAAAGCATACCTAATTTTTTTCTCCAGAGAAGAAATTTGTTTACACAAAAGACATAGTCAAAAAGAACTTTTATACAGAAAAAGCATTAGAAATATATTAGAAATAACTTGAGAATAAATATATCTCCTAATTTCTTTTCTCAAGGTAGTCTGTAATGACTGAAGCAAGAATATACTTTTCTTCTATAAGGCATCAACAACTTGTTTTTAAACATAATTATCATCAATTATATGCAAAATATATCCCTCTCTTAGGATAAAAATGTTACAGAGGCCTGTGAGAAACCCTTGGGAGGGTGGACTTTTGCCACTCATCCCAAGTATACACAGCATCAATAGTTTCTAAAGAACTAACACTAGCTTGCCTTCAGCTGAAGGAGTCATGGCTATGAGTTAGAGCTGATGCTAATAAGAAAAGAAACTGGAAGGAACAAGAGAAACTCTTGACATGCCTCTGTCGGTCTTTTCCGGGCTCTTGTGAACCAGGCCCAAGGTAATGGTCTTGGAAAATAAGTGATAACCTTACATGACTCAGGAATGGGTATTGGCTAACCTGTAGGAATACTTAACATAACAACAAGAATATAAATTATACCTATAATTAGTCATTACAAAGATACCTTTGGTAAGTATGGAGTGCAGAGTTTTACAGATGTTCATCAAATTAAAATTATGTTGTTCAAATCTCCCACATTTGTGGTTCTTGGCCCTGGCAACATATTAGAATCACTGAAGAGACTTCTCAAGGAAGCTCATGCCTGGGTCCATCCAGACCCATTTAATCAAAACCTCTGAATTCTCAGGCTCAGGAACAGCAAGTCCTAGGGAGGATGAATTTTTTTAAAGTAACAAGCATACATACATGTCATAGCAAAACTGTTATCCTTTTTTATTATACCCTAGTCTTTTATATTTTCAATTTCTCTTTTTGTTTGATAATTTTCAATTTATTTATTTCATATCCTCTGCTTGTTCTATTATGTGCAGTTCTTGGGGATCTACTGCTATAGTGTATGTCTGCAGACTCTTATTCATGGTGATTTTTCACACTGTTAATTTCTGGAATGGAAATGGCTTGAAATGTTAAGCTGGTACTCTCCAGGTTCAAGATAAATAGTATTTTTTCCTTCTCTTTATTAGCAAATTTTGCAAGATAATGATTTTTCCATATACTTATATTTTCAGTTACAAATTTCATGAAATGGAAGGTCTGGCTTTTAAAAGTTTTATGTACTATCCTTTGAAAAGCTAAGCAGTGTTATTAGTCATTAAGAATTTAATAGAAATTAGTTTACTATCACAGTTTTCCTCTGAATGTCCAGATTAGAAAGCAACAGAAAGTTCAAGGAAGAGAAAAAAGCCAAACCTTTGAAATAATTTTTTTGACTCAATTTCAATCTTTGATAACATATATTTTTCTTATTTGCAAATTGATTTGTATTCAATAATTTACAGTTATAGAAAAGAAAAATACAAAATACATTTAAATGTATATTTAATAAGTAATTTCTATTGAAAACAACAAAATTACATGGACAATCGGATAGTTCAAAATATGTGGCTGCCACAGTGACTGTATATTTGGAAGCTTTCTTTAAACAAAGCTTCACTCAGTACTACTGAATATAAAATGTATCAATTAGGAGCTACACTCACTCAAGAGTGAGTGACAGATATGGATTCTGCACAGTAAGGCAACTCCTGGGGGATAGGGTGGTGATAATCTAGAGAGCCCAGGTGGAAACCACTACAGGAGGCATACATCACATCATCTTTGTTGGACACAGTGCTTCAAATGGGATTGGACTTTAACATTTATATGTAAATAAGGTAATACATATTTAAGCAGTTTCTACATTATTTCAATATATATTGATAGTAAAAATATATTCAACAGTGACACACATGGTAGAAGGTGGAAGCTCTCAGTGGAGCAGCCATCCCCCACCACCTACTCATGCCCCACTTCCTCCATCCTGCTCCACCCCATCCCTGGCATCCCCATCTCCCTCCACAAGTGACTGAGGGTAGAGTGGCCCTAATACCATCCCCGCATGAAGCCTGGGTCTCTGAGGAGGCTGAACTCAGTGTCTCTTCCCTCTGCCATCACTGAGCTGCCCCGGAAACAAAGGAGAAAGTAGCAGGACCACCAACCCCACCCACGACCACAACGCTGCTACACTCATGAGGGACTCCATTGGCCAAAGCCCCATCTGCCCTCAGGCCCGTGCACCAGGAGAGAAGATAAGTAGGAGACCTTGAGCTCACCTCCTCCCATGAGAACACCAAAAACACAACTAACTGCTGAACAACCATCAATGAAAAAGACTGGAACCTACCAAAGAGATATTCTACATCCAAAGACAAAAAAGAAATCACAACAAGATGGTAGGAGGGGCACACTCATGATATAATCAAACTCCATACCCCCCAGGGGTGGGCAACTCACAAACTGGAGAATAATTATATCACAGAAGTTCTCCCATGGGACT
Source organism: Lipotes vexillifer (assembly GCF_000442215.2). Lineage (NCBI taxonomy): Eukaryota > Metazoa > Chordata > Mammalia > Artiodactyla > Lipotidae > Lipotes > Lipotes vexillifer. Next base: position 1,751,820 of record NW_006788075.1, read on the forward strand.
GAGAGTTCTGAGCCCTACATCAGGCTCCCAAGTCTTGGAGGTCTGAATGAAGAGCCCCAAGGGCATTTGGCTTTGAAGTCCAGTGGGTCTTGATCACAGGAGCTCCACAGGAATGGGGGAAACAGAGACACCACTCTTGGAGGACACACACAAGGTCTTGTGCACAACAGGACCCAGGGCAAAAACAGTGACTTCATATGAGCCTGGGCCAGACCTACCTGCTGGTCTTGGATGGCCTCCTGGGTTGAAGGGAGGCTGGCTCTGGCTCTCTCTTGGGACATAAAAGCTGGTGACAAACATATCTGGAGAATTCATCTGAAGGCTGACATCTTGCTTGGGATATTAGCACCAAGACCTGGCCCCACCCAACAGCCTGTAGGCTCCAGTGATCGGATCCCTCAGGCCAAACAACAAACAGGGTGGGAACACAGTCCCACTCATTAACAGACAGGCTGCCTAAAGAACTCCTGAGCTCAGAGCCACCTGTAGACATGCCCATTTACATGGCCCTGCCCACTAGAGGACCAAGACCCAACTCCACACACCAATGGGCAGGTACTGGTCTCTCCCACCAGCAAGTCTATAAAATCCTCTAGACTAGCCTCACCTACCAGGGGGCAGAAACCAGAAGTAAGAAATATATCATCCCACAGCTTGTGGAATTGAGTCTACAAACACATCAGAACCTACCCTTGGACCAGCTGGTACCTGAAGATGGGTAATGAGAGGGGGGTGTACTGCTTGAACACATAGGACATCCCCCACAGAGGGACACTTCTCCCAGGTCAAGAAACATAACTAACCTTCCACATACATAAAAATACAAATAAAAGTTCAGACAAAATGAGATGGCAGAGGAATATGTTCCAGACAAAGGAACAAGATAAAACCCCAGAAGAACAACCAGTGACGTGAAGATAGGCAGTCTACCTGAGAAAGAGTTCAGAGTAATGACCGTCAAGATGATTCAACAATTCAGGAAAAGCATGGATGCACAGAGCAAGAAGTTATAAGAAGTTTTCAACAAAGAATTAGAAAAAATAAAGAACAACCAATCAGAGTTGAAGAATACAATAACTGCAATGAAAAATACACTAGAAAGAATTAATAGCAGAATAAATGAGGCAGAAGAACAGATAAGTGAGTTGGAAGACAGAATGATGGAAATAACTGCCTTGGAACAGAATAAAGAATGAAAAGAAATGTGGAAATCTAAGAGACGTTTGGGACAACATCAAATGCACCAGCATTTGCACTATAGGGATCCCAGAAGGAAGAGAGACAGAGGGCCTGAGAAGATATTTCAATAGATAATAGCTGAAAACTTCCCTAACATGGGAAAGGAAGCAGTCACCCAAGTCTAGGAAGTGCAGAGAGTACCATTCAGGATCAACCCAAGGAGGAACAGGCTAAGACACACTGTAATCAAACTGACAAAAATTAAAGACAAAGAAAAAAATATTAAAAGCATCGAGAGTAAAGCAACAAAACATACAAAGGAACCCCCATAATGTTATCAGCTGATTTTTCAGCAGAAACTCTGCAGACCAGAAGGGAGTGGCATGATATATTTAAAGTGATTAAAGGGAAAAACCTACAACCAAGAATACTCAGCAAGGCTCTCGTTCAGATTTGACAGAGAAATCAAAAGCTTTACAGACAAGCAAAAGCTAAGAGAATTCAGCACCACCAAACCAGCTCTACAACAAATGCTAAGGAACTTCCCTAGGAATAAAAGAAAAGGCCACAACTAGAAACAAGGAAATTATGAATGGGAAAGCTCACTGGTAAAGGAAAAACATCCAGTAAAGGTAGGAAATCATCCACACACACATATGATATCTAAATCAATAATCATGAGAATAGGAGAGTACAAATGCAGGATACTGGAAATGCATTTGAAATTAAGAGATCAGCAACTTAAACCAATTATGTATATATATATATATTGCTATATCAAAACCTCATGGTAACCGCAAAACAAAATATAGATATACACACAAATAAGAAAAAGGAATCCAAACACAAAACTAAAAAGTCTTCAAATCACAAGACAACAAAAGAGTAAAGGCAGAAAAAAAGACCTACAAAAACAAATTCAAAACAATTAACAAAATGGCAGTAAGAACATACATATCAATAATTACCTAAAACATAAATGGATTAAATGCTTCAACCAAAAGACGCAGACTGGCTGCAGGGATACAAAAACAAGACCCGTATGTATGCTGTCTACAAGAGACACACTTCAGACCTAGGGACACATACAGACTGAAAGTGAGGGAATGGAAAAAGTTGTTCCAGGCAAATGGAAATCAAAAGAAAGCTGGAGTGCAATACTCATATCAGACAAAATAGACTTTACAAGACTTTACAACAGTCTTTACAAAAAGACTGTTACAAGAGACAAAGAACGACACTATGTAATGATCAAGTGATCAATCCAAGAAGGTACAGCAATTATATATTCACCCAACATAGGAGCACCTCAGTATATAAGGCAAATACTAACAGCCATAAAAGGAGAAATCAACAGTAACACAATACTAGTGGGGGACTGTAATACCCTATTTACATCATGCAGACAGAAAACCAGTAAGGAATAACAAGACTTAAATGACATATTAGGCTGGATGGACTTAATTGTTATTTATAAGCATTCCATCTAAAAGCAGCAGAATACACATTCCTTTCAAGTGCACATGGAACATTCTGCAGGATAGATCACATGCTGGGCAACAAAGAGAGCCTTGGTAAATTTAAGAAAACTGAAATCGTATCAAGCAACTTTTCCAACCAAAACGCAATGAGATTAGAAATTAACTACAAGAAAAAAAACTGCAAAAAACAAACACATGGAGGCTAAACAATATGCTACTAAGAAACCAATGAATCACTGAAAAACTCAGAGGAAATCAAAAAACCTAGAGGAAAATGACAATGAAAACACAACGATCCAAAACCTATGGGATTCAGCAAAAGCAACCCTAAGAGGGCAGTTTATAGCAATACAATCTTACCTTAAGACACAAGAAAACTCTCAAACACACTAACATTACACCTAAGGCAACTAAAGAACAACAAACAAAATCCAAAGTTAGAAGGAAAGATATTATAAAGAACACAGCAGAAATAAATGAAATAGAGACTAAGAAAAACTAGAAAAGATCAACAAAACTAAAAACTGCTTCTTGGAAAGATAAACAAAATTGATGAACCTTGAGCCAGACTGATCAAGAAAAAAAAAAGGAGAGGACACAGATAATAAAATTAGAAATGAAAAAAGAGAAGTTAAAATGGACACCACAGAAATACAAAGGATCATAAGAGACTACTACAAGCAACTATATGCCAATAAAATGGACAACCTAGAAGAAATGGACAAATTCTTAGAAAGATACAATCTCCCAAGACTGAACCAGGAAGAAATAGAAAATATGAACAAACCAATAACAAGAACTGAAAATGAAACTGTTATTAAAACTCCCAACAAACAAAAGTCCAGGACCGGAGGGCCTCACAGGTGAATTCTACCAAACATTTACACAAGAATTAACACTGATCCTTCTGAAACTATTCCAAAAAACTGCAGAGGAAGGAACACTATCAAACTTATTCTACAAGGCCACCATCACCCTGATACCAAAATCAGACTAAAACACCAGAAAAAAAGAAAATTAGAGGCCAATATAGCTGATGAATAGATGCAAAAATACTCAACAAAATACTAGCAAACCAAATCCAACAATACATGAAAAGGGCTATACACCATGATCAAGTTTGCCCCAAGGATGCAGGGTTTCTTAATATCCACAAATCAGTCAGTGTGATACACCACATTAACACATGGAAGAATTAAAAACCATATGATCATCTCAATAGATGCAGAAAAAGCTTTTGATGAAATTCAACATCCATTTATGATAAAAGTCTCCAGAAAGTGGGCATACAGGGAACATACCTCAACATAATAAAGGCCATATATAACAACCTACAGCTAACATCATATTCAATGGTGAAAAGCTGAAAGCATTTCCTCTAAGATCAGGAACAAGACAAGAATGTCCACCTTCGCCACTTTTATTCAACACAGTATTGAAAGTCCCAGCTACGGCAATCAGAGAAATAAGAGGAATCCAATTTGGAAAAGCAGTAAAACTGTCACTGCTTAAAGCATGATACTATACATAGAGAATCCTAAAGGTGCTATCAGAAAACTACTAGAGCTCACCAATGAATTTGGTAAAGTTGAATTACAGATACAAAATTGATACACAGAAATCTCTATACACTAGAGATTGAATTTCTATACACTAACAACAAAAAAACAGAAAAAGAAATTAAAGAATCTATTCCATTTACCAACACATCAAAAAGAATAAAATACCTAGGAATAAACCCACCTGGGGAGGAAAAGACCTGTACTCTGAAAACTATAAGATGCTGATGAAAGAAATCAAAGAAGACACAAATAGATGGAAAGATATACCATGTTCTTGGCTTGGAAGAATCAATATTGTCAAAATGACTGTACTACCCAAGGCAATCTACAGCTTCAGTGCAATCCCTATCAAATTACCAATTTCATTTTTCACAAAACTATAACAAAATGAATGTACAAAGCAATCTTGAGAAAGAAAAATGGAGCTGGAAGCATCTGGCGCCCTGACTTCAGACTATACTACAAAGCTACAGTCATCAAAAGAGTATGGTACTGGCACAAAAACAGAAATATAGATCAATGGAACAGGATAGACAGCCCAGAAATAGACCCACGCACCTATGGTCAATTAATCTATAACAAAGGAGGCAAGGCTATACAATGGAGAAAACAGAGTCTCTTCAATAAACGGTGATGGGAAAACTAGACATCTACTTGTAAAAGAATGAAATTAGAACATTCTTTAACACCATACACAAGAATACACTCAAAATGGATTAAAGACCTAAATGTAAGACCTGATACTATAAAACTCTTAGAGGAAAACACAGAAAGAACACTCTTTGATACAAATTGCAGCAAGGTCTTTTTTGATCTGTCTCATAGACTAATGGAAATAAAAACAAACAAAAGGGATCTAATTAAACTCCAAAGCTTTTTCACAGCAAAGGAAACCATAAACAAAATGAAAAGACAACCCAGTGAATGGATGAAAATATTTGCAAACCACATAACCGACAAAGGATTAATCTCCAAAATCTACAAACATCTCATGCAGCTCAATATCAAAAAACAAACAACCCAATCAGAAAACAGGCAGAGGGCTTCCCTGGTGGCGCAGTGGTTGAGAGTCCACCTGCCGATGCAGGGGACGCGGGTTCGTGCCCCGGTCTGGGAAGATCCCACGTGCTGCGGAGCGGCTGGGCCCGTGAGCCATGGCCGCTGAGCCTGCGCGTCCGGAGCCTGTGCTCCGCAACGGGAGAGGCCACAACAGTGAGAGGCCTGCATACCGCAAAAAAAAAAAAAAAAAAAAGAAAAAGAAAATAGGCAGAATATCTAAAAAGACATTTCTCCAAAGAAGACATACAGATGGCCAACAAGCATGTGAAAAGAGGCACATCATTACTAATTATTAGAGAAATGCAAATCAAAACTACAATGAGGTATCACCTCACACTGGTCAGAATGGCCAACATCAAAAAGTCTACAGGAAGAGCTTCAAGATGGTGGAAGAGTAAGATGTGGAGATCACCTTCCTCCCCACAAATACATCAGAAATATAACTACATGTGGAACAACTCTTACAGAACACCGAATGAATGCTGTTAGAAGACCTCAGACTTCCCAAAAGTCAAGAAACTCACCATGTACCTGGGTAGGGCAAAAGAAAGAAGAAAAAACAGAGACAAAAGAATAGGGACGGGACCTGCACCAGTGGGAGGAAGCTGTGAAGGAGGAAAGGTCTCCACACACTAGGAAGCCCCTTCGCGGGCGGAGACTGCGGGTGGCGGACGGGGAGCTTCGAAGCCGCGGAGGACAGCGCAGCAACAGGGGTGCGGAGGGCGAAGCGGAGAGATTCCCGCACAGAGGATCGGGGCCGACCGGCACTCACCAGCCCGAGAGGCTTGTGTGCTCGCCCGCCGGGGCAGGCGGGGGCTGGGAGCTGAGGCTCGGGCTTTGAAGGTTAGATCCCAGGGAGAGGACTGGGGTTGGCTGCGTGAACAGAGCCTAAAGGGGGCTAGTGCACCACGGCTAGCCGGGAGGGAGTCCGGGAAAAGATCTGGAACTGCCAAAGAGGCAAGAAACTTTTTCTTGCCTCTTCATTTCCTGGTGCGCAAGGAGAGGGGATGAAGAGCTCTGCTTAAAGGAGCTACAGAGACAGGCGCGAGCTGCGGCTATCAGTGCGGACCCCAGAGATGAGCAAAAGACACTAAGGCTGTGGCTGCAGCCACCAAGAAGCCTGTGTGAAAGCACAGGTCACTCTCCACACCTCCCCTCCTGGGAGCCTGTGCAGCCCGCCACTGCCAGGGTCCCATGATCCAGGGACAACTTCCCCGGGAAAACACACGGCGCACCTCAGGCTGGTGCGACATCACGCCACTCCAGCCTCTGCCGCTGCAGGCTCGTCCTGCATCCGTACCCCTCCCTCCCCCAGGGCCTGAGTGAGCCAGAGCCACCAAAGGAGCTGCTCCTTTAACCCAGTCTTGGCTGAGCGAAGAACACATGCCCTCAGATGATGTACACACAGAGGCGGAGCCAAATCCAAAGCTGAACCCCAGGAACTGTGCGAACAAAGAAGAGAAAGGGAAATTCCTCCCAGCAGCCTCAGGAGCAGCAGATTAAATCTCCAGAGTCAACTTGATGTACCCTGCATCTGTGGAATACCTGAATAGACAACAAACCATCACAAATTGAGGAGGCAGACTTTGGGAGCAATGATATATATTTTTTTTTTCCCCTTTTTCTCTTTTTGTGAGTGTGTATGCGTATGCTTCTGTGTGTGATTTTGTCTGTATAGCTTTGCTTTCACCATTTGTCCTAGGGTACTGTCTGTCCATTTTTTTCTTTGCTTTTTTTTAGTATAGTTTTCATTGCTTGTTATGATTGGTGAATTTGGTTTTTGGTTTGGTTGTGCTTTCTTTGTATCTTTTTAATTACTTTAAAAAATTTTTAATAATTATTTTTTGTTTTTTATTTTAATAACTTATTTTATCTTATCTTTTTCTTTCTTTCGTTTTTCTCCCTTTTATTTTGAGCCATGTGGATAACAGGCTCTTGGTGCTCCAGCCAGGCGTCAGGACTATGCCTCTGAGGTGGGAGAGCCAAGTTCAGGACATTGGTCCACCAGAGACCTCCAAGCTCCACGTAATATCAAACGGCGAAAATCTCCCAGAGATCTCCATCTCAACGTCAAGACACAGCTCCACTCAACAACCAGCAAGCTACAGTGCTAGACATCCTATGACAAACAAGTAGCAAGACAGGAACACAACCCCACCCATTAGCAGAGAGGATGTCTAAAATCATAATAAGGTCACACACACCCCACAACACACAACCAGATGTAGACCTGCCCAGCAGAAAGACAAGATCCAGCCTCATCCACCAGTACACAGGCACTAGTCCCCTCCACCAGGAAGACTACACAAACCACTGAACCAACCTTACTCACTGGGGACAGACAACAAAAATGAAGGGAACTATGAACCTGCAGCCTGTGAAAAGGAGACCCCGAACACAGTAAGTTAAGCAAAATGAGAAGACAAAGAAACACACAGCAGATGAAGGAGCAAGATAAAAACCCATCACACTTAACAAATGAAGAAGAAATAGGCAGTCTACCTGAAAAAGAATTCAGAATAATGATAGTAAAGATGATCCAAAATTTGGAAATAGAATGGAGAAAATACAAGAAATGTTTAACAAGGATCTAGAAAAACTAAAGAGCAGACAAACAATCATGAACAACACAATAAATGAAATTAAAAATTCTCTAGAAGGGATAAATAGCAAAATAACTGAGGCAGAAGAACGGAGAAGTGACCTGGAAGATAAAATAGTGGAAATAACTACTGCAGAGCAGAATGAAGAAAAAAGAATGAAAAGAATTGAGGACAGTCTCAGAGACCTCTGGGCCAATATTAAACGCACCAACATTCGAATTATAGGAGTCCCAGAAGAAGAAGAGAAAAAGAAAGGGACTGAGAAGATATTTGAAGAGCTTATAGTTGAAAACTTCCTTAATATGGGAAAGGAAATAGTTAATCACATCCAGGAAGCACAGAGAGTCCCATACAGAATAAACCCAAGGAGAAACACGCCAAGACACATATTAATCAAACTATCAAAAATTAAATACAAAGAACAAATATTAAAAGCAGCAAGGGAAAAACAACAAATAACATACAAGGGAATCCCCATAAGGTTAAGAGCTGATCCTTCAAGCAGAAACTCTGCAAGCCAGAAGGGGGTGGCAGGACATATTTAAAGTGATGAAAAGGAAAAACCTACAACCAAGATTACTCTATCCAGCAAGGATCTCATTCAGATTTGATGGAGAAATTAAAACCTTTACAGACGAGCAAAAGCTAAGAGAATACAGCACAACCAAACCAGCTTTAGAACAAATGCTAAAGGAACTTCTCTAGGCAGGAAACACAAGAGAAGGAAAAGACCTACAATAACAAACGCAAAACAATTAAGAATAAGGGAATAGGAACATACATATCGATAATTACCTTAAATGTAAATGGATTAAATGCTCCAACCAAAAGACACAGACTGGATGAATAGATACAAAAACAAGACCTGTATATATGCTGTCTACAAGAGACCCACTTCAGACCTAGGGACACATACAGACTGAAAGTGAGGGGATGGAAAAATATATTCCATGCAAATGGAAATAAAAGAAAGCTTGAGTAGCAATTCTCATATCAGACAAACTACACTTTAAAACAAAGACTATTACAAGAGACAAAGAGGGACACTACATAATGATCAAGGGATCGATGCAAGAAGAAGATATAACAATTGTAAATATTTATGCACCCAACATAAGAGCACCTCAATACATAAGGCAAATACTAACAGTCATAAAAAGGGAAATCAACAGTAACACAATCATAGTAGGGGACTTTAACACCCCACTGTCCCCAATGGACAGATCATCCAAAATGAAAATAAATAAGTTAACACAAGCTTTAAATGATACATTAAACAAGATGGACTTAATTGATATTTACAGGACATTCCATCCAGAAACAACAGAATACACTTTCTTCTCAAGTGCTCATGGAACATTCCACATGAGAGATCATATCTTGGGTCACAAATAAAGCCTTGGTAAATTTAAGAAAACTGAGATCATGTCAAGTATCTTTTCTGACCACAACGCTATGAGACTAGATATCAATTACAGGAAAAAAAAAATCTGTAAAAAATACAAACACATGGAGGCTAAACAATACACTGCTTAATAACCAAGAGATCACTGAAGAAATCTAAGAGGAAATCAAAGAATACGTAGAAACAAATGACAATGAAGACACGACGACCCAAAGCCTATGTGATGCAGCAAAAGCAGTTCTGAGAGGGCAGTTTATAGCAATACAATCCTACCTTAAGAAACAAGAAACATCTCAAATAAACAACCTAACCTTACACCTAAAGCAATTAGAGAAAGAAGAACAAAAAACCCCCAAAGTTAGCAGAAGGAAAGAAATCATAAAGATCAGATCAGAAATAAATGAAAAAGAAATAAAGGAAACAATAGGAAAGATCAGTAAAACTAAAAGCTCGTTCTTTGAGAAGATAAATAAAATTGATAAACCATTAGCCAGACTCAACAAGAAAAAAAGGAAGAAGACTCAAATCAGTAGAATTAGAAATGAAAAAGGGGAAGTAACAACTGACACTGCAGAAATACAAAAGATCATGAGATTACTACAAGCAACTCTGTGCCAATAAAATGGACAACCTGGAAGAAATGGACAAATTCTCAGAAATGCACAACCTTCCAAGACTGAAACAGGAAGAAATATAAAATATGAACAGACCAAATCACAAGCACTGAAATTGAAACTGTGATTAAAAATCTTCCAACAAACCAAAGCCCAGCAACAGATGGCTTCACAGGCAAATTCTATCAAACATTTAGAGAAGAGCTAACACCTATCCTTCTCAAACTCTTCCAAAATATAGCAGAGGAAGGAACACTCCCAAACTCATTCTATGAGGCCACCATAACCCTGATACCAAAACCAGACAACAATGTCACAAAGAACGAAAACTACAGACCAATAACACTGATGAATATAGATGCAAAAATCCTCAACAAAATACTAGCAAACAGAATCCAACAGCACATTAAAAGGATCATACACCATGATCACGTGGGGTTTCTCCCAGGAATCCAAGGATTCTTCAATATATGCAAATCAATCGATGTAATAAAGCATATAAACAAATAGAAGGAGAAAAACCATATGATCATCTCAATAGATGCAGAGAACGCTTTTGACAAAATTCCACACCCATTTATGATAAAAACCATCCAGAAAGTAGGCAGAGAGGGACCTTACCACAACATAATAAAGGCCATATATGACAAACCTACAGTCAACATCGTCCTCAATGGTGAAACACTGAAACCATTTCCACTAAGATCAGGAAGAAGGCAAGGTAGCCTGCTCTCACCACTATCATTCAACATAGTTTTGGAAGTTTTAGCCACAGCAATCAGAGAAGAAAAGAAGTAAAAGGCATCCAGATCGGAAAAGAAGAAGTAAAGCTGTCACTGTTTGCAGATGACATGATACTATACATAGAGAATCCTAAAGATGCTACCAGAAAACTACTAGAGCTAATTGATGAATTTGGTAAGGTTGCAGGATACAAAGTTAATGCACAGAAATCTCTTACATACCTATACACTAATGATGAAAAATCTGAAAGTGAAATTAAGAAAACACTCCCATTTACCACTGCAACAAAAACAATAAAATACCTAGAAATAAACCTACCTAAGGAGACAAAAGACCTGTATGCAGAAAACTATAAGACACTGATGAATGAAATTAAAGATGACACAAACAGATGGAGTGATATATCATGTTCTTGGATTCGAAGAGTCAACATTGTGAAAATGACTCTACTACCCAAAGCAATCTACAGATTCAACACAATCCCTACCAAACTACCACTGGCATTTTTCACAGAACTAGGAAAAAAAATTCACAATTTTTATGGAAACACGAAATACCATGAATAGCCAAAGCAATACTGAGAAAGAAAATGGAGCTGGAGGAATCAGGCTCCCAGACTTCAGACTATACTACAAAGCTACAGTAATCAAGACAGTCTGGTACTGGCACAAAAACAGAAATACAGATCAATGGAACAGGACAGAAAGCCCAGAGATAAACCCATGCACCTATGGTCACCTTATCATTGATAAAGGAGGCAAGAATATACAATGGAGAAAAGACAGCCTGTTCAATAATTGGTGCTGGGAAAACTGGACAGCTACATGTAAAAGAATGAAATTAGAACACTCCCTAACACCATACACAAAAATAAACTCAAAATGGATGAAGGACCTAAACATAAGGCAGACACTGTCAAACTCTTAGAGGAAAACATAGGCAGAACTCTCTATGACATAAATCACAGCAAGATCCTTTTTGTCCCACCTCCTAGAAAAATGGAAATAAAAACAAAAATAAACAAATAGGATCTAATGAAACTAAAGCTTTTTCACAGCAAAGGAAACCATAAACAAGACAAAAAGACAACCCTCAGAATGGGAGAAAATATTTGCAAATGAAGCAACTGACAAAGGATTAATCTCCAAAATTTACAAGCAGCTCATGCAGCTCAATATCATAAAACCAACCACCCAATCCAAAAATGGGCAGAAGACCTACACAGACATTTCTCCAAAGAAGATATACAGATTGCCAACAAACACATGAAAGAATGCTCAACATCATTAAGCATTAGAGAAATGCAAATCAAAACTACAATGTGATATCATCTCACACTCTCAGAATGGCCATGATCAAAAAATCTACAGACAATAAATGCTGAAGAGGGTGTGGAGAAAAGGGAACCCTCTTGCACTGTTGGTGGTAATGTAAATTGATATAGCCACTATGGAGAACAGTATGGGGGTTCCTTAAAAAACTAAAAACAGGGCTTCCCTGATGGCGCAGTGGTTGAGAGTCCACCTGCCAATGCAGGGGACATGGGTTCGTGCCCTGGTCTGGGAGGATCCCACATGCCACAGAGCGGCTGGGCCCGTGAGCCATGGCCGCTGAGCCTGCGCATCCAGAGCCTATGCTCCGCAACGGGAGAGGCCAGAACAGTGAGAGGCCCACGTACTACAGAAAGAAAAAAAAAAACCTGAAAATAGAACTACCATACGACCCAGCAATCCCACTACTGAGTATATACCCTGAGAAAACCATAATTCAAAAAGAGCCATGTACCACAATGTTCATTGCAGCTCTATTTACAATAGCCAGAAGACGGAAGCAACCTAAGTGTCCATCGACAGATGAATGGATAAAGAAGATGTGGCACATATAGACAATGGAATATTACTCAGCTATAAAAAGATATGAAATTGAGTTATCTATAGTGAGGTGGATGGACCTAGAGTCTGTCATACCGAGTGAAGTAAGTCGAAAGAGAAAAATACCGTATGCTAACACATATATATGGAATCTAAAAAAAAAGAAAAAAATGGTCATAAAGAACCTAGGGTCAAGACGGGAATAAAGATGCAGACCTACTAGAGAATGGACTTGAGGACACGGGCACGGGGAAGGGTAAGCTGGGACAAAGTGAGAGAGTGGTAGTCTATATATGGACATATATACACTACCAAATGTAAAATAGCTAGCTAGTGGGAAGCAGTTGCATAGCACAGGGAGATCAGCTCGGTGCTTTGTGATCAGCTAGAAGGGTGGGATTGGGAGGGTGGGAGGGAAGGAGATGCAAGAGGGAAAAGATATGGGGATATATGTATATGTATAACTGATTCACTTTGTTATAAATCAGAAACTAACACACCAGTGTAAAGCAATTATATTCCAATAAAAATGTTAAAAAAAATTAAGGTAAAAACAAGGTATTTTAAAAAAAAAGAAAAAGACACTTGCACCCCAATGTTCATTGCAGCACTATTTACAACAGCCAGCTCATGGAAGCAACCTAAATGACCATCGACAGACAAATGGATAAAGAAGATGTGGTACATATATACAGTGGAATATTACTCAGCCATAAAAAGGAATGAACTTGGGTCATTTGTAGAAATGTGGATGCATCTAGAAACTGTCATACATAGTGAAGTACGTCAGAAAGAGAAAAAGAAATATCATATATTAACGTATATACGTGGAACATAGAAAATGGTACAGATGAACCGGTTTGCCAAGCGGAAATTAAGACACAGAAGTAGAGGACAAACGTATGGACACCAAGGGGGGAAAGCGGCAGGGGGTGAGGGCGGTGGTGGGATGAATTGGGAGATTGGGATTGACATGTATACACTGATGTGTATAAAATGGATTTCTAATAAGAAAATAAGTAAACATTTTTTTAAAAAAAGTCTACAAACAATAAATCCTGGAGAGGGTGTGGAGAAAAAGGAATCCTCCTACACTGTTGGTGCAAATGTAAACTACTGTGGAGAACAGTATGGAGGTTCTTGAAAAAACTAAAAACAGAGCTACCATATGATCCTCCAATTTCACTCCTGGGCATACATCTGGAGAAAACCATAATCTGAAAAGATATATGCACCCCAATGCTCATAGCAGTAACATTTACAATAGCCAAGACATGGAAGCAACCTCAACGTCCAACAACAGATGAATGGATAAAGAAGAAGTGGTATATTTACATATATATATATATATATATATACACACACACACACACACACACACATATATATATATACAATGGAATATTACTCAGCCATAAAAAAGAATGAAATAATGCTCTTTGCAGTAATATGGATGGCCTAGAGATTATCATACTCAGTGAACTAAGCCAGACAGAAAAAGACAAATATCATGATATCACTTATTTGTGGAATCTAAAAAAAATATACAAATGAACTTATTCACAAAACATAAACAGACTTACAAACATAGAAAACAAACTTATGGTTACTAAAGGAGGGGTAAATTAGGATTTGGGGATTAAAATATGCACACTACTATATATAAAATAGATAACCAACAAGGACCTGCTGTATTACACAGGGAACTATACTAAATATCTTATAATAACATGTAATATAAGAGAAATTTTAAAAAGAATATATATAAAACTGAACCGCTTTGATGTATACCTGAACCTAACACAACATTGTAAATTTACCATATTTCAATAAAATTTTTTTAATTAAAAAATTTTTTTAAATGTTTAAGTGACATTCATATTTTAACTTCCAACTCAACTGCTCATAAACCAAAGTCTTGAATCATTTTTTTTGGTGCTTCAAAGGAAAAACTACCCATACTTCAGACAAAATGTCCTTGCAGAAAATAAATTGTCCCTAGGGAGACAGGTGTTGCTAACTCAAATACTGTACAACGAAATGTGTGAAGCTATCATACTTTTGATATATAACAAACGCTCATCTTAAGATAACCATTATACTCTTGATTTCCAGTTTATTTCTCCTTATAAGTACATCATCTGGCAGCATATCCTAGTAAAACTTCACATCATTATGTTCTCCTAAGAAAAACTGTACCTGGTTCATGATAATATAAATCACGATACAGTTTGGATTTTTAAAAACCCCAAAACATATTTCACCATGAATTTCTTACATAAGACAACATGAATATTAAACAAAATATTGTTTAGAAGCCCTGGTTTTTACTATTGAGGAAAGGATCCTATGAAAACCATCATTATTATCACATGGAAAACAGATTTGACGTCTTTGGGAAAGTAGGAAAACTTGCTCTTCTTAGGAATAAAAGCCAAATATTTATTTAAGTAATTTTTCTATTTTCTTTGTTTTTCAGAACTGAAAACCTGGAGGCTGTTCAACTAGAAGCTAAGAGCAAATTATATTACAAGGACAAACTGTGTTTAATCAAAATGGTTCGTGAAGTTAGCATTTAAAAATGAAACAGAAAAATATGATAACAGAACTAAGTCAAATATGGGCTAAAAATACCTTTGTCAATTGTCTCTGGGTAACAATTAAATATTACAAATAAATTAGAAAAACCAAAATATAATCACAAAATTCAATGGTCTTATGATAAAAGGGTTCTTCATTTTTTTTTTTCTCTTTACCATTCCTTCTATTTTAGTTCCGGCTTTTGTCTCCTCTGCCTATTTTAATATATGAGTATGCCCCAAGATTCTGTATTTAGCCCTTTGCTTTTTTTTTTTTTTTAACTCTATGCTATTTCCTTGCAGTCTTTCATCTATTCCCATCACATCAGCTCTTCTTCACCTCTTCATGCACCCCTCTCAAACTGCCAGCCTGCTGCACATCTCCAACAGATGTTATATATGCCAAATGTGTCTGCAACAGAACATCTTCTTCAAATCAACCAGGGTCCGGATTTCACTCTGTTTATGACTTTACCATTCTCCAAGTTACTTGGGCATAAGGCTTTAGATTTTTTTTTAATCTTTTTTTTTTTTTTTTTTTTTTTTTTC
>NW_006788075.1:1767531-1775266 GCF_000442215.2 Lipotes vexillifer
TGCAGAGCACAGGCTCCGGACACGCAGGCTCAGTGGCCATGGCTCACGGGCCCAGCCACTCCACGGCATGTGGGATCTTCCCGGACAGGGGCACAAACCCGTGTCCCGTGCATCGGCAGGCGGACTCTCAACCACTGCGCCACGAGGGAAGCCCTAAAATCTTTTTCTTCATTTCCACACCATTCTCCTAAGTCCTCCACTGAAGATCAACCAGTTCAACTCCTGAAAATCTTTCAGTTTTGAGTGGCCCTAAATGTCACCTTAGGGATACTCTGTTTTGTCCCCCTATATGGGATACCTGTCAGAAAGCCTATGAATATGCTTTAAAGTATAGATTGTAGTACCTAGAGAAAAGGTTGGTTCAGGGTCCAGAGAAGCTTGCAATTCACCATTTCCAGGAAACTCAAATATGCAGAGACTGGATCACACCCTAATTGAATAAACATTAATGCATCTAGCGTAAACACATGCTATAGTTAAAGGTTGTGCATGTTTATCTTTGCATCACAGGTATAAAAAAAAGCAGAAAGGACTATGTTAAATGACTTTCACCACAATGACTATATATTAGGCTTATCAGTGACTACATTTTTTAAGATTTAAATTTCTGATTCAATGATCAATGGTGATGTTCCCTACTAAATTTTTCATATCTTCATTGTGGCCCTTAACACATTTATAATACGAGCTTTCTTGTCCGTCTCCTAGGGCAAGAGTGTTCTATACAGGATTACATTTCATTCTTTTTTGTATTTCCAGCACTTAACACAGTGCCTGATCCAAAATGTGTGTTAATAATGAATTAACTTATATTGACTATTAGTCAAGAAAGTTACGGTGACTTTTCTATTACTAAGAATAAAAAAGATACTGTGCTCAACTGTGTTATTAAAAATTGGAATTTAAAAGGAGTTAATTTTTTTCTAAATAAAAATAGAAACAGTTCTAAGACTCTTGTTTTATATTTATAAATGCTTTTTAATCTGGCTACCTTTGTCAATGTCTTAAAACTTCAAGTATCAATAGTTGAGAGTTGGCTTCATCCTCCTTTTAGTACTGCCAATTTGTTCTTTCCTCAAAAATTCATCAAATCTTATTCCTTGCTCCAGTTCAAAATATAAATGTGCATATTTGAAAATAACATTTAATATCCAAATATTCTAAAATTATAATTGTTAGACTAATCTCACTAAAAGACCAACTAGTTGAGGTTTTCAATACTTTCTTCATGTTTGTCTTAATAGAAGAATAAAGGAGAAAAAGATGTAAAAGCTTACAGGAAAAAAATCCATTTGCTGAATAAAGACGATATTCAAAATCAATGAAAAAAATATATTTTTTTAATTCAATGTTTTGCCGCAGAACCAGTTAAAGCAAGGTCTTTGGACTTAAAATAGTAATGTCTAAAATTCAAATGTAGGGCATTTATATTTTTGTGATGTAAACTTCTTTCATCCCCTGAACTTAAGTCAGGTCTATTTCAAACACAAATGCCTTGGTTGGGGACTTTAAAAAAACTTTTTTGGAAACCAGCAATCACTATCTGCCAAACCTGATGCAGTATATATGGTACAGAATAGGGACAATGGATGTGAGATACAAAGATAATCCACAGAGACCCGAGTCTGTGGAAATAAGAACAAAAGAGCACCAGGAAGAAGTAAACAATCAACCTCATCCCAAAAAGAGTGGGAAAGACACAGGCCACCTCCATTTATGGAAAGAGCCTTGAGCCAACTGTATTTGACTCTCAGACAATAGGCATTTTAATAAGCACCTGGATTACCTAGCTTTGAAAGTAAAAGAAATATGAACAAAAACACTCTAAGATTACAAACTTAAGAAAGGAAGTGTCAGTATTATGCAGCATTTGGCAGAGATCTTTGGAGGCTTGAGCATGCATTTGAGTATGACGAAACTGACCCAGAACTGTCTTTGTGAGGCATGGGGTTGAGGAGTTGGCTCCTCCTATAGGACCTATTGAGTCTACTGAGAGGCAGAAATGGAATAGCCATTCATTCAGACCATCCTGATTCGGTTCCTTCAAACCTGTTTTGTTTGTTTGCATTGGTTGATTTCAAGTCAATCTATTTGCTTTTAATCAGCAAAATCGCTCTGTCCTCCTGGACCATGGCAGAGAATATGACCTCATATATTTCACTACCTCCAGCTGTTATCAAAATCAAAGGTACAAAAAGTAACATGCCCAAAGGATGATAGCCTAAAAAATATGTAGTTTATTCATCTCTGTAATTTGCCTAGATTTTAATCCTGGATCAAACCAAAACGTCATTCATTAAGCTGAAAAAATATGTGGACAGTATTTTTGTGGTGTGTGTGTGTGTTTGGACAAGTTGCTCTACTCCAATAAAATTGCTTTTACTGAATTGGGCTTTCTTGTGATGCCCTCTGCTTACTTGCTTTTGGTTTTATGGGTGAGACATATTGCAGTTGTCTCTCACATCACTCAGCCAGCCCTTCATAAGCCCCAAGGGAGATTTCCTCAGACCATCAGTGCAAGGAAGAGCTTTGCCTCTCCTAATCAAATGACACATTCTTATTTTACAGACCATTCAAGTCCCACGAGTACCTGCCCATGTAAGGAAATTTATTCAATTAAGTTTTCATTTTCATTTTAACTTCTTTTATCTCTTCTCAAATGAATTTAAAATAAGAACACTGTAAAAGACTCACCATTAAAGTGGAATACTTTTAGTTAAATATATATATATATTCTGTATGTTTCCAGAGAGATGAACCAAACTACAGCCTCTGTACTTTCCTGCCTTCTTAAAACAATCAGGTCTCCTTGAAGGGACCACTTAGTAACAGTTCTCCTAGCTCTAATATTTCACTTCACCTCATCTTTTGTGCATAAAATCGTATCAGTTGGCTGCCCTTGACCAACTTAGGTCCTGAGTCTTCTTGATCAATGATTCCTGGCCTGAAAATTTCTAACATTGCCATGTGCCTGCTCTTTGTCTGGCACCCATCTCTGTCCTGAGTCATCTTACCCCAAGCTGTGCATCAACTACACCAGCTGCCTCTACCTTGATCAATCTGGCAAACAGGAAGAAAGGGCCAAAACAAAAAACAAAAAAAAAGAAAGCAAGACTTACAAGTTTATGAGAAAAAAAAAAGTCCTAAAACTCAGTTTGATTATACTTTACCTAGATACTTTTAGAAATCGAATTTGCTTTATATGTGTATTCATGCACTTTATTTAAAATATAAATGCCATTCAGAAATTTTAGATACAACTGAATTCAAAAGGAGATAATATTCTAGTAAATGCTCTCTTTTCTCTGGATATTACCTTCAGAAAAATCTACCCTGAAATACAGACAATTTAAATATTATCTTCAAAGAACTGTTATCCTCACTGGACAGCCATGTGTAAATCAATGAAGTTAGAACACTCCCTCACACCATACACAAAATACAAACTCAAATGGCTTAAAGACTTAAATATGAGACATGACACCATAAAACTCCTAGAAGAGAACATAGGCAAAACATTCTCTGACATAAATAGCACTGATGTTTTCTTAGGTCAGTCTCCCAAGGCAATATAAATAAAAGCAAAAATAAACAAATGGGACCTATAAATCAAACTTATAAGCTTTTGTATAGCAAAGGAAACCATAAACAAAAACAAAAAAACAACCTATAGACTGGGAGAGAATTGCAAATGATGTGACCGACAAGGGCTTAATTTCAAAAATATACAAACAGTTCATACAACTCAATTTGAAAAAACAAACAACCCAATCCAAAAATGGACACAAGACCTAAATAGACATTTCTCCAAAGAAGACATGCAGATGGACAACAGGCACATGAAAAGATGCTCACCATCACTAATTATTAGAGAACGGCAAATCAAAACTACAATGAGGTATCACCTCACACCAGTCAGAATGGCCATCATCAAAAAGTCTACAAATAATAAATGCTGGAGAGGATGTGGAGAAAAGGGAACCCTCTTGCACTGTTGGTGGGAATGTAAATTGGTGCAGCCACTATGGAGAACAGCGTGGAGGTTCCTCAAAAAACTAAAAATAGTTACTGTCTGATCCAGCAATGCCACTCCTGAGCATATATCTGGAAAAGATGAAAACTTTAATTCGAAAAGATACATGCACCCCAATATTCATGGAGGCACTTTTTACAATAGCCAGGACATGGAAGCACCCTAAGTGTCCATCCACAGATGAATGGATAAAGAAGATGTGATACACACACACACACACACACACACACACACACACACACACACACACACAATGGAATATTAGTCGGCCATAAAAAAGAATGAAATAATGCCATTTTCAGCAACATGTATGTAGAGATTATCATACTAAGTGAAGTCAGACAAAGATAAATATTATGATATCACTTTTATGTGGAATCTAAAAAATAGTACAGATGAACTTATTTAAAAAACCCAAACTCACAGACATAGAAAACAAACTTATGGTTACCAAAGGGGAAGGGGGGGAGGGATAAATTGGGAGTATGGGATTAACAGATGCACGTTACCATATATAAAACAGATAAACAACAGGAATTTACTGTATAACACAGGGAACTATATTCAATATCTTGTAATAAACTGTAACAGAATAGAAAAAAGGAATATACCTATATACACACACACACACACACACACATATATATATATGTATAACCAAATCACACTGCTGTACACCTGAAACTAACACAATATTGTAAATCAACTATACTCCAATTAAAAAAAAAACTGTTATTCTCAAGCCATCCAGTACATATATGCACTTGCCATCAATGTGTAGGTGGAAGAAAAGCAAATTCTAATATAAGCTCAAAAGAAACATTAATAGAAAAATAACAAGTGAAAAAAAATATTAAGAACTCTTTTATTTCAGATTATCAAAGTTTCTTTAAGGAAGCGGTCATTCAACAGTTACTTCCTAAGTCATTCTATAAGGTCAGCATCACCTTGATAGCAAAGTCAGAAAAAAGATAATAAAAGCAGAAAAGAAAACTACACACAAATATCTCTCACAAATATCAGTGTTAAAATCCTCAACAAAATACTAGCAAACCAAATTCAGTAAAATATTAAAAGAATTATATACCATGACCATGTGGGATTTATTCCTGGAATGCAAGGATGGTTCAACATATGAAAATCAATCAATGTGATACACCACATTAATAGAATGAAAGGAAAAAGCCATATGATTATTTCAATTGATGTAGAAAAAGCATGTGACCAAATTCAACACCTTTCATGATAAAAACACTTAACAAACTAACAATAGAAGCAAATGACTTCAACATAATCAAGGGTTACTGTACTGATAAACACAGTGTCATGTTTAGATTAATAACCTACATCAAGGAAACTAGACTCATTAAAAATCTCCACAAGGAGTACTTACCTGCCAAAATTTTCTTGAACTGTCTAAACCATACGTCACAGTGGTCTTCACTTAAATTAATAAGATCAAGTGTAGAATCCTTTAATTTATTTTGTTCCTTTTTCAAACATATGAAGAGTGTGATTCCTAATAAAGTACCACTTCTCTGCTGTTTAACTGAATAACGCCGTTTCAGTTTGACAGAGAATATGTCTTTGAGTTCAATAAATTCTTCTTTACGTAGAAAATTATACTTGGAATCACCTGGAAAGAAATTAAATTTTCTAATCAAAACCACTGTGTCTATATCTTATATGTATGAATAATAAATAGTGAAAACCCAGAAAATCTTTATCATCTGTTATTTTACTGATTATGCATTATGTCAAGTCCTGTATGAGATGGGTGGGGAAAAAAAAAGAAAAATTGGGTCTATTTTCCCATAAATAGAAGAAATGGAAGGGAGTCCCTGCCACACAAGGCCTAGGACATTCAGAATCTGAGAATATTCAATGTATGAAGAATTCCAGGAACATAAACAAAGCAACATTTCAATAATAATAAGTTAGTATCATGCAAGAGGCTTCCTGGTACTTACAAGGACAGAGTAAAGTAATGGAAAGAAGAGAATTCACTAACAGAAGTGAGTTTATGACAGGTTGTTGAAGGCAACATGTAAAGGAAAGAAAATTTACATTCTAGGGAAAGTAACACACATGCAAAAAGGAAACAGAGCAAGATTACTGTGAGCAGAAAGCATTATGAATGCCTGGTATTCTAAAAAGAAAGATCCACCTGAATCTTACTATAGTCAGACTTTATTTTATAGTGGCATGAAATTTTACTGGTTATGTTTAAACACAGGTCAGAAAACACCTGTTGTTGTGATAATGGACTTTTTCAACTGACTCTCAAAGTAGAAGTGTTTTATACTTTAAAAATAGTACTTTCAAAACTTCCACTCTGGCCAACATGGAATCACAGGGAATGCTTTTACCTTCTGCCTGAAACGACTAAAAGAGCACACCAGAGAAAGGAAACATCAGTTTCAGACATGGGACATTAGGTAGCACAGGACAGTGATCCCTGAGAGAGGGAAAACAAAGAAGCCATATGATTACAAGCCGACTGTCCCAACCCACAGGGAGCAGAACCCTGGTGGAGCCTGGTTGTCTGCCTGAGTTGAGAAGGACTGAGGAGCCAGGAAAGCCAAGATGACTTAGAGTTCACTTGGAAAATTATTATAAAAAGGAGAGCTGCACAGAAAGAGAACTCTGTAGATCTTCCCCCTGAATCTTCAGCTGAGCATGGATCTGTATATGTGTTAGGCCAGGGAAAGAATTACCCAAAGGATTAGAGAGAACAACACTCAGAGATCACACAGGTGTTTCCACCAGCCAAAGTGGAAAAATAATGAAATTCATGGGACTTTGGGGAGAGCACTTAAAAAAGTATTGTCTCGTTAGTGAGCTGACCAAAGGCTGCTCTGATTCCACCTAACAAAGCTTAAGAGCAAGCCTCAAAAGGATTCAAGCGTTTCCAAGTAACAACATCCTAGAACAAAGCTCAAGAGTATTTCTGGAGCTGCAGTGAACATTTTGGTACATAACTCTTTTTAAATTATGGTTTTCTCAGGGTATATGCCCAGTAGTGGGATTGCTGGGATTTCTGGAGGTGAACATTTTGGTACATAACTCTTTTTAAATTATGGTTTTCTCAGGGTATATGCCCAGTAGTGGGATTGCTGGGTCGTATCGTATTTCTATTTTTAGTTTCTTAAGGAATCTCCATACTGTTCTCCATAGTGGCTGCATCAATTTACATTCCCACCAACAGTGCAAGAGGGTTCCCTTTTCTCCCCACCCTCTCCAGCATTTATTGTTTGTAGATTTTTTGATGATGGCCATTCTGACCGGTGTGAGATGATATCTCATTGTAGTTTTTGATTTGCATTTCTCTAATGATTAATGATGTTGAGCATTCTTTCTTTGGAGAAATGTCTATTTAGGTCTTCTGCCCATTTTTGGATTGGGTTGTTTGTTTTTTGATATTGAGCTGCGTGAGTTGCTTGTATGTTTTGGAGATTAATCCTTTGTCAGTTGCAGGACATGGAAGCAACCTAAGTGTCCATCAACAGATGAATGGATAAAGAAGATGTGGCACATATATACAATGGAATATTACTCAGCCATAAAAAGGAACAAAACTGAGTTATTTTTAGTGAGGTGGATGGACCTAGAGTCTGTCATACAGAGTGAAGTAAGTCAGAAAGAGAAAAACAAATACCGTATGCTAACACATATATATGGAATCTAAAAAAAAAAAAAAAA
>NW_006788075.1:1776104-1826240 GCF_000442215.2 Lipotes vexillifer
CTGAGAAAACCATAATTCAAAAAGAGTCATGTACCACAATGTTCACTGCGACACTATTTACAATAGCCAGGACATGGAAACAACCTAGGTGTCCGTCAACAGATGAACGGATAAAGAAGATGTGGCACATTTATACAGTGGAATATTACTCAACCATAAAAAGAAACAAGATTGAGTTATTTGTAGTGAGGTGGATGGACCTAGAGTCTGTCATACAGAGTGAAGTAAGTCAGAAAGAGAAAAACAAATACCGTATGCTAACACATATATATGGAATCTAAAAAAAAAAAAAAAAAGAAAATGGTCAGAAAAACCGAGGGGCAAGACAGGAATAAAGATGCAGACCTACTAGAGAATGGACTTGAGGATATGGGGAGGGGGAAGGGTAAGCTGGGACAAAGTGAGAGAATGGCATGGACATATATACACTACCAAACGTAAAACAGATAGCTAGTGGGAAGCAGCCGCATAGCACAGGGAGATCAGCTCCATACTTTGTGACCACCTAGAGGGATGGGATAGGGAGGGAGGGAGATGCAAGAGGGTAGAGGTATGGGGACATATGTATATGTATAACTGATTCACTTTGTTATACAGCAGAAACTGACACACCATTGTAAAGCAATTATACTCTAATAAAGATGCTAAAAAAGAAAAAAAAAGAAAAGCATTTACAGGAATACGAAAATATTTAGCAACTCTCAATGGTAAAATTCACAATTGCTCTCATTCAGTCACAAATCACTACACATGTAAAAAGGCAGAAAAATACCAGCCATGATAAGAGACAAAGAAATCAATAGAAACAGATGTAGAAATGGTACCAGCGCTAAAATAGCCCCAGGAAGCAGAGGCCCTCTCTCAGCTTTCTTAGGCTTTAAGCAGGCATAAAGATATTCTCAGACTGGAGCAAAACTTTTCAGGTGATTTAATTTCTTTCCCTGCATTCTCAGGGGGTTTGGGGGCCTTTCCCAACCATTCTGCAAACAGCCCAATTGCTCCCAAAGCACATGTACCACTGGAAAAGAAACAAAGACAAGTTCTTCTCTCAGTGTTTATGGCAGTGGGATAGGGTGAATCCACGGGCAAATTTTCAGGCCTGTCATTTCCTCAGAAAGCTCAAGCTTCAGGTCTGTGTACCGTCTACTTCTATTGTCACCCAGTGACCTGAGAATCAATACCCTCAAAGTATCACTTCAATGGGAAACATTTATATATTCTAGAAAATAAAACAGCCATCACTATTACTACAATCATCACTTAATCAACAGAGTGAAAATAATGTATCATCAGAAGCCAAAATGTCCCACGTGCCTTCATGAACAGAGTGAGTCAACCCACCCACTTTCCTGTAAGTACTAATGGATTAACCCACGTTGGTAAGATTGCCTTTTCTCTAGTTCAATGGCTCTCAATCTCTTTGGTCTCAGAGCCCATTTACATTCTTAAAGACTGAGGGCTCCAAATAGCTTTTGTTTATGTAGGTTATATCTATTGAGATTTACTATATTAGACATCAAAACGGAGACTTTTTTAAACACAAGGATACAAAGCACACACTGTATTAGCCATCAGGGTAAATATGTCACCACGTATCTCAGCCTCTGGAAAACTCAACTGTACCCTCGAGAGAGAATAAGAGTGAAAATAACAAATAACTTCTTAATAAAATTATGAAAATAGCTTCTTTGACCTCCCAAACTCCCTGAGAGGGTCCTAGAACACATTTTGAAAATGCAACTGTAGCATATTTTAGATTGTTTGTTCCCTTTGATCGTATAATAAAGTTAGGACCCTTTACAGACTCAACTTTTCAATTAACTAAAATTCTTGTTTCCACCTGAATACTCCAAACTGGTACAGAACGACCAGTGAGAGTTCCTCCCATCTGCCTCCTTTGTTACAATATCCCAATAGCTTTGAAAATAACCTTTCTTTCTTGTAACAGCATAGTGTTTCAAGCTCATCTGGATTCCTCAAGGAGCCCTGGTTCCTTCTCAGGAAGAGTATCTTAGAAACTAAAAGCTGGACAGTATGTGTTATATATGAGGGAAACCAAGCTCTTTCACAGTAAATCATCATTAAGATATCTGCAGCTGGTGGGCTTAGTACAAGTTATTTGCACTTGTTGAGCAGGTAGGCATATGGCCAAGGTCTCTAGAACAATTGGGAGGGGCCAGGGAGATCTTACATCCTTCCTCTACCTTCAAGAATGGAATCGGGGCTTCCCTGGTGGCGCAGTGGTTGAGAGTCTGCCTGCCGATGCAGGGGACGCAGGTTTATGCCCCGGTCCAGGAAGATCCCACATGCCGCGGAGCGGCTGGGGCCGTGGGCCACGGCCGCTGAACCTGCGCGTCCGGAGCCTGTTCTCTGCAACGGGAGAAGCCACAGCAGTGAGAGGCCCGCATACCACAAAAAAAAAAAAAAAAAGAATGGAATGAAGCAGGCTTTCAAAGGTCCCGACAAATCCTCACCCTGTGGTATGTACTGTCTGTATGGCAAATGATACCTTGTGAAGTGTAAAGAAACTGGCCTCCCATATATGGGTGCTGCTGGGTGCCTGCTTCATACAGCTAAATGTTATAGATAGGTCATAGCACTTACCTACCCTAAAGGAATTTATATTCTTGATTATATCTGCGAGTACTTTTCCAAAAATCAGTTAAACAATCAATAAAGTTGAACATCTTTTATTTTTCATTTGTATTTCTTAAAAGAGTTGCCTCTATAAATGCATTTCCCTATTTCTATTTGGTTGCTTGTCTATTTCTTACTAACTTGTAGGAGTCCTTCAAATATTCTTGAAATTAATCCTTTATTATATATGCATGATATATGTTACAAATAATTTCTTCTAGGCTAAACTTATAATATTCGTTATAACCTTGTGTCTCATATCCATCTGAGTATTTACGTAGTCAAACATACAGCAAATAAGAGCTCCAAAAGAGGGAAGTACAAAGGGAGGGAAGGACCACTGAGGAAAAAAAAAAGAGGGATGAGATATACACTTTTCACTCGAAGTCCTACATTAGTCTGAATTCCTTGCCGTGTGTGCTTTACTTTGGCAGTAAACAATTCAATGACTATTCCTAGTTAAAATCTCTTGTAAACTGCAAATTTAAAGATACTAAACCAACAGCCAAGATCCAACTTAGTAGTAAAAACTAGAAAAATTTACAAAAACAGGGCAAGAATTCTTACTATTCTGTAAGAATAGTATTCCTGTACTATTCCTGTACTATTCTTACAGGGCTATTATTCTTACTATTCTCAATTATTCTGGACATTCTGGTCACTATCATACACAAGGAAAATGAAATAAAAACAACTGATGGTGGAAGGGGTAGAGGGACAGCTGAAACTATAACTATTTATAGATAGTATCATACTATATTCACAAAACTCAAAAGAGTCAACTTAAAACCATTAGAACTAATAAGAATAGCCAGTAAGGAAGCTGGTTACAAATATATCAATACCTAGAAAGCATAATGGAGATAAAGAGATCCTATGCAAATTATTATCCAGGAACAAATTTAGCAAAATGATCCTGGACTTGCTTGGGTGGAAAAGGCCATTCAAAATAAACTGAGAGACAAAGAATTGAATAAATGAAGGCATACCAAGTTCGAAGATTACATATTTTTATGCCAGTATTCTCATTATTAATAACTACTTTAATGCAATTCCAGTCAAAATCTCAATGGTATTTTCTTTGATGTAAGGGGCAAGGAACCTAATCAAATGATTTGCAAATTTTCTTGGAATAAATATATTAATGAAGAAAATGTTTTAACAGTAATGAGGGGAAATACATACCCAGTCAGATAAAATACTATTTTTTAAGGCTATAATAATTTAAACTTCTAGGAATAGATAAATGAATGGTCCAAAGAAATACTTGTAAATATTTTAAGTCACTAATGTGATAATGGTAGTATCCAAGTTCAGTGGGAAATATTCAGTAAAAGGTGATTTAGAACTGGTTCATCTTTAAAAAAGAAAAGAAAAGAAAAACTAGATCTCTATTTCATAATATACACCAATATTCCTAGATTAGAAAGAACTTTATATAACCATAAATTAGTAAAGCCATGGCATGGCAATAAAGGCAGACATTACAGAGACTGAGATACTCAACATAAAAGTTATTTAATGCCAATAAAGTCCTAAAGACCCATAAGCAGAAGTCACAAACAAAGGCCAACTGGGCAGAAATATTTGCAACACATGACAGTTAAATACTCTATTTAATCAAGAAAAGAAACCCTTTAGTGGAAAAGTACAGAAAAGGCCCAGGCAGGCATTTCACAAAAGAAGAAATGCAAATTGACCAATGAACATATGAGAAAGTTCAATCTAATTAGTAATCAAAGAAATGCAAATTAAAACAACAAGATACCATTTTTTGCCTTTTAGATTGGCACAAGATCAAAAATAATGCTCAGTGATGGTGTCGGTAAAGGGAACCAGTCCCAGCACTGGTGGGAATGCAAAAATGTAACTGCTGGAGAACAAGTTGGGAATATGTATCAAAAGATTTCAAAATGTTAATTGCAGCATTTATAATAGCAAAAATATTTGAAGCAATATTCATGTTCTTCAATAGGAGAACAGTTTAATCATAATCTTCAACTCACAAATGAGCAAATTAGATCTTTGTGTTCTAATCTGGAAAGACAATCGTGCTAAGAGGTATGAATAAGTGGAATAAAAGCAAGTGACAAAATCATGAGAAATTTGATCTCATTTCTTTAAAAGGAGAAAAAACCCAAGGGGAAAATAAACAGTGGTTACCCATGAAAGGAGAGATATGAGGGAGTATAAGATTAATTTTTTCTTAAAATCCTCCCTCTCTGTAGTCAGCATTACATTTTTTTTTTAAATGGAGAGAAGGGAAAATGCTTTAAAATATGCATATTTTTCATCCAGCAATTTACTTCCAGGAATTTACCCTAAGGGAATAAGTAACATGCACAATTTAGCTAAAAGAATGCTTACCCAAGCATTATTTGAGTGAAACTTGGAAACAACCTAAATATGAAATAACAGAGTATTGGTTCTGATAAATGAAGCAGAGTCATATACCAGAATGCAATTCAGTCATTAAAATGTAGAAATCTGACTAGAAAAGTGTCTAAAACAGTGCACATTTCCATTACTGTTTTGTATATATTTACTGAACACATAATGCATGTGGAATATATTTCCATATGCACATATGTATGAAGATGCATATGAAAACTTGGAAGGAGAATGAGTTTGTGATTTAGTTTGCGTATATGAATTTCTAATTTTCCTACAAGGAAAGTATTTCTGTAATTAATTGAAAAAGATGTTTCCTTTGCTCATCCTAAAATAGTTCCTGCTCATAGTTTTTAATTGTTAAAATCCCATTTTCTGGGCTTCCCTGGTGGCGCAGTGGTTGAGAGTCCTCCTACCAATGCAGGGGACACGGGTTCGTGCCCCAGTCCAGGAAGATCCCACATGCCGCAGAGCAGCTGGGCCCGTGAGCCATGGCCGCTGAGCCTGCGCGTCCGGAGCCTGTGCTCCGCAACGGGAGAGGCCACAGCAGTGAGAGGCCCGCGTACCGCAAAAAAAAAAAATCCCATTTTCTAAAATGTAAGGGTAGCTAATATTTAATGAGCATGTGCTATATCATTGTGCTATATCATTGCTATAAGCACTTTACATCTATTATCTCATTTAATCCTTAACCTGTGGATCTACTAACCTGAGGTAGATGCTTTTTCTTAAAAGAGAAGGAATTCAGGCCAGAGTGTTTACATAACTTGTCCACGGTCATACATCTGGTAGGGGCCAGATCCAAGATTTAAATCCAAGCAATATGGCTGGTCTTTACCCACATTTCACATTAGTAAGGACCTTCTTCAAGTAAACACACACTCGTCTGACCCTCTGGATCTGTTTTTTATTCTAGTCAAACTTAAAACAGTAGGCAAACCATTATTCTGTCTCTAACTAGTCTGTAGGAAAACAGCAAACCACCAATGTCTTTTTTATTTATTTCTTAAAATAAATTTACTTATTTATTTATTTTTGGCTTCACTGGGTCTTCATTGCTGTGCATGAGCTTCTCATTGCGGTGGCTTCTCTTGTTGCAGAGCACGGGCTCTACGTGCATGGGCTTCAGTAGTTGTGGCTCACGGGCTCTAGAGCTTAGGCTCAGTAGTTGTGGTACAAGGGCTTTGTTGCTCCGCGGCATGTGGGATCTTCCCAGACCAGGGCTCGAACCCACGTCGCCTGCATTGGCAGGAGGATTCTTAATCACTGCACCACCAGGGAAGCCCCACCGACGT
Organism: Lipotes vexillifer; assembly: GCF_000442215.2. NCBI lineage: Eukaryota > Metazoa > Chordata > Mammalia > Artiodactyla > Lipotidae > Lipotes > Lipotes vexillifer. The sequence continues at coordinate 1,782,428 of NW_006788075.1, forward strand.
GTCTTAACTGAGTAGCAGAGTTGATCCTTAAACAACTCAGGGCTTAGGGGTGCACCCTCAGTGCTGTCAAAAATCCGCATATAATTTATAGCTGTCCCTCCGTATCCACAGTTCCCCCCATTTGTGGTTCCACACCCAAGGATGCAAACAACCACCCGCTATTTACTATTTTTAAAAATCTGCATATATATGGACGCATGCAGTTCAAACCCATGTTGTTCAAGGGTCAACTGTATTTCATCTGAAACTTCAGGGTAACCTTCAAGGAAATGGAAAGTTTGATTGTAGCAACCAGGAGCTGACAGAAGTGAAAATTCTGAAAATCCCTGTAACTCTCTGAGTAGTATTTCCTGCTTTCCCTGCTCAGGCTTCTAATCTCTTCCCACATTTGCCCACTGATTCAAATTTGGGGTTTTCACATGGTCTCTTTGCCAGAGTGACAACAGGAAACTAAGAGGAAGAACTACAGATTTAGAACAAACATTTTGTTTTTATTTGAAATGAAAATATAGATAATTGATCTGTGAATAAAACAGTTTTTGTTTGTTTTACAAACTTCTAACAATATGCAAATGTTCTTCAGCACTCTCTTTTTCTCAGCAGCTATAGAGATCTCTCAGGTGCCAATTTCCTACATAGTAATTCTGGTCTATTATTCATTTCTCCAATGTTAATCATTTACATGACATGAGTAAATCTGCCCAGTTCTCTCTAATCACAAGATACACCTGATTTTGAATAAAACTGTTTCCTAACATATGTGAAGATGTGTATACTAGTTTTATAGAAAATTATTTTCTTCTTCTGAATATGGTCTTTAGGATTAAAACTTGTTAGAATTCTGTGAACTTGAATTTAAAATGGTTTTACTTAATGGCTTGGAACTGTCTAAATATTGTTTAATCCATCATCAGATTAGATGGTGCTTGTCTATGTCTTTTTTTTGTTTTTTTAAGTTCTTAAGATATAAGCAGTGGGCCAGCTGGCTCTGCGGGGCAACAGGACATTGGTTTCCAAGACTTGAAAGAGAGCTAAGGCCAAAGGGTCCTCAGGTTTCCAGGTGGAAAGCCCTCAGGCTAACCCCCAGTGAAGGCTGAAGGTTCTAGAGATCATCTGATAGGATAAGCTAAAAATCTAAGAAGGTCACTGTTTCTCCTCAACCCCCATACCAAAACACTTACTCTTTGGGACACATTTAGAAAATACAAATATTTATGAAAAGCATGATTAAAGAGAAAAAAAAAAAGAAAATAAATCATATTCAGAGTGAAGACTACTGTTTTAGGGTCTACAAAATTGACCACTTATCTACACCCCTTTATAAGTAATACCTTAAGAATGACTCAGACTCTCTTTATTCTCTATGTGAATCAGAAAAATACTGCTTTTGAGTTATAACCTATTTTATTTGTAAACTTATAAATGCTGAAACATATTTAGGTCTTTTATCTCTGCTTCCTTTTTCATCTGCAAGATAGCTGCTTCGATCCCCACACCAGCCACCTCTGTTAGAGTATACAAGTTTCTGCCATGTATAAAAGCAAATGTTTTCATAATGTGGCAAAAGCCACATTTCCATGCACAACCTAACATAAGCAGACAGTATGTAAAAGAGGAATTAAAAATATTTTTTTTAATTTAAAAAAAACATACTTCGGGGGATGTAGTTTAAATATAACTTTAATTTTACCTTAATGTTAAAACATAGCTTTATTGGTGAAAAATATGAAGTCAGACTTTATCCATAAATTGATATTTGATAATAGTAGATAAAAATATGAGAATCATTTATAGACACTTTCTCAGATTATGAGAATTAAAACCTTACAGATGATATATATTTATATATGTTTTTCTTTGTGGCAAGTGGTTTATTATTTGAAATCTATTGGTTCATTAGGATCATATTGGTGATAGCTAGTTGTTTCAGAACATTAACTGTCCTCTCACATTACTTACATAGATGCTGGGGACCATCTGTTCCAGCACGGGATTTAAGTATACGTCTATTGGATATCATGCTATTTATTTAATTCAGCACCCACTTCCTATTGTTGTATTTTCTTGGGGGGAAAAGTCAATTTAATTACAAGGAATAAAGATAACCTCTCCTGGCAGGTTACCCTGTCACCATGAAAGCAAAGCAGGACCTGCTTAAAGTAGGTTACAGTGGTTAACAAGAAGAGTAAAACCAACAACACTTAAGAATATTTAGCAAAGGTTTAACAGAAATAGAACAGTGAATGGCACTTTTAAAAATATTACTGTAAGCCCAGGGCTTGTCTAAATCAATCTTGGCACATCTGTCTGATGCAGACCGTAAACAGGATTAGAGATGGATTTATCTGCTTGGCGCTAATTGCGCTCACAGTTCCTGCACATGTCCACTCTTTAAAATACTGCCTGAAAAACAAGCCTGCCTGATAGATGGCTCCCACAACAGAGTGTAGACACACACTTATGGTATATTAGATGGTTAAGCAATGTGATGTCTAACAATTTTTTTTTCCAGCTCTTCAGAATTACTTATCTAATCCCCTAATTAAAAATACAAAATTCTGTTTGAATACACCACATACTGAGATAAATCTGTGAAGCAAGGGACCAATAAATTTGAATACACTTTAACTGTAAGAAGAAAACACAATTTAATTGTTAATAATCAGGTTAAACCAGGGTTTAAATAAATAGGGCTGCGCCAGTAATTTACTGAAAAACCATCACAATGCATTGCTATCCTCAAGAATTATGACTTAACATGTTAGCATAAAAGTTTAAGTTCCTAAATATATACACTTATCAAGAGTGACAAGAAATAGAATTATCTAGTAAAAGAATTATAGAGGAAATTCTAAACTTATCACTTACTGAGAGATAAATGCCAATCCCATACCAAAAAGTCACATTTTTGTCATACCAAATAAAACATTAATGCTCAATTTCTTATCTGCAATTTTTTTTCCCACTTAGTTATTTCTATCATGTGTAAACAGCTTAGGTACTTCTCTTAAGAACTAAGCACCTGGAGATTCATAGGTACTTTTGCATGAAGTCCAAAATGAACTAATCAGGCAAAAAATTAAATATTATTCTTTTTTTTGATGATTTGAAATACAGACAATATGTAATTCTTTATTCAAAATAACATTTAATGCCTATGATACAGAGTGACATTAACAATTTTAAATTATATAGTCTGTTTAATCACGAATACCACATAAAATCAGTATTTTAAAAATCAGTATAATTGAAAATTTAGGTTGACTTCCAATCATAGACAATCTTATGTTCTAAAGCTCTTTTCTTGATACATAATTTACTCATGTTCCATATATCTTAGTGAGCTCTTAGAAATCAGTTTTTTTCTATATCTACCATTAATAAAAGTATATCTATACTTACACTGTTGTTTCATACAGACAAATAATGGAGAAATTGGCAAATTAAGTCAATCAATTAGATATTCTTAATGTGTAATCTCAGAAGGTATATAGGGTCAACATGATTTTTATAATAATACTAGAGATGTTATTTGCCTTTTTCACTGTCACCATGAATCAAGGCAGTGACACTAAATTCCATTAATAATTGTTACATCCTTCATCACCTCAAACTCACAGTTTAAAAAAAAAGTTTCACTTAACTGTCCTTGATGAAGCAGTAACACTTTAATTTTTTTAAAAAATCTCTGCTCTTTAGTATATTTATTTTTAATATTATGTGTGGTGAAATAGGAAATGTGCAAAAAGCATCTCTGCTACAAATGAAGGTGATGGCTCTCTCCAGGAAAAGCACTTATACCCTTCCCATTATGACTAGCTGGATTTTGTGGAAGACCATTTTTGCTTGAAAGATGGACTAACAGACTATGGTATTCAGACATGAGTATTTGGTAAATGTTTCCTGGGAATTGAGCAAAGTGAGCCAGTCACTCAAGCAAAACAACTGAGAATATTTGTTGTCACTGATAAAATTCCAGCCTTCAAGCAAAAATTAGAATTTTGTAAAACTTGTATCTGTCACGGTGAGCTTGACAGCTTCCCAATATTTAAAGAATCTTATGATGGGATTGGCAGTGCTGTTAATGTATCTGATATTTTAAACATATTACATAAAATGTGTCAACATTTGGAAGCTCTATATAACTCAGTAGACCAAATTTTCCAAATAGTCAATGCAGGATATTATAAAATCATGCATAATGAAAGATTCATTCAAAGTGCAAGACGGACCAATAAATTTTCAAATAGCAGACTACAAAAGGTTAATTGATGTCTTCAGATCCTGCTTTGTAACTAACATTTAAGAAATTAGCACTTACCAAGTTTTACTGTAGTATCAAAGAAGGATATCCACAATTACCTGAAAACATTATTAAAATACTTCTCCTTTTCTAAGCAAACATCTGTGTGAAACTGGATTTTCCTTATACACTTTAACAAAAACAAGATATTCACAACAAACTGAGTGCAGAAGCAATCTTGAGAATTCAGCTGTCTTTTATTAAGCCTTCTATTAAAGAAGACTGTCTTCTATAAAAGAGATTTGCAAACTGTAAAGCAGTCAAGAAAGTGGCATTGATTTTTTATTGTTTTGGAAAATAGTTATTTTTAGTCAAAATATTATTTATGTTAAAATGCAATGGACTTATTACTGTTATTTTTAATGAATTAATATTTTGAATGTTTAATCTCTAATGTGATATCAATGGGTATAACTTATATAAACAAAAGACCTTTGTGGTTTTCAATAATTTAAGAGTGTAAGGGGGTCCCAAGACCAAAAAGCTCAAGAACCCCTGGTCTATCTATAATGTTGTAAAGATAGGCCTAACCTTAAGAAAATGCAGCCTAAAGAGGTCATGGTTCACGCATTTTATCTTTCATCATCTTGTATCAAACAACTGAGATTATATCATTAATTTTTTTAGACTGTCTATGCAACAAGTCCCTATTACATATGAAACCTAGCGAAATGAAAGAAAAATTCAAAATTTCATATTCTGTATTTCATATTCTATAGCATGACTTTATCATGCAGTTAATTGGGTTTTGTCATTTTCACTTCAGCAAGAGCACTCACGTGCATCTATTGGGACTATGTATTACTCAATTTTACTATCTACTTATATATTTACCCCTGTCATTTTATACATCTACTTCCATTTCTATTCCTTAGGAAAAACATTTATAAATGGGGAGTCTCTGAGAATGGCACCAACAGAAAATATGACATTAACTGAGTCATCTTAGTCTTATAATCTAGTCTTTTTTGGCATTATCAGTTCAGTTATGTGTATCAATTCACAGGATTTACAGTTCACATATATCCTACTAGATGACCTTTGTAGATTCCCCATGAACGTCAGAAGTACAGTAATCAGTCTTCCTTTTTCTAGTTTCTCAGTCATTCACTTCAACAATATCTTGACCGTCCTCCTCATCTCTAATCTCTGTAATCCCAGCATCTAGCTCAAGGCTTCAAACACAGGCTAGGTTTCCAATAAAAGTTTGTTATTGACTGTATTTACCATCAATCAGATAATATCTTAATGATAGTGTATGCATTTCAACCTCTGAACCTTTGTTCCTTCATTACCCAGCAAATGGAAGGCCTTCTTGACTCTAGTCTTTTCAAACATTAACCATCTGTCAAAGCACACTGAGCCCCTCCTCTGAGAAACATCCTTCATTTTCCAGTCCCTCTGAACTCCTCTGGCCCAGTACTACTCAGCTGAAATGCAGTCACATATCAGAAGTTCCTAACTTCAGAGAGGTGAAGGCACAAAGGTCCTTCAAAGCCTTTTAAGAACTTATCAACAAGTTACATATATATTTTTTCCCACACTAGTTAAATGGTGGTTTTAAAAAACAGCAATGGGGGAGGGATTAGAGAAAGATCAGACTGTAATAGTTTAGGATAAATCCAAAAGCTTATTTCTTCAATATGTCTGAACACCTAACATTCCAGGCACTTCTGTGTGGATATTAAAATGCTAATATTTACATAGCGATATCCATGGACAACTGTTTCTAAGAGAACAAAGGTTAAGGAGGTCTTTATCTTTCATGGCCTGGAACTTGCTGGACTGTGGAAATAGGACCAAATCTAAGCTACAATGATGGCTTCTATTGCCAGCATCTAAGGACAATGCCTGCATATGGGCTTCCTGCCTGGCAAAGGCCCTTACTTCTCACAGTCCAAGCTGGCTCACTGATACTCTTTTCTTCTGAGGACCTCAAAGACAGTCACAATGACTTTGTTTTCACCTCTGCCATTACTAACAATCAATGCCCTACCTACGCAGGTCCCATCCCCCCATCACCTCATAGTAGTCACAGTGAAGTTACCACACAGCCCTCCAGATAATCTAAAGGGTTTTGCTACTGAGAGACACTAAAAGGCTCACTTTTGTACCACTCGCATTCAGTTTTACCTTCAAGACTGTCATTATTTGCTCCTAAGAAGCCAAAAAAGTATTCAGAATAACTACTGTAAATCCGGGGTATCTGAAATTAGCACATGCAGATCCGTGTTGCAGGTAGGAAACAGAACCATCACATGAGAGACTAAAGGAAGTAATAATTTTCACTTGATGAAGACTGATCTTAGTACCAGGAAGGGAAAAGTTCAGCTGAATAGCCAAGACAGCTAGGAAGAGAATGCCACCATCCTGACCATCCAGAAATGAACTGGAAGAAATTCACCTATCAGCCTCCAGGACACCTGAACTTATCATTAGTCCACCTTCCAGATGCCAGAAATGGCACATCTGTGGTCAAGGAACCACTGTGTGTGTGAAGGAAGCAAGGGGGGAGAATAAAGAGAAATTGCCAGAAGCTACTTTTATACTGAACATACAAAAGTAAACTTAAATACAAACATATTCACAATAGCCAAAATATGGAAACCTAAGTGTCCACCGATGGATAAATGGATATAGAAAATGTCACACACACACACACACACACACACACACACACACACACACACACAATGGAATATTATTCAACCATAAAAAGAATGAAATCTTGCCTTTGGGATAACATGGATGGAACACTGAGGGCATTATGCTAAGTGAAATGCCAAAGAAAGACAAATACTGTATGATCTCACTTGTATGTGGCATCTTAGAAAACAAAAACCACAAGCTCATAGACAGAAAATGGACTGGTGGTTGCCAGAGGCAAGGGGTAGGGGGTAGGCAAAATGGGTGAGGAAGGTCAAAAGGTAAGAACGTCCAGCTTTAAAACGTCATGGGGATGATGATACAGTCATTCAGCATGGTGACTGTAGCTAATAACATTGTACTGCATATTTGAAAGCTGCTAGTAGAGGAGATCTTAAAAGTTCTTATCACAAAAATTAAAATTTTGTGACTATGGTGATGGATGTTAACTAGACATTGTGGTGATCATTTCAAAATATAAACAAATATTGAATCATTATGTTGTACATCTAAAACTAATATATGTTACACGTCAATTATACCTCAAAAAATACACATTTGAGATATTTTAAAAATATTTGTAAATCCTTATTAATTTGGTGAGGATTTGTAGGCCTAGACTTAGTGGAGACAAAGGAAAAGTGATAAACAATTTTAATGTAGCTGATCATGGTTTTACTAAAAAATTCCAACTTAATAACTTTCAAGACAAAGTTCATGTTTATTTTTAATATGCTAGGCACATGGGTGATGTAGCCCTTTATTTCATTTCCACCATTAAAAGCATACAGTTGACAAACATATTTAGTTTCTGTTTTGCTTTTGGCATTCAAAAACTCTAGATAAGTAAATCCAGTGAGAATTGATTCACTAAGAAATATTAAAATGAAGTTACCAATAAAATGTAGTCAAATATCCTAACTTTTAAATTTATTTTCAGTTGGACTTAGGCAAAATATAAAAAAAAAATTACAGTAAAAAAAAATTACATCTTAATAAACACATATACAAAAACTATAAATTATGCTAGTCAGTTGATACCATTTAGGCTCCTCTTCACAAAAAATATGACCTTCTATCTACCTATTTGAAATGAAATCTTTAAAGCCATTTTGGAGTAGAAATTAGAAGTTAATATTTTTTCTAAAAAAGGCTTAAATTGATTCAAAGAGTCTGATATGAAAATAAGCTCAATGTTTGACCTTGATGTTCTACATATATGGTATTTATTCAGTTATGTTCCCAATTAAAGAGTTTTAAAGTAATAGTTTCTTCTCCATGCCTTTTGTTATAATTTTTACCACATAATTAGTACTATGATAAAAGGCCAAAGTTAAAAGTAAAGGTAAGAAAGTATTACTTTGATAATGTGAAAATTTTAGAGAAAATTTGAACATTTTAGATCAAGTATATATTTAATTACACCATATAGCATGTAATCGAAGCAAAATAGCTTGTAGGATTACAGCAAGCCATCTTCTCCACTGTGCTGTAATACTACTGTCAGTAATTTTTTTAGAAAGATAAATTTGATATCAATACGATGTGACACAACTGCATCAAACCTTAATTTCACTCACAGTAAGAAGTCACAGGATTAAATAACCCTGTGCAGTCTTTTAGAAAAGTTTATTGCTTCCAGATGGATTCAAGTTTCCTTTCAGCCCCGATTACATCTAATATGCACAGGGTGCCAACATTATAAAGGACAGAGTCAAAAATATCATTTATATAGATAGCAAGGGGCAGGGTGGAGGAACACTGGCTTCTAAGTAGGATGTGCTGATCAGGTTTTGACTATTTTTAAGAAATTATAAGGAACATTTAAAAAAAAAACAAAACCTCATACTATGTAAATGTCTTGAATGATGGCTGTTCCACAGAAAAACACAAATCTACAGCGAAGTATCCATAAGATGACTCCTAGCTCAAGCTGCATGCTCTCTGCCCCCATGTTGGGTTGTGCCATGTGTCACACCGCATGAGGCTTACCACCAAGATGTCCACCTGTGCCTCTGTGGCAGAAGAGGCAACTATGTTTATTTCATCTAATAGCACTGCTGAATATAAGCCATGGTGATCACATATAAAGACCTCCAAAACTACTGACTACTTAAAGGCACATTTGATAAGTTAAAGGATGCAAGTAAGTCAGTACTTATATTTAAAATAGCATTTTCTTAAGCAACTGAAGTATCAGTACCATAATAAATAAAATCCTTTCCATAAAACCCAAAGAAAGCTCTCCCTGTCATGTGGATTAAAAAATAAAATCACATCTGCTCTATCTAGTCTATGAGAGAAAAGCAATAAAAATTCATGACTGAAGAAGGATTTCAGTCTGTACATCAGGAGCTAACTTTTTAAAATACAGTAAAATTCTAGTAACACTCCCATTTTCTTCAATTTAATTTTTCAAATGTTCTGAAAGTGCTATACAAATTAGGAATTTGATTAAATATAAATGTTAAGCAATTTATTATGTATCCTTCAAAACAGATTAGCAATTTAAATACAATTATGGTCTCACAGACCGAAAGAAGAGAAAAATGATTAATTTCTGGAAGGACATAAATGTTTTCTTGTTGGAGAACCACTGGGAAAAGTGGTACTACAATAATTCCTACTCATGCCTAACTTTCTCCAGTGGATGCTCAACCAAAACTAAGACAAAAACCATTACAGCGCTTTACTACTCAGATTTTCTTTAGAGAGAAGTAAGTTCATTTATATAAGGGTTATAAATGAATGTTAAGATTTGGGGTGATTTTAATGCAAGTTCTGCACTTTTATTTTCTATTAATTTTATACATGATACTTTAAATGTATATGAGAATTAAAATTTTAAATTTTACTTACATTCAAATAGTGACAATATATCCTTGATCGACTGCATGAAAATGCTCTGAGACACAGGGTGATCAAAAAAGGATGAAATTATACTAAAAATTCGACTTAAAGTTACATGCCAAATTAATAACAGATCAATGAAACAGAATCCAACCGATTAGGCTACCAGGCACTAAAGTAGGTAATGGGTTTTGTGTCAGCAGATGATTCAGCCATTAAGTATTTCTGATATTTCAAATACTAATATGTGTTTGAGTTACCTATCACTTATCAAAGAGTACTTTGTTTTTGATAATGGTTAACTGTTCTTAAACTGGTCACACTGTCTCCTAAATAACACATATTTGAGTGAAAAATGATTTGAGCTTCATTCCTTCTTTCAATAATTGTTAACTAGACACTTTCCACATGCCAGACTTGTTCTACAAGAGAAAAGCCTTTTAGATAGAGATCTACCCTGACTACCCAATGATCATTGAATAGATTGGAAAAAAAAAAAAAAAGGGAGCAAGCCATGTAGTTACAGGTCCAAAATCTCTCACCTGCAATTCTAAAATCCCCAAAGCTCTGAAAATTGTTTTTTTTTTTTCTTAAATCATTTGGCGACAAAACCTGAGCTGACCTCATTTTGCCCCAAAATTGGACCTGAACTGACCATGAAATGTTAAGTCTTTATTTATGCCACTTCGCATAGATATTCTTAATGTTTCATTCAGAAATATTAATGTTTGAATATGCAATGCTACCTGAGGCTAGTTGTGGGTTTTACATACGCATAAACATACGTCCCGTATTAGCTTTCTAAAATCAGTAAATAGCTGAATTTTCACACAGCTGGTTCCAAGGGTTTCTGAACAAAGGGAACAGTAAGTATAAAGGCCCCGTGGCAAGAGCATACTTGGTATATTCCAGAAACAGCAAGAGGTGGCTGGAGTTAGTGAGAAAGGGGGGAGGGTAAAACATGAGAATACAAAGGTCGGAAGCAAGCAGACTTTAGATTTTAGCCTGAAAAAGATGTGAAGTCACTGGAAGTTTTGGAGCAGAAGAAAGATGTAATCTGACATATAGTTTAAAAGTATCGATAACATTCTATCTGATACATACAGAATAGACTGACAGGAGACATGGTTAGAGACAGAGAGACTAGTAAGGAAGCTTATACAATACTCCAAGGGAGAAATGATGGTGTCTCATACTAAGATGGTGGCAGCAATCCTGTTCAATTTTGAATATATTTCAAAGAAAGAGGCAACAGGATTTGTTAGTGGATTGGACGCAGAGTGAAAGAGAGTGGAATCTAGCAGATCTCCAGTGTTTGGGGCTTGGGTAATCAGAAGGATGAAGTCTCCATGTACCGAGAGCTGAAAATCTATAGGAAGTACATAGTTGGAGGCTGCAGGAGAGAACGTGGAGTTTATTTTAGATCAAAAAATGTTTGAGGGCTTCCCTGGTGGCGCAGTGGTTGAGAGTCCATCTGCCGATGTGGGGGACACGGGTTTGTGCCCTGGTCCGGGAAGATCCCACATGCCGCAGAGCGGCTGGGCCCGTGAGCCATGGCCGCTGAGCCTGCGCGTCCGGAGCCTGTGCTCTGCAACGGGAGAGGCCATGACAGTGAGAGGCCCGAGTACCACAAAAAAAAAAAAAAAAAAAAAAAAAAAAAAAGTTTGAGAAATCTGTTAGATCTCTAAGTTGAAATTTAAGTAGGCAGTTAGGTTTATAAATCAGGAATTCTGAGGAGAGGTCTGGACTAGAGATATACATTTGAAGGTCATGGGTATTTAGATAATATTTGAAGCCAGAAACTAGAGGAGGTTAAACCAGAGAGAGAATGGAAACAGGCAATGGGGTCAGAAGACACTCATGGAAAAATGAGGATAGCCAAGAGATTAGTCAGAGAAGGAGCAGGCCAGTGGGGTGGGAGGAAACCAAAAGTGTGACATCCTAGGAGATACAAAAGTTGTATCAAGGAGCACAGTGTGATTTAGCTGTCAAACCCTGTTCATAGGTGAAGTCACATGAGGACTGACCTTGACAAGTGAGCTGCGGAGTGATGGGACTCAAAAGCCTGATCATAGAAGATTCAATAAAGAATGAGAAACAGGTTAGCACAGTGGTTGAGAGTCCGCCTGCGATGCAGGGGACACGGGTTCGTGCCCCGGTCCGGGAGGATCCCACATGCCACGGAGCAGCTGGGCCCGGGAGCCATGGCCGCTGGGCCTGCGCGTCTGGAGCCTGTGCTCCACAACAGGAGAGGCCACAACAGTGAGAGGTCTGTGTACCGCAAAAAAAAAAAAACAATGAGAAACAAGGTAAGACTGTGAATGTAAAGTAAGTCTAACTAGACTAAAAAGTTGGTGGTGGGGAGGGCCAAAGAAATGGGACCAAGCACTTTACATGGATTACCTCAATTCATCCTCGTAACAGTTCTACAAGGTAGAAATTCTCTCACTTTACAGATGAGGATGTGTAAGATAGGCAGTGTGCCAATGATTTTGATAAGAATACTAGAATTTTATCCAAGCATGTCTGATTATCAAAGCACATCCTCTTATAGTAATATACAGCTTCCTATGAATTTATCATATAAAATAAATATTGAGAAAATGACATCATCTTCTCAGAAAGGACACTGGTGTGGGAGTTAGGAGACCTTTGTTTTAGCTCTAGCTCTGTCACCAATCTTGAGGCAAATGCCTTAACTTTTGAGCTTGATAGCTCTTTCCTAAAATAAGGGAATTGGAATACATTCATTCACTCAGTCAGTCAACAAATATGTATTGAATACTAATTTGCTGGACACAACTCTAGTTGTGAAAGAAACAGTGGTGAAAAAAGAAGGAACTTACCCTTTACTGAGGAAGATGATGAATATTCGATACAAAAGTTTCTTTCAACTCTAAAATGCTACGATAGTTGTTAAATAAATATTAATAATAGACAAAAATTCCATTCCAGGCTAGTGCAAAGAAGTTGAGATTTATTATATCACTGAAAACTCACAGCACTGTAAGCTGGGCACTATTACTATATCCCATATTTTACAGGCTGGTGGGAGGCAAGGAGAGAGGAGCTTAGAGCTAAAGTAGCTTGCCCTACAGTTACATAGGAAGTGGCAAAGCCCAAATTCTAACATATAGTATGGCTCCAAAAACCCATCTTTCAATCACTCTCAATAGTAAGTTACTACTATAATATCTCATTTTACTGGTGTTTTTTGTTTGTTTTTTGCGGTACGCGGGCCTCTCACTGTTGTGGCCCCTCCCGCCGTGGAGCACGGGCCCCGGACGCGCAGGCCCAGCGGCCACGGCCCACCTGCTCCGCGGCATGCGGGATCCTCCCGGACCAGGGCACGAACCCGCGTCCCCTGCATCGGCAGGCGGACTCCCAACCACTGCGCCACCAGGGAAGCCCTCATTTTACTGGTGTTTGACTCTCCTCTCCTGTTGTTTTTCTTGATGGGTCTTTGAATGTTCAAAATGGGAAAGAGGGAGAAAAGAAGAAAAAAAGAAAAGAGAAAAGAAGAAAAGAGAAAAGAAGAAAAACAGTGAAAGAGAAACTGCAGAACTAGAAGTGAATATTGATATAAAGACAAAAATCAAGAAAACCAAAGCAGTGAAGTAACACGAACAAAAAAGAGGTTTGTGAAGCACATGAAGGAAAGAGAACAGCAGCCCTTGAGGTCCTGCATCAGGTCAGTGACCCACGAGGTGCCACATGCCTAACTGTACAGGACAACTGACAGGCCTGGTGAACCAGGGCTCCTCCGAGGGGCCTGGCCTCTCCCATTCTATCAAACTCACTGCCCACTTATCAACCCTACTGAGAATCGACACTTCTAATGAGCCTAACAGAGTAAATATGCTCTGTAAAATATTTCAGAAAGGAGCTCTGAATACTTTCTCATATTTTTTTTGGTACAACCATGTTGAAAAGGAAAGAAAAGTCCTTGAGGGTTCAGAGGTGAAATCCTTACAGAAATCCAAGAAGGACAAAGGAGGCAGAGATGAGTCGCCTGGTCTTAGGACCACTGAGGTCACCCTCTGATTTTCAGCAGACAGCTAGTATCTGGCTCTGCTCTTTGCATCGGGGATGTCCAGCCAGGACAAGGTGCCAGGGACCCTCACAGGCTGGGAGCCATTTTATCTTCCCGAGCTTTCCACATAGAATGGTGATATTAGAATAACTGGATTTTTCACTTTGAGGAACTATTCTTATAGCTGGCATTTTCCCCTAGTATTCTGAAGATTATTTGGAGATTATCTTGCTTTATAAATTGTGGAGATCTCCCATTAATAATCTATCTGGTTCCAAAATTTAAGTGCCTACTATATTTAGGTGTTTTCTGACCTCAATATTGCAGATTTAAGGATGATTAGATATGGTCTTTCCCTCTAGTGGTTCAGTATATTGGGGAATGGAAGCACAGTGGGTACTAGCCATCTTGTGGAACTTCACCAGATTCATATTTACAAATTATTCCTTCACCAAAGGATACTGGAACCCATCAGAGATTTTAAGAAACAACTACCCAATCTGTTTCATCTTTCTGGTTTCTACCCAGAGCGCCTTCTCAACACAGATTCAGATTCATTCAGATGTATCAATACTATAGGCCTCTTTTAAAAAATAGTCCTGCATTAAAAGGTGAAATTAGAACTAAATTTCCCTCTGAAAAGTGTGCTTTTGTTTATATTTTCTTTTACATACTCTTCTATATTAGCTAAATTTCTACAAGTACAATTTATATGTATAATCAGGAAAAAATATTTTTAAGCTATAGTTTTTACTTGCCTGAAATTAGTTCTCTATTCCAACTGTTCCCTTCCTTCCTTAATTTCTATTAAGCATCTAAGAATGACTAAAGAGGAAACTATTGTATTCAGAAGCTCAGCTCCTTCCCAAGTTATCAGTAGGTATAAAGCTAATACTAAGTAGTAAAGCTTTTCTTTACATATTTGCCAAATTACCTTACTATACATATATTCCATTAATGGAATGGAAATATGTTTCATATGTATTCCTGGCAAGGAAGCAGTCAGTTTTTTATTGTAAATGGCACGGCACAGAAACATAGGCAGTTGAAAGCCGGATGACATGCCTGCCGAGCTAGGCACTAAATCAGATACTCCATCTCATTTAACCATAAATTATCTTCAGGTTATGGTGACAATGAAAGGAGATAGCATCCCTGTTTCTTGATTTTAGAGAAGACCAAACAGATCCTCAGAGAGGTGAAGGGGCTTATCAATGACAGATGTCAACGGCAGAGCGTAAGACTGAATTTTAAAGCTCATACTCTTTCCTCCTGTTCTACAGACTAGAAGGACTTGCAGAGAACCACCTTGTTATTACAATATTATTATGTGCTTTAGAATTAGGCTTTGAGAAGATATGGTTCATTCCATAGCATGTGTCCACACTTCAGCATATCTTCTGCTGTCTTTCTGAAACTCCAAGTTTTAGAAGCAGCACTTCAGGTTTTGTTAAGAAAAAGGTCCCAAAGAGAAGCAGCAGAGATAAGTGATATGCCTTTTCCAACTAAAAATAAATCATATTTAGAATCTGGGTATTCATCATTTCCTGAGGATGGTGTTGCTGTCAATCCAACTTGGATTACATAAATTAACCAGCAAAAATCAAGCACATTGGTCACATTAAAACTTTAAACGTTGCGATTCAGTGTTCTGTCAACATGTTCATATGGACCAAGGGTTGGCAAACTTTTTCTGTGAAGGGCCAGATAGTAAAGATTTTAGGCTTTGGGGACCATATGGTTTCTGTTGCTCTGCTGTAGTAGTTTGTACGGCAGAGCAGCCGAAGTCAATACAGAGTGTGGCTGTGTTGGAAATTCGATAAATAATAATTAATTAAACTTGACTTATTGATATCAAAAAAAAAAAGCTATGGCTTCTTATATAAAATAGATAACTAATGAGAACCTACTGTATAGCTCAGGGAACTCTACTCAAAGCTCTGTGGTGACCTAAATGGGAAGGAAATCCAAAAAAGAGGGGATATAGATATACGTATAGATGATTCACTTTGCTGTACAGGCAGAAACTAACACAACATTGTAACTCCATTGAAACACAACACTGTATACTCCAGTAGAAATTTTTATGAAAAAGAATTTGGTATTATCCAACCTAAAAAAAAAAAATAAAAGGTATGGCCTCTTAGAAAAGGGGCTGGAATCCAGGCTCTGCCTCTTACGACCTGTGTGACCTTGGAGAAGTTACTTAAACTTTTTGCAGTTTTCTCATCTAGAAAATGGGGATTATAATAGCCCTTACCTCTGAGGATTGTTGTGAAGATTTAATGAGTTAATATGTAAGATTCTGGTAACAGTTCCTGGCACGATGTGCTACATAAGTGTTTACCACTATTATTATTATTAACTGACCTAATTCAACAAATCTTGCAGTCACCACACCAGTAGCTGAACTAGATAAACCATGAAAGTAGCATGTGTGACAGAATGGTACTAGGCAGGAATGATTAGAGGAGACCTCATCCGTACACTTAGAATACAAAAATGCTCCGGGCTTGTTTTGAATTTATAAAGGTAACTCCTAATATTAGGGGGCATCCTGATTGCCTTCCCTAAAGCAGACTTGGAAACACCTCCCTTGTTACAAAGGGTCTACTAAGAAATTTATGGAATAGGTTAGGAGGAGAAAAGTAGGAATTGAGAGAATATAGACAATATTAGGAAGATACAGTAGAAATAATAGTAACACTTACATAGACTTCCATCACATAATCAAGACAGAACATCTTTTAATTGGTTCATTATGTATCCACGGTGGTCCCAAATGACATGTTCAATTTATAGTGGCTTTATCCCATGAGAAATAAGATTGTTGTTCCTATTAGTTAAAAGTCTTTCAAATTAAGCAAAGAGAAAGAGAAAAAAAAAAAAAGAAATAATAATAAAAGGAGAAAATTACCAGAAGTTGACTCACAGGTCACTACTACTCTGATTCTAGCTAGGCACAAATATTTTCCCAAATATTTTGGGAAATATATCAAGTTCAGTTTGTATTCATCCTGAAAGGGTTTATGTGCCCCACTTACAATGCAAGTTCTTCATCAATTCCACCCCAGGATGGGACAACGTTTCTGACAAACACTAATGATGATGTGGTGTGGAACAGAAATTTGATCACGATCACCTGGTTTCATCACCTTGTGGTATTTTCCTTGGATCCTGGATTTTGTTACGGAAATGCAGACTGTGCTGAGGAGGAAAATCTTAGCACACTCTATTACTGGCAGGAAAGGCTGCACACATCACTGCCCTGAGTACTGAAACACTAGATGGTGTGAGAACACACCAGCTCCGAACGTGACATTCTCCTTATTCACCATTTCGGTTCCTCAACAGATATGAAAACTATGCCACGACAACAGTTTACGGGTGAAGGAGTTGCTAAGAATTTTTGACTAAGTGATGACCTATCTGTAAGCACATCTACGGCAACAAAAACACATGCTAATAACCTAAGATACAGAAAATAAAACCCATAGCATAATTATTCCAGAATATTCTCAAACTATAATGTCTTGTCCTGAAGATTTCATTTGTGTTCAAAATCTTTTTGGGGAAAAAAAAATGTAAACAACCCTACATTTAGATGATCTTGGTGATAACTTGCTGTTTAGACCGTGACTATCAACAAACTATTATTTAAAAACTTCAGACTCCAAAAACCAACACCATCAACTTCAGAAATTTCTGTAAGAACCTCCACAACTTTGTAGCTCCCTATTTAAGCAATGGTTTATACAGTGCTTCTCAAACTGACCTCCAGATGATTCTAGACCTTCTATGACACGAACCTAATGAGCTCTGCTTTGCTTTATCTATTGGGGAGGGAAGAGAAGGTGTTTTAAGATGGCCTTGGAACGAAGAGACCAAAATTACAGAAACCACTGCTTTAGTACGGTTGTTGGTTCAAGTAACTGTGCTCTCACAGTGCCCAGTGTATTCAGAGATACTAGGATGCTTGAAGATCAGGGATCCATCCATTTGTTTAAAACGCTCTATTTTCAGTGGACACTATATTAAAAAACAAAGGCAGTAACCTACAGAGACATGCTCAAAAGCCTTAGTATATTAGGATTTGGACTCTTCAAAACATTTTCCAAAAAGTTGTTGAAAGAACTTTCTAAAAAATAAAAATGAGGTCTTCTTCTGCTCTTTAAGGGCTAAAATTGACACAAGTTCAATTTCTTTGTAATGTATTTTACAATTACTTATTTTTCCAATACATGCATGCAGTTACTACCTATACAAGATTATTATAATCTATCCCAGGTAATTAGTGCTGAGATCAGCAATTTAATGCCCTTTGTTTGCCAAATTTTTGTTTTCCCAAGGACCAATCCCACTCTATAAAGATGTGTTTCCAGGATACATATAATTACGCTGGGTATAACATCTGTTGCTTTGCATGTTCAGAGGCTTACCAAACCAAGGTAAGGACACGCTTCTACACCTATTTTAGGAGAATGACTGAAGTATTAAAAGCTTAAAGATTCAGCAGAAATTTTTTTTAAAAAGGCAGTATTTATCAAAAGCAAAAGCTAATTCTAATTTAAATATTTCCAAATAGAATTAACTCATCTCAGCCCTTATTTAGATAAATTTTAACATGGTTATTATATCATTTTTCAATTTATGTTTCCTATGATTTCATATAGGAATCCTAGTGAAGTTTCTACTTCAGTTATCTTTCAGAAGCAGACCATCTAACCAAAAACAAACCCCCTTACCCCGGGACAACAGAGAAAATAATAATGGTGACCTCTTTTTTGTATTTCACCCTTTCATAGCACAGTGGATTTAGATAACAGAACAGCATTGCACTTTCAAATGTAGGTCAGTACTCTGATTGTACCACAAAAGTGAATTGTTCAGACTTAAATAAAGCAGAGCAATATCAACCCAATCACTTTTCTGCGTGGCCTTTTAAGGTTGCCCAATAATATGATAGTCCTAAGAACTTCCAAATGTGCAAATATTTATCGGCAAGATTTACCAGGAAGATACAAAATGAACACTAATTTCAGTACTGAAACCTGAAATAAGCCCTTAATAAACGGGGGAAAAAAATCCTACACGGTCATCTCTCACCAAACATTTGCAGTCATAGACAAAAATATTGAAGTTATGAGTTCATCATGTTTCCAGAAAATTTTAGGACAAGCAAACTCATGAGTATCAGTGTATTCAGATGTATTTTACAATCTTTGAGATATGCACTTACTATTATATAACTAAGATTGCTATCTGGCCTGCATTTAGACTGATTAGGTATGCCAAGTTCACACAGATTTAGAGTTGAGGAAACCTACTTAAAATGTTAAAAAAAAAATTTTTTTCCAAATCATTTTAATGCTTTAGCTCACTTGACTCTTCTAACAATTCTTATTTCCTAGCATTATATATAATTTGATGTAACCAACCATACATTAACTATTATATTAAAAATCAAAAAGAAACAAACCAAAAAAAAACCTCACCTGTTAACAGGAATTTGGAGGGAGGGGGTAAAACCCACTTTCAGGATTGGAAAAGATTTAGCTAAAGGAGTACTACAGTAAATCCACTTGTTTTGGACTGAATTGTATCTCTCCAAAATTCATATGCTGAACTCTAATCCCCAGGGTGACTATATTTGGGCCTTTAAGGACTAATTAAGTTTAAATTAGGTCATGAGGGTGGTCCCTAGTCTGACAGGACTGGTGTCCTTATAAGAAAAGGAAGAAACACCAGAGATCTCTGTCTCCATGTGTGCACAGAAGAAAGGCCGTGTGAGGGCACAGTGAGAAGGCGGCCGTCCATAAGCTAAGGAAGCGAGGCCTCACCAGAAGTCAACTCTGACAGCACCTTAATCTTGGACTTCTAGCCTCCAGAACTGTGAGAAAAAAGTAAATTTCTGTTGTTTAAGCCACCTCATCTGTGGTATTTTATTATGTCAGCCCTAGTAGACTAATATACCTTCCTCTTTAGCTTGTCCTAAGTTTTCATTTCCTCTATAGAATCTCTAAATTTTCTACACCAGGTGGTGACCTTCTGTCTTATCACAACATCAAGCAAAGTATGGCAAACAGAGAAATAAACCATTTTCCTTTTTTCCTTTTTTCCCTTCCAGGTTTCAGTATTTCCAAATGTGAACACTGAAGACTACTAAATGCCAAATGGAGAAAAAACTTTAAATAATTACTTAGGTTATCATTAATTAGAATGCTAGAGTTATATTAGGAGGCCACTAAATTATTTTAGGTGGGAATTAATCAGGATAGCAAGGGATGCAGTGCAGCCCAGAAACGACAGATGAGGGTAACTGAGAAACTTGTGTAAGATTTGAAAGTGCCATTTACAATATTTTTCATTTTGCCTTCATACGGGATCAAATACAAAATCTCTTAAGAGTCCTTGACATTTTTGCTCCCACTGGTTCTTTAAAAGTTTGTACTGGAACTAGAAACACTTCCTTCTTGAGCTTCAAAACTTAGGAGGACCCAGCATGGCTACACCTGAAAAGTTAAGGGTCAAGACTGACTCAGGATTAAGTGCAGAAACAGGTCAGTTTGAAAAGGTTCACCAAAGTCCAAAAGTGACCAACTAGAAAAATGGCCCTTCATCTACCACCACACCTCCCACCCCCACCCACACCCCCGGTCTCCTGCTAATGCTGCTTCTAACACAGCTCTTGCCTGGGAGCTCAAGTTCTGATTTAAGGAGCTGAGGGAGGGCTGTAAGAAGGTCCCATATGGAGGAAGAGTTTGCCCCAAGCAAAATGCTCCCCCTTCTTACCACTCACCCTAATGCTTGTCCTCTCCTGCACTCACACATGATTTAAGAGTCTCAGAAAAGGGCTCTGGAGTATGGAAATCAAAAAGAGAAGAGAAAGAAAGGGGGACAGAGCTTATTCTGGGAATTTTTCTGAAAATAACAACTAGACATTTACATTTTGCTTTTCTCCTATATCATTTTAACCCTAACCATTTTTAAGCTAAACCATCTTCAGGGCATTAAAATACCATTTCATGAAAGCATTTGTCTGAAATTAAAAATACGTGGTACTGAATTTAGTATTTTGATGGCAGAGTTAAATAAAATTATACAAATAGTTCGTTTATATTTTTAATAATTTATTGTGAATATCAATATATCATCATTTAAAAAGAAAGTTTTCACAGCTTCTGCTGTTCTTATAATTGGTTTCTGTATCTTTGCCTTTCCCAAATCTAAAATAAGTTCCTGATATTACATTGGTTTCTATATTATCATCTGTAAACTTTGAGAGGCATTACTAAAATTCAGTGGTTAACAGAACTATTTAATTTGGAAATATGTGTTAGCCGAAGACACCATTAGGTTTATTCTCATATATAGGGATCAGGGAAACAAAGGAAAGAAATCCAATTATTTAAAACAGTAATCCCTTAACACTGGGATTTTGTTTTAATTATAAAGAGTGTGTCTTATTAGAAACAAAACAAAGCCTTGTCCTTTAAGGGAGAAGCCCCATGTTTCTCTAGTGAACATGCATGCAAGATTTCCTAAAGAATGCTTCAACAAATTAATTTTGCTATTCTTCAATTGCCCATGATATAACTGACTTCTTAAAAAGAGCATCAAGTAAACAATTATGAGCCCACCTGTTCATGATATCATACCAGACACCATACTAAGTTAATGAAAATAGATTTTTTTGTTTCCCGCTCCACTACACCATTGATAGTATGACAAAATTCTCTGTACTAAAAACTAACAACAAAAAGTATAGGCAGTGATAAGTATTAAAATGATAATTGCTAAATAGTCTTTATCCTTCAGATAGGACTCCAGATATACCCAGTACCTGAAAACCCTTTTCATGAATGTCTTCCCCCATCCCCGTGGCTCCTCCAGTGCCTTGCATAGGGTAGAGGTGTCAGAGGGGTAAGAAGCCATGACTTAAAGTGCAAGAGGCAAGAGGCAAGAAAAGTACAAGAGGCAAGAAAAGTCATTAGGGACTTCCCTTAGTTGGTTCTACTCCCATGATACACAGAGCAAAACTAAAACACTATTTGAGGAAATTACACCCCCTTTGGGTCCAGCCCACTAACCCACTTAAATGGTTCAGTGTTGAGCCCAGAAGGCTGAGGGAAATCTTTATTTCTCAAGGGACATTGAGGCTCCTGGCTCTCCTATTTCAGACCTAAGAGAAAGCTATTTAGGTACTCAATACAGCCTCATTGGGGCTTTATCACTGAAACTAAAGCTTTCAGTCATCCTGTCACCCCTCACAGAATTGAGTTTTGGCATGGAAGGCACACAGACATCACCAAGGCCAAAGCTGAACCCCAGCAGGTCCAGCACCTAAGGTACCTGGCAAGGGCACCAGCTCAGTTTCAGCCAAGAGATGGTAAGCAGGAGACAGAAGGTTGTCCTAATGACAAGTTACCCAAGGGACAAAGAGAGAATAAGAGCAGCAAGGGCTACTGAATGAGCATGGAGATATAAATGATGACACACTTCGAGTCTGAAGGAGTGCAACAGCTGATACATAGAAAGCAGATGAGTAGAAAATAAAACTGAGTGTTCTATTATCTTAATAACATAGGCAAGATTAAGGACTATACCTCATGTATATTTACTTTATTGGGTTTAGAGTTGGTATCAAGTATGTAGGTAATACAAAATTTTATAGACAATGTCCTCTGATACAATAAAAGGAGTTGGAAAAATCTATTTATATATTTTCCACTGGAAAACACGGACAGATATTGCTATTCAAAGTCCTGTTTTTCATTTTGTTGATGTTCCAGGTTTGTTTAAGTACCATGAGTACATGGTCATATTGCTTTCTTTGAATAAGTAGCTATGACTTAAGAAAGACATTTGAGGAAAGAGAGGAAAGTAGGAAAGAAAATGCCAGACAATGGGAATCTGTGACCATTGCTTTTTAGTCAAGGTCACACCAAAGCAAGTAAAAGAAAGGATCCCACCCGTATCATAATCATTGGCTTATGTTCTCTAAAGTTTTTCCAATCTCCTAGAGGAAAGATTTCATAACTTTATTGAAAGTTCATTTCCTTTTCCTTTGTTTGCCCTTACACATCCATTGAAGATTAGCAATTAGCAAAGGATATGAACAGACCAATGATACACCACAACTACTGCACACTTTTGTAAAACTGAAAGGATAATTTCAGAACCATTAGAAAGCAACCTGGGACCTAAAATTTTGGATGCTAAAGGATCCATTAAAAGGGCACTTTTCTATTTTAAAGTATCAATGACACAATCATGAAAAGAGATTTTTAAAATAATGTGCACAGGCAGTTCAATTACTTTCTGAATTATGTCATAAAGCTGAGTCAAAATGTTGTTAATTAATATCAGTAATAAAAAAAACAGAAAGTGAGCTTATTCTAATGAAATACTCTAGATTTCACATTAAAAAGTGACTGACAGGTCAAATTCTAAAAAAGAAACTGTAGATATCACCACCAAACTAGCAGATGTTTCTTGGGGTCATTTGTACAAAAACATAAGCATATGTTAAAGAAATCTGACACTATCATGGAATCAGTTGGTGTCTAAAATAATAGCAGCTCCTTATGGCAATATGGTAATGTCCGTATCAAATGCACAACACATTATGTTGCAACAGTATGTGCAGACAAAAGAGCATCAGTGGCAGCAATAATGACCAGTGCTTTCATTAAGGTGAAAAAATAAAATTAGAAGGTTATATCCAGGGCATAATTTTATTTAACAGTAAACTGAACGTGATAGACAGTATGTTGAATTTTCCGAGTTTCCATTTAATTGATTTTATTGAGATTCTCATAAAGGCAGAATATTAACCAAATAAGAATACTAAAGTTTTTCTATGGGCCTCCAACATGGGTTTTCTTCAGTCTACCCTAGAATACTGAAGATAGTTGTTATTTTCAAAGCTAATGACAACACTTGGTTAGTTTAGAATATGACCAAGAATTCTTCACTTCAAAATCAATGGTTTCAACCTGGTGTCCTATACTCAGTAAAGAAATAGGTAACTGCTGAATCTTTTTAATGTAAAGCAGCACATAATTTAGTAAGTGTATTATCAGCTTCAATCTCAGAAGTCTAAGACCCTCTAGAATATTCCTTGTTACTAATCATATCACCCCAAAGTATACAATGTACACAACGAATGGATGCTAATTAAATGTTAATGAACAAAGGTCTTTGAAAAGTCAAAATGAAAAGGCATTTCATAGCTTTACATCGTTGGGACTCATGTTGCGCTCTAGGAAATTAAGATTTGAAAAAGCACTTAGAATTTCAATGTACATATCTTCCCACGCAGATGAACTGGATGCAAAGTGAGTCTGTACGCACCTAACAAAGTATTCAAGTATCAAGAAGATTTGAGTAAAAGAGGTCCCCCCATAAGATGTTTCCATGGCATGAAGCCTAATAACAGAGTAGGTTTGGTCCCAGTGTAAAACATTCAAATATGGAAAATGATAGATTTGTCTTCCATTCAGAAGCTAGGATATTAAGATATTTTTCCCCAAAATATGAAAAATGCTAATTCAAATAAATGGAAATAATGATTTTTAGAGAAGGATGTATTTTTACTTTTAAAATGAGTGTATTACAAATCAAATCTCATGACAAAAATGTATCCACATTATTTAGTTTAAATATTTAAGTATTATCTAAAATAAGTGGGCTATGAATGGGACTTCAACAATGCATTATATTCACCAAGATTTCAACTGTAACAAGTTTTCATCTGTATAATGAAAACCACAACAAAACCTACTATCTAGACTTTACGCTTGCAGTACATGAAAACATGCCTAAAATATAAGGAAACCAGTACACTCTAACAGTTGTTCAATTTTATTGATCCTATTCTTCCTGCACAGATGGGCACTAGAAAATACTTTGAATTATGTGTTTGTAACATTTTACTAAGCTTGAAAGTTTAATTTGGAATATTATTTGCATTAGACAAAAAGATTTCATGAAATAAATGAATTTTTTTAGTTTAAAATGATATAGAAACAGTTTTTATACATATAAAAATTGACATTTAAAATTATTTCACTGTTTTTTAGTATTTCAATAATACCTAAACATTATGGTTGTACAAAGATCATAACTTTATTTACCAATTTTTAATGAATGGTGTTTTCTGAAAATAGCTTTAAACTCTTTTTTCCAAAGTAGCCCCAACCTAGTAAGAAAGGGCACAGAAGGAGAGCCCGAGGCTCATGGAAAACATAGATCTTAAACTTGACAGGGTTCAACTTATAACGCTTCAAGGGCAATTTCTCAAGCTTATGCATTCTTCAAGCTTTCCATTTCCCTTCTGTTTGGACATTTTGCTAGTCTTGGCATATTTGATTCTTGGTAGAATACATTTCAAGTGAGATAATTCTTAGATTGGCAAAATAAGAAGCAATTTTAGCTGTGTCCACTATCCATTCCATTGTCCAAGCTAAAAATCTCAGCTTCACCATCGTTTCTTCCCTTTCCCTCAAACCCCACATCCTCCAGGTTCTATCTTTGACAATATCCCTTTGCACCTGGCCTCACCTCTCCTCTCCATTCTCCCTGCCAAATACACACCACCTCCTGGATCTTCTGGGGTACTGGCCACTGAAATGGACTCCATTTATAATCCATCCTACCCCCATGGTTGTCTTTCTAAAACCCAAACTCACTTACTTTAAAAAACGAAAACTTGATATCCTCTGACACTTGGCCTTTGCCACCCTTTACTCAATCCTCAGTTTAAGACATCAACTTCCTGGCATGATATTCAAGGCCCTACGCAAACTATGACTTACACAAAGGACTATCATCTTCTCCCATTAACATACACTCTCCCCACAGGCTATGGTCTTATTTTCCACAAAGGTCAAAGCATTCTTTCCTGATTTTTCCAAAATATTACTTCCTATAATGGTTTATTCTTTTGTGCTGCCAACTCCTAACCATGTTTCAAGGCCCACATTCAAGTTTACCCTCACACCCCTCTGCAGCTTTCCCTGACCTCCCCCCAGCCCACTCAAACAAAATGATTTTCTCCTTTAGCTACATTTCCCCGGTTCTTTATAATGCCTTGTAAGTAATACCTCAATGGCACATAAAATAGACTACCTAGTTATTTTGCTGGTAAGTCTCCCTGCACACTGTGAATACTTTAAAGCAGAAATTGTGTCAAATTGATTGTAGCATCGCTGAAACCTATTAGATACCCTAGCACATAATAGTTGCTCCCTAGTATTAGGAGGAATAAGCTAAAAAAGTGAATTATTTAAAGAGGAAAATACAAGTTAAAATTACGCCGAGATACCATTTCTTATCTCAGATTGGTTTTTTAAAACAAGGTCTGAAAATATACTCTTTTGGAGAAACTGCACAGAAACAGGTACCCTCATACAATGACAATAGAAAAGCAAAACAGCACAATCCTTTTGAGGGAACTTGGAAATATTTAGCAAAATTATATAGGCAGAAAGTAGATGGGAAACCTCTGTACCTTTCACTCAATTTTGCTGTGAACCTAAAACTGCTCTAAAAAGTAAGTCTATTAAAAAATTATAGAGATATTTATTCTTTGAGTCAACAATCCCGCTTCTAGGATTTTAGTAGTTTATTCCAAAATAAATTTTAGTAATTCCAAAAATATACTAAAAAAAAAGACACGACAAGGTTTTTTTTTTGTTACACCACTATTTGCAATAGCAAAAATGACTGGAAACAACCCAAGTCTTTCTATAGAAAGATGGTTCAATAAACTATAGTACACAATAGATTATTGCGCAGATATAAAAAGAAATGATGACTCTCGCTGTATACCTCTATCAAGTGATATACCAGGCATACTGTTAATTCAAAAAAAAAATCAAAGCATATATAGTACACTACCAAGCACTTAAGAAGATGGGTAGGGGTGAGGTAAGGAGAATAATATATGTACATGTTTGCTATATAAGAATAAACCAAAAAAATTAAAAAGGCTTACCAATAATAGGAAGGAAGAAAAAGGGTAGAAGGGGCACAGATAAAAATTATACTTCCCAGGATATAGCTTGTTTAGCTGATTTGATTTTGGAACCATATAAATATTTTATATAATTACAAAACAAAATTGGATTAAAAAGAGCAATGCCCAAAAGTAAAAGCAAAAATGAAACAAATAATTCTGCATATTGAGTTGGAGGCATAACATCACAGATAGGAATGATTCCAAGTGTCTTTAAGACATAGTAATTTGACTATACATAGCATATACTCTAAGTGGTATGTCCCTAAGAGCTACAACAAAATATTACAGAATGATCTTAAATGGCTCTGATTAATTATATTATTGATGGTGGCATTGGTGTTGGTATTCTGTGATGTACATTTATTGCGGGATAAGGCAAATCAGTAATGATATTGTTGCAGTCAGAAGACAGGATTTTAAGGGTAGGAGCAAGAAGACGAAGTAAAAACCTTTCGGTCTTGAGCTTTTACTGGAAATAACAGCATGATTCCATGGTGCATTTTTTTCTTTCGGAAAAAAAAAAATACATACTTCCTAGCTCTGCTTTCAGAAAAACCTAGGAAACAGGACCATATAAGGGAAGTTCTAGCAATGAGCACACAGGTGCTCAAATTGTGGTCTCTAAATACCATTAGTCAATTTAAAAAATTAGGCTTCCTTGATGATAGGCATAAAATGTTCAAGATGAGCCTGGAATATCTTGCCACTCCAGAAAGCAAAGAAGCTAACAGAGACAGCTGAGAGAATGTCAAAAGGTCTCAGAAGTCAGCCTGGGGGGGGTTCCCATTGGTCCAAAAATCTAGAATTGGGGCAGTCTGAGAATTAGTGAGAACAGTCATTGTTGTGAATTGAAATATATTTAATATATTTAAATAACTGAGCTCATAATGAAATAATAAACGTTATTGGTCACTGTGGTTGCTGTGATTTCTCCCTTTAAGAACTTGCTTTTCTGCTGCAATGAATGCAGTTAGCTGACAGCCTCCAGCTACTGGTGCCTTTGGGATCCACCTCAACTTCACTCTTCCCAGGCAGCCCCCAGTCAATGACTGAACACAACTAGATTTGGCTATTTCTGCCTAAGACAGGACCCCTAATGAGCAATCTTTTCTCCCAAGCTCTCACCATAGGTAAACAAAGACTTTATCAGATAAGCACCATAGACTAAGGTTCTCCCTGACCCTGCCTGCTTCATCCCCTCTTTACAGGTGTCAGACTGGCATCATAGTCTGAAGGTTATCCCTCCCAACCTGCTTCCTGCCCCTTTTATCTTTCACAGACATTCGCCCCCAACAAACCTTTCATTTTCCTATGAAAAACTACAGTCCAGACAACCCAATTTGTTCAGAAAATAAGTTATAAGGAAAAAATTAAAAATGGAGAGGAATCTGTGGATTCGAAGATATAAAAGACATAGCAACCAACTGCAATACGGACCTTATTTAAATGATTTATATAAAAAAGAGAAAGAAACAATCCGGAGACAATGAACACTAACTGAATATTTAAGGATAAAGAGGATTATTTTAAATTGGAATAGTGGTGTAGTGACTATACTGGGTATCATATTGTGTACATTTTTTTAATCCTTATCTCCTAGAGATACATGTAAGATGTTTATAGGTGCAATTATATGATGTCTAGGAATTGCTCCCGATTATTCCAGATAGAGGGAACTGGGTAGGGCATAGATGGAATAAGACTGGCCTTGAAAACTGTTTAAACTCAACGTGTCACATAGAGTCTCACCACTCACTGGGTTGAACATGGAGGCTTATTATATTATTCTTTCTACATTTGGGTATGTTTGGTGTTCTCCACAATAAAAATATTGGGTTTCAAAAACTTTGTCCCATTTGGTCATTTACTCAGGAAGCAGCAGTGGCAAGAGAAGTGGAACATGCTCTCTACAGTGGAACTGTCATGAAGGTCTGAAAGAAGTCACATGATTTTGTTGTATTAAGGTTTATTATTTTGATTTACCCCTTAAATTATCATTTCTCATGTCCAATTTCATGTGCTATTTCTAGAGCAATAGTGGAGATGGTAGGCATTACTATCTAATTCTTATTCTAGATATGAAGATAAAACTTTTAATGTTTTACCACTAAAAAAAATATAAGGTTTTTTGTTTTGGTTTGGACCATGATGCTGCACTGTCAGTAACTGGGACATCACACAGACTCCTGAAGGCATTAGGGAGAACTCTTTCTTACTGGACTGAGGAAACAGCATCACCTCCTGGGTACAGTGTAGACTCTGGAGTCAGGCTGCTTGGCTTGGAATCCCAGCAACTCCATTACTAGCATGACCTTGGACAAGGAACGCCACCTCTGGGCCCTAGGAATAAAAATCCTATCTGGACTACACAGTCTTGTTGGGAAGATTAAACAACATAAGACACTTGGCATAGGACCTGGCAGGGTAAATATCAATAAATGTTCACTATTTTCAGTCAAACACCGGACACCAATGCATAGCAGCAGCAGTAGTTTCCAGAACAGTTTCTGATGAAAATCTTGGAATGTACATAAGGATTCCCCGATGCCAGCTGGTACATTATTTTAGACTTATCTGTAGGCTTACCATAAGTCCATAGCACTATGCCAAATGTTTTTTAATATATGCATACCTGCCCGCCTGCTTGCCTGCCTGTCTCTGGATTCTGGCATCCATTATACTAAGGGTCCTCGACTTCTAGTTCACATGCCAAAAGTCAGCAGAAGGTTTAATTTCCTTCAAGCTCCACTTCCTTCCCAACTTTCCCTTTTAACTCGTCACTGACTGATCTTGGAAAACACAAGAGCATATAAAAAGCCATGGCTACCAAGAGTTTCTTCCCTTTGCCCACCACATACACGACCAGAACTCACTTGCTCAGCATACACTACCCCCATCACTGGCATAGTGCTTCTAAAATTCGGGCAGGAGTACAGTCATATGGAAGGAATTAGAGAGGCCTATGCTGAGGACTTTGATGATGTTTGTAGATTTGTCAATATTTGAAATGTAATCTAATAACCTAGTCAACTAATGGACTAGGCAGGATTAGCAATAAGGTTCAAAATGAGCATTCTAGTACTGAGATCACAATGAATTATATATTTGATATCCCTGGCCCTTTAAACAAGGATGTAATTTCCCAAATTACAGAGGGCACAAAAATGTCCAGTCTAGGCAATAGCATCCTCCTGTGTACCCAACCTATCCGTTGATCCCTATTATCTACTGCCGTGGCTCGTTGGTTCTTTAGCTCCATCATGTTCAGACTCCTGCAGTTCACTTCAGGTCCTCCTGCTATGGCAGATCCCATCTGATCAGCCTCTACCGACCTTGATACAGTTTATCTGATTTCCAGTTTGTACGCCCCTTGCCTTCAATTGCAAGTACCATTCCCCACTTCTAGGAGGATATTTTTGTGCCAGTTGCAGCCTCACATGGAGGAGACCGAGAGGAAGGGGACACAAAAGTAGACCAGTTTTTTTTTTTTTTTGCAGCACGCGGGCCTCTCACTGTTGTGGCCTCTCCCGTTGCGGAGCACAGGCTCCGGACGCGCAGGCTCAGCGGCCATGGCTCACGGGCCCAGCCGCTCCGCGGCACATGGGATCTTCCCAGACCGGGGCACAAACCCGTGTCCCCTGCATCGGCAGGCGGACTCTCAACCACTGCGCCACCAGGGAAGCCCATAGACCAGTTTTTAAAAGTGTTTGTCTTCAGATGGTGCCACATGGCTGTGGTATATTTATGGACAACACTGGGATGCAGACTTTCATGGGGTCAAGGTACACAGACTAGGACAGTTATTTCAAATTTACTATCCCTATAGTAAGAAACCGATTTTTTGCCAAATTTTAGTTTAAATAAATCATGACCGTGAGGAATAAGACTATGGTTTTAACACACAAGACTTCAATTTTACTGTCAGCCAATTAATTCCCAATAACAAAAGCATGTTTTTGTACTCACAAAGTACCTTAAAGGGTTCTGCCACTTGGGCATCTCTGGACTCAGTTGTTTTCTCTTTAAACGGCAGCTCAGATTATATGGTCATATCAGTTCTATGTTGAGATTAATTACTGAAAACTGTACCTTACTATAAAGATGCAAACCCATGCCTGGGAATAAAGGGAATAAACATTTTCAACTCTTCATGGGTCTATGCATTAGAGCTATGTTGTCCAACATGATCGCCACTAGCTGCATATGGCTGTTAAATTTATTAAAATTAAATAAAATTTAAAATTCAGTTCCTCAGTCACACTAGCCATATTTCAGGTCCTCAGGTGCCCCAAGTGGCTGGTGGCAACCGTACTGGACAGAGCAGATACACAGCATTCCATTAGTGCAGAGAGTTTAACGAAACAGTCATGCTTAGAGATTCACTCTATATTTTGTTTTCCTGTGTGGACCAATTTAAGAAAAAGCTAATATTTATACAATATGAGCTTTATACAGTATTTATACAATAGGATAACAGACCTGTCAAAGCATTTTAAAACGTTATAAACATTACATGCAGTTGCCTGGTAAGCTTGATTTTTCGCACCCAGCTTCTAAAAATTCCTTCAAATTTGACAGCTTAGGAATACACTAATAATTTTTTAAAGAAGTATTTTTCTTCTTCATATGTAGACTGGTGAATCAAAGCATCTTGTTTTACTGAGTAATTAGTCCTTCAATAATTCACATGAGTAATGGGTCATTTCGGGGTTTAACCCCTGCTTCCATTATTTCTGACCAACGGTTTACCGACAGATGTCTCACTTTGGATATACACAACAGAAGCCTGGGATCTGTTTCACGTACATCTGTTCCCAAACAGCTCAGGCAGATTAATACTTAGAATGCACCCAGCTCTGCTAAGTCCCATGTAATCACTAACTCTTGTTGTTTTAAAATTGATTGGTTTTTTTCTCATTTTCACATTTTTCCACATTACCTTTCATGTTGCAAAGTTTCCAGCAAATGAATGTCTATATAAACTTAAAGGACAAGAAAATCATGAACTCCCTTATAAAAGAAACACTTTTAAGACCTTATTTTGAAGCCCAGCTTTTTCAGATTTTTCTGGTTACTGCTCTAATTAAGCTGAGCTCAAAGTCGTGGTAGGAATAACCCTTTGAAAAAACACAACATGTAATGGTGTAACCTGAGGTAGTAAGTCTAAGAATGATAAGAGAATTGCAAACCATAACTAAGATTTGAAACCTTCACCGTATTTTTAAAAATATTTAAAACATAACATTCTCATGCTAATCGAACACACTGTAAGATCCTTGCCCTGAAATTTAATAAGGGTACCGGAAATGAAATTGAAGAAAGGATAAGCTAGTCCTTTTGTCCATCATGAAAAATCTGCTCATGACTAGCCTTATCCCACTATTTTCTATCAGAAAGCGGTTTCTTCCTTTCCAAAGACAGAACCTGTGCTGAGGTGACTGCCCACCTTTCATTATTGTGTCTTGAAGCTAGGGAAGGGGAGCAAGAAACTTGGCCCATATTTCCCAGGCGGTTCTTCTAATTAGAAATTCATTAGGGCTGTGAAGCTTTGGTGTAAAATACAAGTCTTCCACACACACCTGGCAGCTGATCATTAAAACTTAACTCAGGTTTATTACGATGTCCTAACACCAAAAGTCTATAAAAATAGGTATTTTCTTTAAAATGCAACTTCACCGAGTTGATGGTTCTTAGAGATCATATAATGTAAATGCCTCATTTTGCAGATGAATAAACTGTCACTCAGAGCAGTTAAATGACTTGCCTCAAGTCAGTTACACCCATTAGTTGTAGACAAGACCTCAGGCCCCTTGGTGCCCACTCCTGAAACCCTTCCTACACCAGATGGGAGAATACAGACAGCCGGAGTGGGGTGCCTGTAAAAGATCCTATAATGCTTTTCATACTTCAAGGTGCTATTCATTAGTAAATGATAAAGGTGCCCAGTGTGAGATAACAGAGACTTGTGGGCATTTGGCGTTCCAGTCATAGAGCTCCCTAAATTAATCATTCTTAAGTGTACTAAAATATGAGCTTAACATAGTCTAATGCTATGCATTACTGACTCTCCCTACCAGTAGCTTTTCCTTTATGGGAAAATCTCATAACCAGGTCTCACAGTACAGTAAGCAGATTCTGCATTGGGGATACACAAAAATACTTGTACCTTCTGTTTCCACCTAACATTTCAAATAGAAGTTTACCACTTGGTAAGCGCACGTTCCTAGAAGTCTGTCCTCGGTTGAGATTTAGAACAATGCCAACAGGCCATCAGTGATAATTTTGAAAATGTTGAACTCTGAAAATGTCTGATCCAGTAACAAGCTAAGGGCTAAATGACAAAATACACATATTGGTCTATGGCATCTGCCCATACCCCCTTTCTGAGTCTCTTCTCAATTTTTGACACCTCACGCCTGGTCCCAGGCACCATGTAGGGGGCTAACAACACTGTGGCCTGCTCTGCCTAGACAGGGTCCCATGACCCAGACGTGCCTGACCTTTCTCATTTGGCCTTAAAATCCTCATCTGACCCCTCTCCCATTTCTTCACGAAAGGTTTCGCTCTTTCCTAGAGCACAGAGAGCTAACTTGGTAATTAACATGAATAAACTCATACGATTCCACAAGTAAAATGACTGTAATTTGAGATTCCAATAGAAAGATCATTAGGCACCATAGCAGGCAATAATGAAGATATTTTGTGAATGGATGATGCCCTTTTGTGTATACAGTTTGCTTACAGATGTGACATACTGGTCAATCTATGCCCTGGTCATAGACTGCTTTCTTTTTCCATCTTACAGCTAAGCAAGATGGAACCTTCTCACCATGATGCTAACAATGGAGAAGTAGGAGAACATTAGCTGAAGAATGTTTTGTAAAAAGAGTTCTAATGCTTTAACAAAACGGGAGGGGGATACTCTTACAGGTGATGAGAAGTCACTATTAAGTAGCAGTGTAGTAATCAGATTATAATGCAATGGGCAAAACTAAAGTTCATGAGACCAGTTAACAAATTCATTCATGTAACAAATGTTTATGTCAGGCACTCTTCAAAGCGCTGAGAGTAAACAAAACAGATGTCCTGAACATCTTGCCTCATCTCATGTAGATCCCATCTCTGGGAGCTACACCATCAGTTCCCCCCAGTTCTCAGGCCTTCAGATTTGGTCTGAATTATACAACCAGTTTCCCTGGTTCTTCACTTTGCAGATGGCATAGAGTGGCATATCTCAGCCTCCATAATCCCATAATCTCCAATTCCCATAATAAATCTCCTCAAATATATATTGTACTGTGTATTTTTTTTCAAGGTTCTATTTCTCTGGAGAATCCTACTACATGTCATTATAAATAAGCCAAAACCCATAGAATGCAGAACACCAAGAGTGAACCCTAATGTAAACTATGGACTCTGGATGATAATGATGTGTCAATATTCATCAGTTTTAACAAAGGTACCACCTTGGTGGGAAATATTTATAATGGGGGAGGCTATGCATGTGTGGGGAGCAGAGGGTATATGCACCTTCTGCTTAATTTTGCTGTGAACCTAAAACTGCTCTAAAAATAAAGCCTATTTTTTTTAAAAAAAACCCAAAAAACAAAACAGCTACTAAGGCACTATGAGGTTTAAAAACTGAGTGGTCTTGCAAGCATCTCATATGATCTAATAATGCCCAGCAATCCGACCCCACCCCTACACTTTCCTGGAACAGCCAGGCACCAGCCAAGGAGCAACAGACATGGTCTCCTTCACTACAACCTCCCACAGCATGTCCTCCCGAGTATGGCAACCTTAATGTAGTTTTTCCTCCATTTTCTGGACCAATTTCATTTGTCTTTCACCACGCACATCTAAGTTAATTCCACATCAGAGAGTATTTCTCACATTTAAACATATCTCTCAATACCTCCTTTTCTTTTCCCACTCTTATTATTTTACTAAGTAAAACATCTCTTGGTTCCTTCTACAAATAGAAGTGCTTACTAAGGTGCTAGGCTTCTGGACCTCCAATTTTCGGGGCCCAAAGTGGTTTGCATACTAGGTGTTAGTTACAAAGAAAGGGTGGTATATCTAAAAGAAGGAAAAGAAAACCAAAGTGTTTTAGGTCAAAATTAAAGATCAACACTTGCAACCTTTAGAGTTATAACTGTCGGGATGTCTTTTTAAACTCTACAGCCAGGAATGCTAATTAAGCCTATTTTTCCTCCACCACCACTCAGTATATAAAAGAGCATTTTTTGTTTTCATGCCATTATTTGACTTTTCATGTACCAACATTGCAACACTGATTTGAATACCTCTCGTTGCACAATGTCTCATTTTATTCCTATAGTATTTCAGCTTCATTGTAGGTTAAATCGACTCTTGTAGGCCAATTTAAACTCTAATGGTAAACTTCTATGTCCCCAAATTCAAACAGACTTAAAAACTAAACAGAATAACTCTATGTCCATATCCCTAGCTTTTAACTCAAAGGTTCTAGAAAATACTCCACACCTTGGTTTTCAACACACCTGAAAACATCTTTAATTAAAGTCAAAGGCAGTTTTAGTTAAGTGGGCCAGCAGGACACCTGCAGCAGAAGCAGAATTCCCACTCAGAACCAGCACTGGGTCCCTGACTAGTCTGTTTTGTTAGATTTTTGTACACGAAACTTTAAAACAGTGACATTTTTCTATTCTTTGAGGTAAACAGCGCATTGTGTCTTCTTTTCCAACAGGGGAAGGCATTTTTTAAAATTTTATAAGTTAGCATTTAGAGGGGACGTGTACCACATCCCAAGGTTTTCCCCTAAATCATCTCTAAGACTTTAAATAGTTCTATTGTACAGAATTATAACACTTTCTAAATAAAGGTTTAGGTCAAAAGGCAAGTGCACGTAAACAACAAGATGATTCTAAAGTCAATATTGAACACCAGAAGTTTCTAGACTGACCTTTAGACTTGATTCTAGACAATGGCAAGGAATGTGAGGGATGGAAAAGTCCAGAGAGACCAAAAGTTGGGGTGAAACTTTCAGAAGTCAGCAAAATGAGAGCTGGATTCGGAACCCACGTGCAGGTATACTCGGTAAAATGCTTATACTTTCAGCGTTACCGTCAGAAGTTGACGGAGTAAAACTTCAACTTGGAGGGGAGGAGCAGGTGACCTTCCCGCATCTGGAAAACACCTCCCCTTGCGGGGCTCAATTCTTTCTTCGGCGTCACAGAGCAGAAGCGGAGTGTGACGCAGGTCCCGGGATGGCACCCCAGGCGAAAAGCCAGCTGGGAGGGGACAGGTAGCGGGAGGCCCCTGGGGGCGGCGCGGGTTCTCGCCCCCTGGCGGGAGGGAGGAGGCGGCGGCTTCTGGACGCAGTAGCCCTCTGTGGCAGAGGCGGAGCTTGCGGAGGGACTGCGCCGGGAGGAGGGTGTGGGGCCGGGAGAGCGAGGAGGCGCCGCGGGGGGCGAAGACGCCGGGACCTTCTAATTGGGACCACTCACCTGTGGGGCGCTCGGGCTGGATGGGCTGCCACCTCAGGGCCCGCTCGCTCAGCACCACGTCGCAGCTGTCCCTCCGGATCTCGAAGATGCCCCGGAGCAGAATCAGCTCGGCCGCCGCCTCTGGCTGCTGCCCGGACGCCCACAGCACCGAGGGCACGGCGTCCGCCGCCGGGGGCGCCTCCTCCTCCCGGCAGCCCTCCAGGGCGCTTACCCTGCCGCCGCGCCTCCCCCGGGGCATGGCGGAGCTACCGGCTGGGCCCGAGCCAGGGGTCCGGGGAGGCCTTTGGGGTCGGAGGTGGAGCCCGCGGCAGCCGCGGCTCTGGCTGCGTCCGGCGCTGCCACAGCAACCGCGCGCAGGGCAGAGACCCAGTAGGGAGGCGGGGCGGGGCGCGCAGGCGGAGCCTCCCTGACCTCGTCCAGCACCTTGGCCCGCCAGCCTCCTGCCTCTGCCACTCACCACAAAAAGACCGCAGTCCAGGAAGAGGAATAAGTGGCTCTCTCCACCTAGTCCCTACAGTTGCTTGAGATTTTGCGCACTGCGTTACCCGCCAAAATATAGGCCAGCGCTTCTCAAACACTGACTTGCATACTCACCCCTGGGCATCTTGTTAAAATGCAGATTCGTATTGAACAAGCCTGGGATGAGGCTCCCGACACTGTTTCTAGGAAGCTCCCAGGTAACGCCGCTGATCCTCAGAACGCACTTTGATTTGCAAGGGTATAACCCTCTGTTTTTCCACCTTCTTTCCAGCGGGCTTTCCTGGAGCGCAGAGGTCGTGCTTTATAACCTTGCTTGCATGCCCCCAACAGTTAGCGGATCTATATGCAGCTGGTAATAGAGAACTCAGTTCCCCAAAGCCCTGAGAGGACGCCAAAGACAAGTCCCTGGTTTACATAGACAAATTTTCGTTCTGACAAATTTAATGTTAAAGGAAGGTGCCTCCATGCTGTAAGTATTAAGGGTCCTACTTTTCCCCAAGAGACTCCTCTGCAGTCTTGTCTCTGCCTGGATCTGACCTTCCCTGGAGAGAGATCACAAGAAGCAGGGCTTGTTCTCCTGAAGGCTGATGCAGCGTTACCTGGAAATGGAGAGAGCCCGGGCCGGGGCGGGCGTGGGAGGGTGGGGGCGGTCAATCCTTCACTTTCTCGCGATAACTGAGATTCATGAAATTAGCTGTTAATTTGGAAAGCACAGAGTCTGGAGGCCAATGGTTCTCAATCACATTAGAGTTACCTGGGGAGTTTGCTTATAATCCAGATGCCCAGGCTACACTCAAAGACAATGAAATTGGAATCTCTGGGGGATGGGATCAGACTTCAGGAGTTTTTAAAGCTCTCCAGGTGATTGCAATGTTCGGCCAGAGCTGAGTGCCGCTGCTTTAAGCAGTGTATTAACAGGGAGCTGACAACTTGTGAAAGTGAGTTCTCTGGAGGAGGAGCCAGAGTGGGAAGTAAATCAGCAGGCTTATTTTTCATACACATAAGGCCAGAATAATTGTATTGAGAAAAAGTTAGGGAGAGGAAATTAAATTCATAGAGTTGTGAATCTAGTTCCACTATGCTAGTGCCTAACCAGTAACTTCTGATAGGCAGCCACTTCTCTTTCTGTCCTCACCCCTCGTCACACTGCAAAGTCAGCCAGAAGAGCTAATGGTAGCAGGAGCATCTCAAGGGTCTCTGCTCAAACTTAGATTTCAAAAAACCGAGGATGGAGACCACAGACCTAGCCAAATCCTTTTCAGACATAAAGCGCCTGTGTGCCAGTTAAGCTAGGACTCTTACTGTTTAATGCTCTGGAAACAAACACCCAAGCTTCCAGGTGAAGTGGGGAAGAGCCTCAGTGTGATCTGACTGCAGCCAGCTGTTTCTTGGAGCAGAAGTGCAGCTGCTGTTAAACCCCACGCAGGCTTCAGGTGGCTCAGCTCAGCAGTCATTAGTGGAGAAGGCTGGTGCCCTCCGCAGAATGAGTTGCAGTTCTGGAGTCAGCATCTTGTATTCACAGCTGTCAGGCAATCAACACAATTAGAGCTCGTTGGCATTTTAAAAGCTCACTGAAAGCCAGGGCCGATAGGCCGAGGCAGTGGTTACTACTTAGGACCTTTGCAAGGGGCAAGTTGCCATTTTTCAAGCTTCAGTCGAGCCAGACAGCCAAAAACATTGGCTTTGGCTTTCTTGAAGATGAAAGTACTGGCTATGTTCCATTCTTTCCCTTTGATGAGCTGTTCTCTTCTAGGGCTCTAAAGGTTGCAGTGCCCTGGAGCTCTATCCACAGGATCCATCTTCATGAGCATCAGTGCCATGGCTTTACATACTATTCAGGGCTCCTCCAGTGATGTCATCAGCCCCAATCAGTCCCCTGAACTTCAGACACTATGTCCAACTGCCCACCTGACATTGCTAGTTGGCTGTCCAACAATCATCTGAAACATAACATCTAAAACCAAACTCAGGATTTTCTATCACAAACCTGTTCCTCCCAGAATGTTGCAAATCTCAGCAAATAGTGTCATCAAAATCCTTGACATCATCCTTGTTTCCTTTCTCTGTAATGAGAAAAAAGAAAAATTCATGACATATTTAATGTCTACATGTCAATCTATATTTTGGGTGAAGTGAGCTTTAGTTGCATCCATCTCTCAGTCATTTCTGATGCTAAATAAGCACATTGTCAAGGGGTCTGCTTCCCTCTCATGCTGAATGGAGATTTTGTCAGAATGTTCCTGCAACTCGGGCTCCTACTACCTAAAAGGTAGAGGGCCATATATCCCTACAAGAATTACAGAGAAGCGAGAAAAAATTGTAGAATCCCACCAAGTCAGAATATTACATCTTCATAATATGCCAGTTTTTTGCACTCACATCGAAACTCTGTTTAAAATGAATTGCTCAGCTATGTTTTAGGACACATCTCAAATGATTATGGGATGACAATGACCATGTAATCTCTAGCTTCTCAATAAACAGTAACAATAAGTAACGGAGGAAAGAAGAATAGGCACTTCTTTCCTTTCCCTCAAGTTTTTAAAGCCCCATTTACAGGTAGGTACTGATATTCATAAACTTGGAGCAATTTGAAATGTATTTCAACCAAGTAGAGAGCTTGAAACATTCTCACAGTATCTGCTAGCAACACTGTAGTGCAGAATCTTAAGTTAGGTATAACCAGATACACAAATAAAACAGACAATTTAAATCAGAAACATATTCTCATTTTCTAGAGCTCACACTATTATAACTGTGGAAAAGGCATTATACCGAGGAGGCAACATCTCTTCCCACTGTTGAAAACAGCCCACTGCTTTCAGACCTCTTACCCATAGGCACCAAAGAGTTTGGCACTGGGTTCAGTCTTTGATTATTACATCATTTTCTGTCACCATTTTGGACATGTCAGTGTCCTACTCCCAAATTTCCATGACAGCCTCATCCCAACAATCTATGGTGTCCTCTGTTGCAGGCTCCCATTCTTAGGACATCCTCTGGACCTTGTAGAACTTCTTGAATGCTTAAACTCAAAAAGCACTCTTTCAGAACACAGACTCTTGTTCTTTTCAAATTTGGATATGCTTAAGAATATTTAGTTTGTTTTAAATGTAAATTCCCAGTGTTTACCCCCCACTGATGCTCTGAGATTTTGAATCTGTAACTGAACTAATCCTAGAAACATGTGTTTTAAACAGGTACAACAGGTGATTCTGTATGTTTTTAACAACATACACACCACTTTGACAATCAGTGAGCAGATCCTTCCTCTTTGTCCTGCTCTTGACCCCTGCTGTTTTACCACAAGGCTTGTCCATTTGTCTATCATTTACAAGTAATGGAATATCCAGCTAAAAGTGTTTCAAAATACAATTTTACTTCTCATGTAAACAGAGCTCTGGAGTCAGGCTGTTCTGGGTTGGCCTTTACGAAATTGAAGGCTTTTTAACAAATGGGACCTAAGCGAACTTATAAACTTTTGCACAGCAAAGGAAACCATAAACAAAACAAAAGGACAACCCACAGAATGGGAGAAAATATTTGTAAACAATGCAGTGGATAAGGGCTTAATCTCCAAAATATACAAGCAGCTCATACAGCTCAATATCAAAAAAACAAATAACCCAATCAAAAAATGGGCAGAAGACCTAAATAGACATTTCTCCGAAGAAGACATACAGATGGCTACAGGCACATGAAAAGATGTTCAACATAGCTAATTATTAGAGAAATGCAAATCAAAACTACAATGAGCTATCACCTCACACCAGTCAGAATGGCCATCATCAAAAAGTCTACGAATAATAAATGCTAGAAGTGGTGTGGAGAAAAGGGAACCTTCCTACACTGTTGGTGAGAATGTAACTTGGTGCAGTCACTATGGAAAACAGTATGGAAGTTCCTTAAAAAACTAAAAATAAGAGTTGCCATAGATTCCCACAATCCCACTCCTGGGCATATATCCAGAAAAGACAAAAACTCTAATTCGAAAAGATACATGCACCCCAACATTCATAGTGGCACTATTTACAATAACCGAGACATGGAAGCAACCTAAATGTCCATGGACAGATGAATGGATAAAGAAGATGTGGCATATATATACAATGGAATATCAGCCATAAAAATATGAAATGATGCCATTTGCAGCAATATGGATGGACCTAGAGATTATCATACTAGTGAAGTAAGTCAGACAGTGAAAAACAAATATGATATCACTTATATGTGGAATCTAAAAAAATAATACAAACAAACTTATTTACAAAACAGAAACAGACTCACAGACATAGAACACAAACTTATGGTTACCAAAGAGGAAAGGGGGTGGGGAGGGATAAATTAGGAGTATGGGATTAACAGATGTACACTACTATATATAAAATAGATAAATAACAAAGATTTACTGTATAGTACAGGGAACTATATTCAATATCTTGTAATAACCTATCATGGAAAAGAATCTGAAAAGGCTTACTTTGCCGTACACCTGAAACTGACACAATATTATAAATTGTTTTTTTAAAATGAAACTATATTTCAATTTTTAAAAACAACAAAAAAGAAATCAGGGGCTTTTCAACTTTCTATTTTGCTATCCCCAGTTAACAACAAGGACCCCACAGGTGGCTCCCAGACGGCTGCATGGTCCCTAATCATATATCATCTCCCCAAAATGTCCAAAAGCAAGTACAGAAGTGGCAAGGGCAGTTTCTATCTGTGCACTTCTATTTCTATCAGGGAAGAACATGTTTTCCAAAATTCCACCCAACAGATTTCCTCTCAGGTCCCTTTGACTAGAATCGGGCAATATGCCTGTGCTCTAGCTTCCAGGGAGCCTCAGAACAGTGTTTTCAGCCTGGAAGAAGTTGTGGATGACTATTGCTTAGGCAACTAACAGTGTCATATCTTCTTTTTCTTCCAGGCTATATCATTTATGCCTAACAAGACACACACCCCAAACTTATTGACTTAAAGCAATGATTATTTTTTTCTTGTGATTCTGTGAGTTGGCTGAGCTCAGCTGGGTAGGTTTTCTCCTCCATGGAGTATGAACTGGATGCACCTGCATTTAGCTGGAAGCTCAGCTGGGGCTGAAACACCCAAGATGGCTTCAGTCACCTGTCTGACATCTCAGCTGAGATGGCTGTAATGGCTGGAGCCTAGCAAGGCCTATCTCTTTACATTTGGCTTCTCATTATTTGATTGTGTTGTGGGTCTTTTAAAGCCTAGACCTGGAACTGACATAGCATCACTTTTGCCACTTGCTATCAGTCAAAGCCAGTCACAAAGAGAAAGGGAAATAGAGTACGCCACTTGGTGGGAGGAACGGCAGTCACATTAAAAAGGGTATATATATGGGGGCAGAAGTCACCTTAGCTGATAGCCCAACATAGTCCTCCCTCTGGCCACAGTGGTTAACATCCCTCCCCTATATAAAATACACTCACTCCCCTTCAAGACTGCTCAAAATCTCACCTCATTACAAAATCAAAGTCCAGGATCTCATATATGAGGTTCTTTGGGTGTGCTTCTCTTATTCTAGGAAACTGTAAACTAAAAATATGTTATCTTCCCACACACATCAACATACAATGATGAGACAGGCAGAGGATAACCACAATAGATGCTCAGAAAGTGGGAGCGGAGGGGGACCAGAAAACACATCACAGTCACTGGTCCATAGCAATTCTGAAATCTAAGCAGATATGTGTTACCAGTTCCCCATACTCTGAGAAAGAGAATGTTCCTTATCTTTCATCCAGTTCTGCTCCTTAGGAGTGCTCCCCTAATTAATTGTTCTCAGCAGCTCTTAGCTCCAGCCTCTGGGCTTTTGGTTCTGCCCTCCATACATCTTTCTTTTCAGTAAGAAATGGTCTGTGATGGCAGCTGAGTAGTTTTTCAGCCTTTTTCTATCCATAAAAATTTGGAGGTCCAGAGACTTATTTTAATTTGGACTGTTTCTGTCTCTTTTAGTCTAAGTGGATATAACTCCTTTAGTTATACTTTGACACAAAGTATTTCTTTTACACAAAGAAAACTTTGTAACTTTATGTATTGATAGTTCATATATATATATATATGTATATATATGTAAAATCATATTAGGTCATATCATACAAATGCCATTCCCACAAATCTCTTCAAGATTGGCCCCCTCTGTATTTTGGACTCTAAGTCAGGATATTAGGGTATAATGTTCCTAATGTTCTTAGAAGTACTTTTATCTAGGTAAATTGTGTCTTCTAACTACATCCTTGATTAGGGCTTGACCTAAGAGCATGTTTAACTGGAAGCAGCCTACATTTCATCTTTGCTTTGAGGCCATTTTTTGCTTTGGAATTTTTTATTTTTTTCTGCCAGAGTATCTGTCCTGGGCCATCTTTAGTTCCTCTAAATTATGCTGGCTTATTACTCCTTAAAACCCTAAAATAAGCCAATCATCACTTACGATATTCTGCCAAAAATCTCCTTAGCCAGATTCACAGATTCCTTTGGTGCTTTCTATCTAACAAGCCATTGCAAGATTGTTGGGGCCATCTTTGTGCATCTACCAGGTGGATTCACTCTTTGCTTCCTGGGCCCCATGGTGCACCACTTCAACTTCTCTCTTAACAGCACAACAGTTCTCTCTTAACTTCCTTTATCCAAATGCCATAAAAACCTGCAACTATCTTCTGTTTCCACTCTGAAGTGTGGGCTGTTGAGAGATTTCCACTGAAGCATGTGGGTTAAGGCTACTAAAAACTACTACAGTATTACAGTCTCCAAACTTTGCTTAACTCTGAGCCCTGCTGTGCTACTATTGATTAGTCTTGATGGAGCTTATTCTCCTTATTCCTGGAGAGGCTATTTTCAACCTTCAGTTTTCTCATTCAACTCCCTCTCACTTAGCATGTCATCATGCCTCCATCTTCACATGAAAGAACCTGGTAAAAATAAACTCCCATTACTTTCTAATTCTTACTCCTGAAATTCTCTTTCCC
>NW_006788075.1:1826250-1841183 GCF_000442215.2 Lipotes vexillifer
TTCCCTACCCTGACTCCTATCACTAGAAAGGAGTATCTCTCCTGTGTCCAAAGGAATTGCCTGTGTTCTGGATCTTCTACCTTCCACTCTGCCCAACAACTTCCTCTATCAAACACACCCACATCTCACATCTTAAGAAAATTTCATCTTCACTATATACACAGTTTTCTCCATCTTTCTGTATAAGAAAGAACAAGCAACAGCAAAATCACAGTCTCTTTTGTATCAGGAGATTCTCCTTATGTGACAGAAAACCCAAC
Source organism: Lipotes vexillifer (assembly GCF_000442215.2). Taxonomy (NCBI): domain Eukaryota; kingdom Metazoa; phylum Chordata; class Mammalia; order Artiodactyla; family Lipotidae; genus Lipotes; species Lipotes vexillifer. The sequence goes on from NW_006788075.1 coordinate 1,826,511, forward strand.
TTATACTGGCTTAAAAAAATGAAACCTAATCAGAGAGGTGCGGTAGCTTATGCAGAGGATAATATGAATAACACAGTGCAAGAACCAGTTCCTCTCCCCTTCCTCACTCTGCCTTCTATAGTGTATCACTCTCTGCTTGACATGTATCCTTCTACTCCTCTCTTCCCAATAGCCAAATGGCTGCCACATTCCAGACCTCTAATCCACATACCACATTTGTCAGAAGAGGAGCCCATATCTCTATTGCTACTTCCCACATAAACCAGGGAAGTCTCTCTTTTCCAGTCACAGTAAACTCTTCTTGCATGTCATTTTATCTTAATAAGGTAACATCTTTATCAGTCAGCAGAGACAGAGTTATGATGTGGTTTGATAAAACTCGGTGACTTAAAATAATAAAAGTCTATTTCTTCCTGATGTCCGCATGAGTAACGGTAAGCAGGAAACTAAAACAAGAATAAGCATAAGAAACACAAGTACCAACTGTTCAAAAACAAAAAGAAAAAAATTTAAAAACAAGATAGTGTCCCAAACCTACGTAAACTAAAACTTCTGACTAATTAAATACCTTCAGAAGAAACAATCGCAAACTGGTATTTTGAGCAGTCAAAACAGTCAAATAATGAGATGTATTGCTCTATATAACTAAGGTTGGCATCTTAGCCCCTGGGTTTTAGGTTCACAGAAAGAGTCCTGGCTCAAGGCCCTATATAACCTAGAAGAGACAGAGCTTTTAGAAATCATGGTACTTACATTCACTTGGATCACAATCATTTTTTTTAATTACATAATTTTACACATCATAAAATCGTGTGTTGAATGCGTGTTTGTGAAACCAAACTGATCAAATGCATGTTTGTTTTTTCAGAGGTCTATTTATTAGTATACATATCGCGCCACATAAAGAATAAATATGGCATATTCACATGAAGAATTAATAACAGTCTATAGCCTATGTTTTTTATGAATTCTATAATAAGGCTTTTAAACAAAATCACCCTTAGTTTATTGGCTGTGTCTATTCATACTTCACTAAATCTGGATGTCAGTTTAAGTTAATTCACAAGAATAAAAACCAATAAAATTTTACATAATTCAGATGCCTATTAAATAGCTATAATTTGTCAGCTTGTTCAAATATCAAACCTGGTACTAACTAAAATATGCTAGTAGTTATATACAACATTATGTCACTAAAACTTTATGGTAATATTTTTATAAGATTTAAAATGAACACTTTTATATTTACGTGTATTTAACATATCTATTCATTGTCAACTTATGTATTAGTTTCCAAGGACCGCCATAACAAATCACAAACAGGGTGGCTTAAAACAACAGAAATGTATTGTTCACAGTTCTGGAGACCAGAAGTCCAAAATCGAGGTGTCTGCAAAGTTGGTTCCCTCTTGGGGTCTCAGAGGGAAAATCTGTTCTGTGCCTTTTTCATAGATTCTGGTGGTTGCTGGCAATTCTTACAGTCCCTTGGCATATAGACCTGTCACTCTAATCTCTGCCTACATCTTTATTCTCCCCTTGTGTTGTCTGCATGTCTGCATGTCTGTCCTCTCCTTATAAGGACAACTCTAATCCCGTATGATCTCATCTTAATTTACATCTTACATCTTAAAATATATTATTTGGACACTATTCCAGGTAGGATCACATTCTGAGGTTCTGACTGGACATGAATTTTGGGGAGTGGGGGGAAGGCACTATTGAACTCAGTACAGCATATATATATTTTTTCCTTGAAAATATATTTTAAGTAAGATAAATGTGTTGTTAGTTAATTAAACAAAAATGAAATTTTGGGAAGCAAAATATCTTTACTTAACATTTTTTATATGCTAATTAGAGTCAAAAAAACATTAAAATAGAGTTTCTTTACCCAAAAATCATATGTTGGGATTTAGAAATATCTAAATAAGTAGCCTTGCCCTGTGTTAACTAAGAAATCCTTTCAGAAAAAAAAATTTAATAAATATCCCTACTTAGATTCTAGTTATAATTTACATGCAGTTTTTACTACTGTTTATTGTGTACTTAATCATTGGCTGAAATAAAGATTATTCAGTTATCTAGCAATGACAAGTGAGATTATCGCAAGTCTCCTTTTTAGAATTCTACTACGTTTTCTGCTCAGTTCTTGGATAGGAACATTTCATGGCCACACGCAACCCACTGCAGATTATAAATCTATAATTCCCTGCTATGAGTAGACAAGCACTGCAATCATTAGTGGCACTGGGGGTAAGGAATTAACAGTTCTCTTAATCATGGTCATATCCTTTCATGGACGCCATAACTGACATCATTCAGAGAGAACACTAAAGAAATCTTATTGATGTGCTAAGTTTATACAATGAACATTTGGAAGTAGATATTATAGTTAGGTAATTCAGCAACATTTATCTCAACCAATAACACATTCTGTATATAAATATGATAACTTTAAAGAACACTAGTTATTCTTCAGTTTTCAGTGATTTTACACTAAATCACCTTCCAAGAATATTGATTCTTCCAATGTTTCTATTCCCTAAACAGCTCTCCTAATAATTCATGTGTAGGGCCAAAGTGAATACCTGATGTCACTAAAAATAGTAACTCTATTTTCTTCTTTATTTGTGCTGTATTGACAAGGAAGATCATATTCCCCGTAAACTTACCACATTTCTATTCTATTTGATGTGTTGGAGGAAGATGAATTTAACAACTATTGTGACTATCAAGTACTCTCTTTCACATTGTGGATTTCTATTTCATTGCCATCATCTAGCTACATGTAGCCTATTTTTACCTTTTCATTTGTCAAATGCTACTCAAATTCTCAAACTTATTGCTGGAGTACGTAGTCATGATGGATTAGATTCTGATCTGCTGTAATCTCAACTCCTCAAGGATGATAAGGAAATTTGGTACAACTTTACATAACATAAACAATAAAATCAGAACTATTGCTGAAAGAATGATGAACAGAAAGGGAAAAGGTAGCATGCTCTGAGTTCTTAATGAGTGTAAAAAAAAATGGCATGGTCTGGAAAGAGCCTATAACATTTTAGTTCTTCTTTTATTCCAATTCCAAATTATATTTAATCAATTGATATCAATAAAAAGAAAAGATGACTGGTAACACATGATTACTGATGCTCAGGAGTGCGGGGAGGGGAGTTTGGTACCATGGTGTCACAGGAAATTAATTTCAACTGTTGTCTTTTTATAGAATTAATGCTTATAACATTCACTGGGCTGAGAATCATTTGTGGCCCTCTCCATTCTCCATACTTGACTTGTAGCATAGTGGTTAAGGAACAGGCTTTGGTATCAGATTAGTGTGATTGGACTCCTTTAGGATATCCGTATTTATTGAGGACCTGTAGGTCTTCTAAGCACCAGAGAAACAGCAACAAACAAAATAGATAAGGTTCCTGTTCTCGTGAAGCCCACATTCTACTGAGGGAGGTAGATAATTTAAAAATAAACAAAACAAATAAATAAGCAAGATAACATCAGATAGATGAATGCTCTGAAAAACAGGAGGGAACATATAATGATGATTTTGGTGAGGTTTAAGGTGGTTGCTACTTTAGATCGGAATCAGGAAAATCTTGAGGAAAGTTGCTTTTGAATTAGAACCTGAATAAAGAAAGGAAACCAATAATGAAGTATCTAGGTATCCCAGCTTCCTGAAATTTCTCCATCTGTAAAATAAGGCACAGGGCTGCTTTGATGATAGAATGTGGGAATGAATGAAAAAAACTTAGCACTAACCTAATAAGTGTGTGAAGCCTTCCTTGTGGCTGTCTGTCCTTATGACATCAAAGCATAAAGCAGGGTTTGTTTTAACCTTGTTAACAGCAAAATAAGTTACCGAGTTACCTCAAGTATGTGAGGTTAAATTTATTCTCTCATCTCTAGATGTCATTTCACAATCCATCCCTCTGGATTAGTCCATACCTGGGGATCCATAAATATAGTTACTGTCACTATCCATCTACCTCTAAGTTGGCTGGGCAAATAGCACAATAATGTTAGGTGGCCAAATGCACATTTGATGCATCTTAAGATTTAGTCCAGGATTAACATAATACTCTGCATTTTAAGATATTTTAAGGTTAGCAATTTAAACAGAAGTCCCCAGAGACTGTGGCCTTGTCTTGTTGATGCCACTAGTTTGGTTACACAGCTAATTCCATCAGAGCCATTGAACCAAGTGTTAGTGTGTGTGAAGAGAGTCCATGAGTCAATTGTCAGCACAGAATTCTTCCTGACATAGGAAGGCAGATGATCTCAACTTCTGAGTGTATACAGTGCAGATTTCTAGTTGAATGGTTCTTGACAATAGTGTCCTCTGTAACATAATGCCTGGCCAGGAGCCAGTGATTATGCCACCGTACAAATCACTGTGCATCTGACGCCAGAACGCCTCTGTGCGTGGTAACAACAAGAGTTCTCAGTCCTGGTGTTCCACAAGATGTTGCATTGGCTCTTTTATTCTTTATCAGACCCTGGAATTAAAGATTTTATTTAGATGGTTTTCAGGAAATAAGTGACGGCAGTGGAAAAGGAAAAGAGAGGAGATTTTAGTGTAGTTTAAGAAATAGCTCTGCTATTATGCAATTCCCAGTAGGATGAAATCAGCCTATGTTTTGAAACCTAGTTTTATTAATTGTTTAATAGATATTTTCACTTTAAATCTCTTATTTAATTATAGAACAAAAACAGCTTGGTTCAAACTGTTAGCTAATGATCCATGTATCATTTTAGTAATTGCTAGCTTCTTTCAGAAATGCATTAATTTTGTAAGAATTACAGACTTTCAAATGTGAAAACAGAGATTATTTAAGATCAATAAATTAGAACACTTATAATTCATTTCAAATGTTATTTTACTGGGCTTCCGTGGTGGCGCAGTGGTTGAGAGTCCGCCTGCCGGTGCAGAGAACACGGGCTCGTGCCCCGGTCCGGGAAGATCCCACATGCCGCGGAGCGGCTGGGCCCGTGAGCCACGGCCGCTGAGCCTGTGCGTCCGGAGCCTGTGCTCCGCAACGGGAGAGGCCACAACAGTGAGAGGCCCGCGTACCACAAAAAAAAAAAAACAAACAAAAAAAAACACACACAAATGTTATTTTACTATAACATATTATAAACCTAAAGTCAGTAGAACACTCAAGATATTATAATCCTCTATTTTAATTTACATTTAGTTGTCTTTTTTAGGATTAAAAGTAGAAAGATCATACTGTATTTGTCATTGATGATGTAAATGAAATTTAAGTTATGCAGTGTTCTATTCAAAAGGAATTATGCACCAGTTAAAATATTTAAATATTTCATCTCCAACTATGAAATTGTCTACTGATTTTAAACACCAGGGTATTCTGGAGATAACTCATCAGAGCATTTTCACATTAAATAAGTGGATCTAAACATCTTATTTGATAGCGATAGCAATTATTCAAGATGAGGGAACACACAGAACCCTAAATATTACTCGTAAGCGCAATATGTAACACTTAAAGAAATATTTTTCCCAATGAAGCTATAGTTGCTGATGTTTCTTCTTTTTGGTGGCTTTTCACTTAGTAAAACATTTTCTTTTCTTATTAGCTAGATATAGGCATTGGCCAGCTATGAAAACTGTAAGAGTCTCTTGGCTAGCAGTTCCAAAAGAAAAGAAAAAGATAATTGAAAAGGTTTCTTGTGGTTTGAAAATGCCTTCCAAATATTCATTAAACCTTTAAGTGAGTAAATTTGTAGAATATGTCTCTGCCATTGGCACTGGTTCTGTGGTATTTCTCTGATCAGATGGAAGCGCTGTGCGTTATGCAGAGTGCATTCAGTTCATTCATGCATAAACAATATCATTTTCATAAATTAAAACCTCCCCTGCAGAAGGAACATCTGTGCCTGCCTTTGAATAAAAGATGGTGGCATGTGAGTTACTCCTTGACTGACTGAAAGAATCTTTATGTTTAGAATGAAGTTATACATGCAAAATGGGGGGAAAAAATCAAAACTAACTTGCAGTCTTCATTCCTTCCTTATGAAAAAAAATCCACAGATTTCCCTGCTTGCTGTTTTAAAAGCTGAATTTCTTAAACTGTCATCCTCTCATTTCTTCTGTTCACCACAGCAATAGTTTTTAGTTTGCATGAAGATGTCTAATTTTAATTACAGGTGAAATTGAGCTGCTGAATAGATCACGCCAGATCTGAATGTTCACTTCATGGTCTCCTAGGCTGGAAGGTTGGCAGTGTTCAGATATCATATCAGTATTATGTCTCTTAAAGAAAGAACAGTGAAAGCAATCTTGGATATAGGAAGCAACAGCTTGATTCCAAAATAACAACTCTGTTTCACTTGGAATGAGATTATTGCATTTTGGATAAAGCTGGGACTAACTTAAAAGTATTTCTGCCATGTGATGAAGGATGATGGAAAACATGCTAAAATGATATATTTTAAATTGCACTCAAACATTTTTTTAATGTTGAAATATTCCTTACTGCTACTGTCACAGCTTGACATAGCCCCATTGGCAATGTTATTAGTATGGCTAATTGTTCCTGTCCATTAGATTTCTCACATTTTTCTGGAGCAGCTTGCTAAATGAGGTCAGCTTTCTGGAACCCCTAAATCACCAATGAGAAGGAGATTAAAGGAACAAGCTTGGGAAGGGAGGTAGTCATCCAATGTGGCATCCGAATCAGAGGAAGAACAATGGAGTTACTAATGACAGTAATCAGAGCACCACAGTAGAGCCAGGGCACAAGTGCCAAAATGTTATTCCCTAGAAATTGTTCCTGTCAGTCAATACATCCAGAGGGAGAGAAATGCCAAACTTTTTTAATGGCCTTACCAATGGACAGAATCATCTCTTAGTTTTTCCAGTGAGTTTATGAAACAACAGAATACTCCAAAGGGGGTGAGGAAACAATTACACCTTCCAGAAACATAGTACAAATAGTATGTCTTGAGTACAAGTAGTTCATTACTATTTTTTCCTGAAAGAATTATTGAAATCACATTTATATTACAATGATAAAATGCCATTTTATCTTCGACTCTTTTATATTTTTTTTATTTATTTATTTTTTTGGTATGCGGGCCTCTCACTGTTGTGGCCTCTCCCGTTGCGGAGCACAGGCTCCGGACGCGCAGGCTCAGCGGCCATGGCTCACGGGCCCAGCCGCTCCACGGCATGTGGGATCATCCCGGACCGGGGCACAATCCCGTGTCCCCTCCATTGGCAGGCGGACTCTCAACCACTGCGCCACCAGGGAAGCCCCTTCGATTCTTTTAATTAAATCATTTCTCCCTGGCATATTCTAAAGGTATATCACTTTCTCTTTGGGATAGGACAGCTTTGCAATAGAGAACATTTCAGTTCAAGAAAAGGTACAGAAAACAAAGCACGAAGAAAATGGTGAAAAAAGTTTTAATATGTTTTAAAAATATGTAGACAAACTAAGCTAGGTTACTTGTGTCTTGCTTGTTAATAATTAACTAAATCCATCTTCTGAAAAAAATAGAAGAAAACAACATAATCATTTAAAGGAATGGAAACCAAAACCAAAACCAAACAAAAATACAACTGTTTGTCTCTCCACAACCCTTACTCCACCCCAGCCTCATATTCCAAGTAATGAAATACCAGTGTGGTCCTTTCATTATCTACAAAGAGCTGGTGACTCCCTAAGCAAGATAAACAGACTAGACAGTTTGTGCTAAAGTAAACTTTTCTCTTTTATTTTATTCTACAAATAGAAATTAGTATTTTTTTTAAACTCAGCAAGTAAAGCAACTATCCTCCTTAGGAATTATTTATACTTTAAAACAAAAACACTTTAAGAAGAAATGCAACAATTGCTCAGATTTTCAATACTATTTTATTGCAACCGGATGAGTGTTTTCTAAATTGTGCATTACACCATAATATACAGGATTACAAACAAGATTACAGTACAGATCGATTCCAGTGGTACCAGTATCACATCTCAAACAGCACTTATTCTGGACTGCATTTTACATGCAATAGCTATTGTTCTAATTATGAATTAAATGGTTTGAATTTATTTAAGCTACTGTACTAATTGACTACAATAGATAAAAAAACCTCAACATCAACAACCTGATTAGATTTAGGCTCAGATTCATTACATGAATATATGACAAACCACCATTTGTGTGACTATGTATAAAATCATGCATTTATATTTTCTGGAAACATCAATAGCTTCAGATTCTCTGTAAAATCATGGAATGCGAAGGAGTAGAAGACTAAAAAGAAACAGTGCAAATTGTATGTGATAGTCAAGCAGCTTTTGATTTAAAGAAGGGTACGTTGGCATTTGTTTATAATATGTATATACAAGCTTGTGCAAGTAATGTATTGAATTGATATGTTTTGATAGGGAATACATCTCTTGTTTTTATTCATCCTCTTAAGAATTATGGATCTGGTTATCATTTTAAGGAGAGGGAGAGACTTTAAAGTGAAATGAATTGCTCAAATTGTGCAATTATTTTTAACAATTAGAGAAGAAAGAAGTGCTAAGGCAACACAATAACTTTCTAAGCACTTTTCTGCTGGTTTAAATTAGTTAAATTATTTTGTATAAATTAGATATAATTCTACTTTTCTGATATGTATAAAAATTGATGAAGCTGCATGGTTTTAAAATAGGAAATCCACATTATAAAAAGTCATTAAAAATTCTGTACAAAATCACAACAAAATAATTCAGCATGGGAAAGGTAACAAGTAGTAAAATGCTGGTTGAAAAATATATATTTATATATATTTTAATTGGCCCATTACTAGTTTAAAAATTGCATAGATCCTAATTATTGCTTGTGATTTTGTTATCCCGATCAGATAATTAATATGCTCTGAATACAGCTGCACCAAATTTGTGGTGCATTTTTTTAACTTTACTGTATTTTTTTTTAAAATAGAAGAGCTATAGAAAATAATACATAAAGTGAACAGGAACTTTGATCCCCTGTTTCTACCAAAGGCAGTAACGACAATAAATACATATATCACTTGAAGCTTGGGGTATTTGCACTTTGCAGCAGTAGTACCCAAAGGGCTGCCTTTTGTAAACACGACAGTCACTGTAAGCACAGTGGGTTCGTTTCCCAGGGACGGTGAAACTGACGTGCCTCTAATCGTGAAAGATGGCATTGAGCTGGGCACTCATGACTCGCTCATGATGTGAATGGCTATCGAAGGACATAATATTGTCTATAGGGATGTCACAGCGAGGGGCAGCGGCGCCCGAGAAGATTGATCCGTGGCTTTGGGCCCCTGCCAGGGTCGCTGCAGGATAGTGCATGGTAAAGGCATAATTTTTCTCAAACTCGGCGGACGGTTCGTGTTTGAAAGAGAAGTTGCCATTGATGCTGAGCGGCGGGCTGAGGGGTCCGTCAAAGGAAGGGCTGGTGCAATCAGTCAGAGGGCTCTCAAAGAAGGGCTCGAGCGCTGCGCTGTAGGCATGCGGCGGCGGCTTGACATGGAAGACATGGGAGCTGTCCATGGTGCCGTAGGGCGGGCTGGGCAGCCCCGGAGACTGGTAGGAGTAGGGGTGCACCGGGAAAGAAGCGCTGGCAGTCGGCAGGTGCGGAGGCATGTCCTGGTTCTGCTCAGGCAGAAAAGTCCGAGGATTGAGCTGCAGGCAGCCGGCAACCAGGTTGGTGGTGGGCTGGGATAAGCCCTTGCAGAGCGTCTGTACAAAGGAGACCAGGTCAGGGCTTTTGCCGGAACGCAGAATCTCCGACAGAGCCCAGATATAGTTTTTGGCCAAGCGCAGTGTCTCGATTTTGGACAGCTTCTGTGTCTTGGAGTAGCAGGGCACTACCTTGCGCAGGTTGTCCAGCGCCGCGTTCAGCCCATGCATGCGGTTCCGCTCCCGGGCGTTAGCTTTCATGCGTCTCAGCTTAAAACGCTCCAGGCGCGCCTTGGTCATCTTCTTCTTTTTGGGGCCGCGTCTCTTAGGCTTTTGATCATCGTCCTCCTCTTCCTCTTCTTCCTCCTCTTCCAGATCCTCCTCTTCTTCCTCCTCCTCTCCCCCGTTCCTCAGTGAGTCCTCTTCCGCGTTCATGGCTTCGAGGTCGTCCTCCTTTTTGTCTGTCTCGTGCTCCTCGTCCTGAGAACTAAGACATTCGTCTGTCCAGCTCGGAGGACCCTGCGGCTGAGGCTCTCCCATCAGCCCACTCTCGCTGTACGATTTGGTCATGTTCAGGTTTCCTACATTCAACAGGGGAGAGGGGAAAACAGAAAAGGAGAAAAACGCTACATTCAGAAACTACATATGCCCTCAGCTTCTATCCACTAACCCTGTAGAAGTGCATGTGAAGAGAATTATCCGCTGATTACAAAATGGATGCCCCTGAGGAAAAGTTAAATGCAGTTTTATAGTGGCCTGTGTGTGCCCTGCTGGTACGAAGGAGGCTGGACAGGGCTGGGAGGAGGGGAGACAGTATGTGTTATAAGTACACTTCCGGTGTATGTTTCCTTGTCATTAATTTAAGTGTGTTTATGGTGATTACCCGGTAGGATAATGTGTGTGAAAAGGAGTGTACATTTTGGCGACTTCATGTTTATTTGCATGAGTTCAAAGTCGCTCACAACTCCACAAAAATGACGAGTTTGAAAATTGCAATTGTTTCCCTCTCTGTTCTGGCCTCTGGGTACTCAGCGATTAACGTTGAAGAGCCATTACGTAATTTACTAACGCTGGCAGTGATTTTTAAGAAGATTATACTGAATGGGGATTGAAAAGCAAATGCATGGCGGAGGAAAAGTATTTTCCACCAAATTATTTCACCATCAACGAAACATTTGGTAACAAAAGTGGGCAGGGGTTTTCCATCCCACCCCTGCCTTTATTTTCTCGCCTCCCACCCCGCTGGCCCTCTGCTGAATTTCCACCTGGTATAAAAGCGCTTACTAGAGGGCCAGGGCTGGGGGCGCGGCGCAGAGCGCTCTTCCACGCGCCGGGGATCAGGTGCGGAAGGCTCCTCTCTAATAAACAGCCCATTGAAAGGGCCGCCCGCTCTTTATTGGGGCTTTTCAAAGTTCGCCTCAAACCTTCCTTTAAAAGATTGAGTAATTATAATGGTCAGCGATTGGCAATGGCGAAGTTGCCGCTTCTAATAAGGAAAATAAAAAGCCTTTAGTGAGACAACTGAATTTCTGGCACCTGCAGTGGCTGCTGGGGACTTGGCCGACTCTGGAACAGTAACAGGTAGCAGGAGTGGGTCTCTCTCCCTTTCTACACATTTTTCCCCCCTCTCAATTAAACTACCTCTCAACTCGGTTTATTTTCCAGGGTGTGTATATTCGAAGTATCAATGCCCCTTTCATTCACTGAAAAAATAAGTTGGCATTCCCAAATGTGTATAAAATACATGTACACAAAATAAATCTTGTAACGTGGGGTTTTTTCCCCCTTACTGGAGGAAGTGAAATAGTTAAGTAGTTACTTGCTTTCAGAACTTTGAAATCACCACTAGCAAATAATCACAGAGTTAGTGGGCGTTATATTTTTAAAAATCCAAAGACGCTCCTATACTTTCCCCCTTAAAAAGTAAAACAAATTTTTTTTAAGTTAGAAAGCCCGCAGTGGGTATTTGAGTGATGCGAGTCAAACTGTATGCGTATTCGCCTGCAATTATGGAAAGGAATGCCTGTCTCAACACATACACGCACTCACAAACGCACACATACAGAATATGTGTACATCTTCACTTGCTGCTTTTATTCCCAGCAAAAATGAAAGGATTGTAATTACCTGTAGTTGTTAGTAAGTCCTGAGCAGTGATGGTCTCATAACCCTGGGGCCTCCGGACGCCGTGCCTTCTGCGTGGGGCGAATTCCTCGTGTCCAGGCGGCGCGGGCGCTCAGGTTATATAGCCGAGTTGGTGATGCTTGAGCGCGGGCGGGGCCAGGAGCAGAGCGGCGAGCAGGTTCCTGCGCTCCGCGTCTGCGCACGCGTCTGGGCTTTGCGCCCCCTTCCCTTCCGCCCTCCTCCTCCTCCCCCGCCCCCGCCCCCTCCCCCTCAGCCTTGCTCCTCTCCCACCCTCCTCCGACCCAGCTCCCCACTCCCCCACCCCTACCCCCGCCCCCTCTCCTTCCTCCCCGGCATGCGCCATATGGTCCTCCCAGTCCAGCCAAGAGCCGGGAACCACGTGACCTGCCCATTTGTATGCCGCGGAGCGCTCCATTCCGGCCCCTTTGTGGCCAGAAGAAAGTGGCCCATCTGTCGCCAGTTAGAGACTCCGCGGACCTGTTTTTACCCGCAGGAGAGATTAACCCTTTCAGGCGGCACAAGGGGAGAAGGGGCGCGGGGGGGGGAAGGGGGAAAGGGGAAGGAGTTTGAGAGAAGGGAGCGGGAAAGCTAACACTGACTGGGTTTAGATCAGACTTAGTGGCCGGGGGGGGGGGGGGTTTGCTCCTCTCCCCCCCTCCTCCGACCCAGCTCCCCACTCCCCCACCCCTACCCCCGCCCCATCTCCTTCCTCCCCGGCATGCGCCATATGGTCCTCCCAGTCCAGCCAAGAGCCGGGAACCACGTGACCTGCCCATTTGTATGCCGCGGAGCGCTCCATTCCGGCCCCTTTGTGGCCAGAAGAAAGTGGCCCATCTGTCGCCAGTTAGAGACTCCGCGGACCTGTTTTTACCCGCAGGAGAGATTAACCCTTTCAGGCGGCACAAGGGGAGAAGGGGCGCGGGGGGGGGAAGGGGGAAAGGGGAAGGAGTTTGAGAGAAGGGAGCGGGAAAGCTAACACTGACTGGGTTTAGATCAGACTTAGTGGCCGGCGCTGGCGCGGTTAAGTAGGGCACAGGTGAAAGAGGCAGAAGCGAGAGACTTCTTTGGATTCCTCGCCCAGGCACTGGCTTCCCGGGCACTCCCTGCCCTCTCTGCGGTATCCATCTTTTGGTTTCTCCCCCTTGGTAGACACTTTGCTCATTGGCGCCAAAGGGTGGCTTCTCCCAATCTCCATCAGCCCCTTAAGCTAACATACACTATTTATTATACGTATAAAGACGGCTTCATCTGTAAACGCAAGCGTGAAAGTAGTCCCTAACCTCTTTAACTGGATCCCCCAGGCCCGGCCCCAACAGTGTAGAAAATTTCGTACCTGTCATTCCACTTCACCGTTACGTGGAACCCGGCGCGTCCTGACCCTCATCTACCCATATCTCTGGAGACTCCTCACTATGTCCGTACCCCTCTGGCCTGTGGTCCTTGTCCTCAGAGCGCGCTAGTCCTTGGCTTCTTTGGCCTCCGGAGCTCTCTTGCATGAAACCTAGAGGACTTCTCTGAAGCTCGGATTCTGCCTTTTAACCAAGGCCATTGGATCGATGTAAAGCGTGCCCTCACCCTGGTTCCCTAACACAGGCTGCCTTGCCCCCCTTAGTTCCCACTTTCAGACCTGTAAATGGAAACTCGGTTGAGACAAGCCTTGAAGGGAGGGTGCAAAGGGCCTGTGCTAAAGGGGTCTTTTTCACTCCTCTTCCTAGAAAGGTCATTAGTACAACTCTGGGAAGGGCTGATGGCCACAACTTCTCCAGACCTCAAAGACTCTGATGTGACCTCCACCTTGCAGGTCAAGCAAAAACCACAAGCTAACTGACTAATTCTGAAGGGGCCATATTTGTGTTTAAATGGTGATCATTCACTCGTTCCCACCAAGGCATGTTCCAGAATGATAACACTTTTTAAAGTTGGCTCTATTGCTTCCCTGCCCCCTTTTCTCCACCAGATTCGCCTCTAATCCTCCACTAACTAACCCCTTATCCCCTCCCAGACCCGTGTCCCCTTACAATGAAAGCGTTGAACTAGAATTGCTTATTTAAAGGCAATTGCTCTAAAAGACCCCTGAGTTTGGAAACAGTGTCAGGGTTGAGCGGTGCACCTGGGAACCAGAGGCGGGATACGGAACCGGAGGGGAAGAGAGTCCTAACGTGATAGCTGGTGTCTAGAAGGCTGCGATGCAGGCTTCCCGGTCCAGTGCAAATCTGAAAGAGGAATAAAGGGGTTTGAGACCCGACCCGTTGCCCAAAGTGTGGCATGAACCGTGCTGAGTTTCCAGGGCAGAACTGTACAGAGTTTTGGTTTTTGAGTTCACTCGTCGGTGTACAAACATCACAGAAGAGGATCAAAGAATTCACCCAGGAGTCTAGTCTCAGTATGTATCCCTGTACAGTATATATCTTAAATGAAGGGTTAAAACTCGAGGGGCATCGGAGTAACAGCCTGCAGAGGCCGGTCCACACCTCGGAAGTCCCAGGACACGCGGCGGGTGGACCAAGGTCTGCCACTCTTCCGGCAGCTGCCCCTACGGCCTAGCCCACCGTGCCCACGGGGACGTAGAACTTGTGCCCTGGCTCTCATTTCTCAGTCTTAGGGGAGCTTCAGAGGAGATGTTGGGGGCCGGGTGGAAGAGGGTTCCAGCTGCCCCGAAGGCCTGGGGTGGCCTAGGGGATTCCCCCCCACCCCCGGAAGCGCAAACTTCCCCAGTTTGCGACACCCTGTGGAATACAGGAGATTCTTGGTGGAGCCAGATGTTCCTGGGCGGGGAAGGAAAGGAAACGCGGGGGGGTTCGCCAGCCGAGATTCTAATGCGCATAGTGCGGGAATTACTACGCTCTTTCCC
>NW_006788075.1:1841214-1842010 GCF_000442215.2 Lipotes vexillifer
TCCCTCCTTCTCCTCCTGATAAATTCACCCGAATCCCTCTGCTCATCCTTGGCCCAGGCCTGGGGATCTGTACAAAGAAAAGACCACTCCAGGTTGTTCCAGAGACCTAGCGAGGTTCGGTCTCACCCTGGCTCTCAGTGAGCTTCCGGGCCCTCAGCGCTCAGGTGGCGACCCGCCTGCGCGCCGGCAGTGTCTACCTCCAGCGCCATCGTGGCTGGGATTGCCCGCGGGCCTCCTGGGAGGCTGCAGCCCCGTAGTCAGACCTGGAAGGGAAGAGTCCAGATTAGGCCTGGATCGAGATGCTTTTTGTTGGGAGGGGAAGGGGGCGAGGAATTGGGGCCAGAGGACGGTGGCAGCTGAAACGCCGGGAGTGGATGGACTGCCGGCACGGCGGGGCTCAGTACCGCGGATGGTCGCCACGGCACCACCCGGCCGCCTTATTTTCTTCTCCTTCTCTGGACTTTGTTTCGACGGTTGCACACTTTCCCCCTCCCGATTCCCTAAATTCTCTCCCTCTCCGTCTGTCCCCACCGCCCTTCAGCGGTACACCTTCTCCAGCTCCGGTCCCCACTGGGCGCCGCAGGCTGCTGCGCGGCACGCGAACCGCACGCGCGGGCAACAAAAGCCGCTTTCATGACTCACTGCCCTCGAGCAATGCCCCAAATCTGGCGCCCCCCGGGTCCCCGCTTCGAGCGCGCGGCGCAGGCCGGGCGGTCCCGGCCGTTACAGCGGCTGCCAGAGCGCCGGCGGGAAGGGGGGCGGCAGGGGGCGAGTGGCCCGGGGGGGGGGGGGGGGA
>NW_006788075.1:1842390-1895943 GCF_000442215.2 Lipotes vexillifer
GGGGGGGGGGGAGGGGGCGTGTGCCCCCGCCGGTGGCGGGGAGGGGACGCGGGGGAGGGAGGCGTGAGGCCGGGACTTAGGGGGTGGGAAGCGTGTAGCTGGTGGGGGAGGGTGGGTGGTGGGACGCATTCACAGGGCTAAGATAAAGAGCTGGGGCCGGGCCGGCGTCCCCGGCGGTGACCTGTTTCTCGGGGAAACAGATGCTCGCTCTTGCAAAGGGAGGTCTGCGTTCAGTGAAAGAATTAAGAATGGCCAGGGCGGCCCCACCGACCTCGAGCGGCGCCCGCGTCCTCTCTCCACCCCTCCCAGGAGAGGGGTATCCCGGCCTGGGCATGTTCGAGGGGCGGGAGGTTGGTGGGGGCTGAGGGGCGAGCCAGACCGTAGCGTGCTGGGTCCGCGGGAGGAGGACTGGAAGCCACACGTTCCTCATAGGCCGGGTAGCTCAGAAACCCGTGGGAGGCCGGAGGGGGAGGTTGCGGGTTCTGCCCAGACCGCGGGCTCAGCGCGGAGTTTGCGCCCACGCCTCCAGGGAGGCCACTGGGCGCCCGGATCCTGGCCAGAGGCTGGAGCTGCCCGGGCTCGACAGGCGGGCGGCGGGGGAGAGCCGGGAGCAAGAGACAAGCTATTAAAATGCCTAGCCGTCGCCCCGAGCGCAAAACCCGTCCTCCCCAAATCTCCTGGGCATGCGGCATAATCTTAATTAAGATAATTGATTCATATTGCACCTGCGAGAACGGAAAAAAATTGATTCCAACCCCCAACCCCACAAATCGCTTAGAGCTATTGGATGGAGCACGACGCGGCTGTGATTTGGGGAGTGATTTAGCACCGGGCTTCCCCAACTCGGCCTGCCTGGGCTCTTTTATTTATTATTTACGAGCTCCTAATCCCTCCGGGGCGTGGGTGGCTCACGGCTCCTACAGACCTCGAGGGACTTCATCTTTGATTCCGAGTCAGAAGTGAGGGGCTTTCCTTAAACTATCCCATCCAACACTCATAACAACAACGCAAAATCAACGCAGCTCCAAGCATTGGCAGGCGCGGGTCACTGACACGATTGTTCAAGGCCTCATAGCTTGGACATGAGCTATGTGTGTGACTGTGTGAGTGTGCTTAAGTGTACAAGTGTGTGTGAATCTGTGAGTATACACATGTATGAAAGACTGTGTATGAATGTATGAACTCCATGAACGTGTGTGACTGTTATTACGTGAATGTATAATTTGTGTCAGTGAGTGTGGATGTGTGTGTAATTGATGTGAGTGTAGGTGTGTGGGGTGTGAGTGTGCCTGAGTAAGTATGTGTTTGTGGGAGTTCCTGCTCTCAGGTGAGGAGGGTAAACAGAGGGCTCACACCTGTTTCAGTTGGCTTGAGAAAACAGCATGCGGTCTGAAGGGGACGGCAGCGCCCGTGGTAACTGACAAACGCCCGGTGTTTGCCAACATTTGCCTTAACAGAAATCAACAGGCCAACAAAAATCCCTGGTAGCTGCTTGTGTGGAGAGCACAGACCCACCGACGGCACTTGAGCTTCTCCTGAACAATGGCTGCTGCAGTGGGTTGGGGGAGAAGATGGGGCAAGTTCCTAAAGGCGAGAGGCCTGGCAAGCCAGGTTTAGAGCCCCAGGCAGCTTGCAGGAGAAATGGCTTCCTCAAGGTATCAGCACCGTGGACAATTCCTACTGCCTTGGCCCTGGAATTTGCAGTATTAAGGTTCAGCAAAACGACTCCCCTTCCAGTGCCTTTCGGTTTTTCCTGTTTGCCTTCTTTCACAATACCACGGACTACCACATCCCGAACTTTTAATCAAAGAGCCCTGTTAATCTGCATTTAATTAGCCACGTTCTTTTCAGAATAGGTTTCCTGGAAAACTAGATATCCAGGTTTAGGGGTGGGGGAAAGCTTAAATTATAATTTGAGCTAGTGAGTCTGAAACAAAGAAATCATATATTGAATAACTTTCAGAAAGATAGTCATTGTTCTAATATTTGCACTGATTTAGCACACAGCATCAAAACCAAAATGAACTCTTATTTGTTGTCCACAGAAAATAAAATATGTAAAAGTGATTTTGCTTTTGTTTTATTAAGCATACATTTTATTGGTAATAGAAGTCTCTTTCCATCACCATCATCCTGTCAACTCTCCAGTTGTTTCATATTATAAACAATTTCTATTACATTAGTGGGAAAATAAACCAACCAAAGTTAAATGGCATTATTTGCTCAGATTTGGTGAGCCACAGAATTATCTAAATCATACCAGATTTAGAATATTGCATTACTACACATGACATCCAAAATACCGGAAAAAGTCCCACAGAGAAGAGCAAGCACGTTTGGTAATTTAAACATCTTAGAAATATACACTATACACCTCCCCCAATTATTGATGTAATTTTCAAATATTATCAGCAATAGGAATCCTTATTAAATATTATTCAGACTTTGCTGAAATGGAAAATATAATTATTTTTAATTCAAAAATTTACCCCTAGAGGCTCATCTTTTTAAAATAAAATGTTTTCTTTCCTCTTTAAAAAATACATTTTCACATGAATTATATATTGATAATTTGACCTTTTCTGTCTTTAACTAATCAAAGGGGGAAAATTCCAAATGTAGATCTCAGAGTTTGGCCCTGGTGGGTCTTTCTGCTTGAGTAGGCACTGAGATTAAAGGAGTTGAACTTCCTCTTTCACTGCTCTCTCCTTGCACTAATTGCTTATGCAAAAAATGCAGATTTGTATTAATTAGTAACTCCACTGATTAGTTCTGTGGTATTTTCACATAATCATGCTGCAGACATGAATTTTGGCACATCACCCAGTAGAGGCTCAGGCTGCAATACGGATTTCATATTAAAATAAAATCTCTAACTAAATCTACCTTTCTGATGCAGGTACCACGAGCAGCCACCTGCTGGGAGCACCTGCCATGGGAAATTACTTTCGCTCAGTGACAAGCCACTTTTGGGGCCCAAATAGGACAATCTGCTTATGAGGTTAGGCTCTAATAATAAATAAACAAATAAATAGTTAAACACAAATGTGCCTAAACTCTAGACGTCTTGCAGACAATGATGTTGTAACAGAGGATCTACTCATAATGGGACCAGATTTTAAAAACAACTTCCCAGGTTATGGATAAATACCTCAGTCTATTTTCCTCTTGTGAGGTGTTTGCTCCTTTGTGAGATGGCCTGATAGTCTGAGACTCTTTCATCACTCATCCTCATTGACTCATCTTCTCCCTAGGCAGGCAAGCTAGTTCAGGAAGAAAAAGAGGGACCAGAAAAGCATCAGGGGGACAGGTATGAATGCCAAGAGCCTTCTCGAAGGGAACTGGCCACCCCTGCAATCCTAGCATATGGTAAGAAGCTGTGAGGTCAGACACACACAGTTGCCTGATATGAGACAAATTCTCCACTCCCCATTGGTAACTATATGAGCTTCCACACAACTTCTTTTCTGTTCCTTGAAAACTGTTTAATTTGATGAGGCAGATTACAGTCAATATTGCCAAGATTATAAATTAGACCCAGGTGCCTTCTGTGCTCCCCACCAACCCTTTACATTCCCTTGTTTTCTTGCCATTGGTGATACCTTTCCAAGTCCCCTCAGGTGTTCTTGGCATTTTTATGCTCTTTCCTGGTCCATGCCTACTGCTGAAAAATATCCATAAGTTCATGCTTCTTAAGAACTTAAGAGAGAAATGATTAATCTGATGTCCCTACCTGGAGGGCTTGCAAAGTCACGGGGCACAAAGAAAAAGGAATGAGTGCTTAAAGCTGGCATTCAGAGATGAATAAAGGCTAAGGGAGGTGTATTCTGGATGGAGGCTGGGGCAACATGCTCTACTGCAGCTGCGTTTTGCAGGTTGCAGTCTCTCTGCCTACCATCATGACAGGTCCTGAGGCAGCAGCATATGTGGCCGGGGCTGAGGAGGGTGCAGCCTCTAGGGAGACTCTCTCTCTAACCATCATTTACTGAACCTTTTGATGCTTTGTTGGTGAAAGAAAAGGTCTGCATTTTGTGATCTTTATCTTAGATGTGAATAACTTTTTTTAAGGAACTAAAAAAACCATCAGGAGAGCAGATATAATTTAAAGAAGTCCTCTATTAAGTCAAATATACCTTTTTTCTCCTTTGAATTCACTCCTGAATCCCACTTCATATGGCTTGACATGGACAAGAATCATCACCTCTGATGGGAAAACAATCCTATACTTTTCACATTGGTCCACAATGCTGGGGTGTAAAGGCTATGTAGAGAGCCAGGGCCGGGCATAAGCAAAGGCGCTAAAGTTGCTTCTGTTTATTATTGGAGAGCTTGTCTCCTCATTCCCTTCCTTTCAGAAACTGCCTGCTTCATTGAGTAATAAATGTATTCATCAAATCTATATTGAGGGCTACTGTGTGCCAGGTACTGTGCTGCTAGTACCAGTCATACAGGGGTAAATAGAAACAGATATCAGTCTCTGCTTTCTCAAAACTTTCTATCTAGTGAAAGAGAGAGACTTTAATAAGATTCACTCACAAGTGAGTATACACCCATCTGACTTGAGACAAGTACAGGAAAGGAAACCAAACCCCACCAATCCGTAAAAGCTGAGGACAAAGGAACCTGGCAAAGACTGAGGTGGGAGGACTCCCAAGGAAGTGGAGTTCTAAGGTAATGAGAAGGGTGTTACCCAGTGAAGGGGGCTGACCTGGGTGAGAGTCTTCCAGGCAATGGGAAGAATATACGTAAAAGCGCTGAGCAAGAGAAGTGTGGAAAGTCTAAGAACCTGAAAACATCCAGCGTAGCACTAAGAAGAAGAAGGATAATGGTAAGAGGCGAGGTAACGAAAAGGAAGACAGGATCCAGAACTTGCTTCCCACTGAGGAGCTTTCAGCTCTTGGGAGGAGTGCGAACAAGACATGAGTAAGATTTGTACTTTTAGAAGATTGTTTTAACCACAGTATAGGGATCTGATTGCAGAGTGGATGAGTTGGGTAAAGGAAGGCTGTTGCAGTTTTCCTAACAAGAGGAGATGGTGCTTGGATTAGGCTGGTTACAGAGGAGATGAACAAAGTTAGAGAACGTAGTTCAAGATATTTAGAAAGACTGAAATTAAAGCCTAGTTTCACACAAATTACCCAAAGGCCATCAAAAAGACATGATTCTTTAAAACCTTGGATGAGTGTTACTGATTTCCTCAGGAGTAACAGGAATTTAATTTAAATCAACAAGGACTTGTTAACCCATAAAATAGCTACAATCTAAAAGCATTGTCTACTTTGCAAAGCAGGTACTAGAACAATAGCACACATTTATTGAGCACTTAAGACATTCCAGGTGCACTGAGTTAACACCTATGATAATTCTCATTTGACAGTTGAGGGAAATTAGGCTTATGCAGGTCAGGTAATATGCCCAATGTCATCTAGCTAATTAATGGCAGAACTGGAACCCAAACTCAGGTCTATTTGACTCCAAAGCTTGAGCCTTTATACTATGTTGTACAGGAAAAGGATATGACCAATATTTGTTTATAAATTATGTTTTATAAAATCACACTTTAATTTTGTTTCAAAGGAATTGTTTTAAGCTCAATGTTTAGTAGTTCAATTACTCTAAAAATAACATTAATAAATACAACTGTAATATAAATTGCTGAGTCTTTCTGGAAATAAGAATGGGAGAATAGTAACCAATAATTTAGTAAGTTAAATCCATCCAAGTTTTGCAGTAGACTAATTTAATTGATGAGAAGCAATCAGTTTGGAGGAAATGATGCAGATAAATTATTCTACATCATAGAAATAAGCTTTCTTATAAAAAGCTCACTATTCAAGAATTACACTAAAGTGTGTTCTTCTTGAATGGTTCAAATTGTTTTGGCTCTGGACATATGTAGTTCAAAATAAGCAATCCTTATTGAGCATGATCCTACATTAGCCTTTGATAAAGAATTGAAGATTTTTGTTTTCATTTGGAAAAACTGTCATATTTAATTATAACTCAGCACTTACTCCTTGGCATATTCATTGCCTAAACACTTATAAAAGAGTGTATTTTCACATGGAGATGGGGAGAGGGCAAAGTGAAAGGTTGGCATCTCTTATTAATATAATTAAATTATTGCCAGGGGAGGGATGGACTGGAAGTTTGGGACTAGCAGATGTAAACTATTATTTATAGAATGGATAAACAACAAAGTCCTTTTGTATAGCACAGGGAACTATATTCAATATCCTGTAATAAACCATAATGGAAAAGAAAAAAAAATTATTGCTGATCTTCTTAGTTTCTAAACATGGGGAGATTCCAATTGTCAACAATGCATGCATTTAAATCTGGGTAATAAACAAGTAGATGCACCAATTGCATAATTTAAAAGCAAAAAAATAAAGTTTACTTTTCCTTCTCTGAAGAAAGTCATTGTCAGAGAGGAGACAACATGGCAGAGAAGGATTTGAGCTCGCCTCCTCTCACAAAAACACCAATCACAACTGACTGCTGAACAACTATTGACAAGAAAGACTGGAATCTTCCAAAAAAGATATTCTACATCCAAAGCCAAAAAAGAAGCCACAACAAGGTGGTAGGGGGGCGTTTTTGTGATATAATAAAATCCCATACCCACTGGGTAGGTGACCCACAAACTGGAAAATAATTATATCACAGAGCTTCCCCCACAGGAGTGAGAGTTCTGAGCCCCACATCAGGGTCCCCAGCCTAGGGATCTGGCATTGGGAGGAGGAGCCCCCAGAGCATTTGGCTTTGAAGGCCAGTGGGGCTTGAGTGCAGGAGCTCCACAGGACTGGAGGAAAGAGAGACTCCACTCTTGGAGGACATGCACAAGTTTTCACAATCTACCAGGGCAAAGCAATGACTCTATAGGATCCTGAGCCAGACCTTCCTGTGGGTCTTGGAGGGTTTCCTGGGGAGGCAGGGGTTGGCTGTGGCTCACTGTGGGGCAAAGACACTGGTGGTGGAGGTCCAAGGGAATATCCAACAGTGTGAGCTCTCCCAGAGGTCACCATTTTGGCATTGAGACCTGGCCCCACCTGACAGCCTGCAGGCTCAAATGCTGGGACACCTCAGGCCAAACAACCAACAGAGTGGGAACACAGCCCCACCCATTAGCAGAGAGGCTGCCTGAAGTCATCCTGAGTGCACAGCTGCCTCTAAACACACCGCTTGACACGGCCCTGCCCACCAGAAGGACAAGACCCAGCTCCACTCACCAGTGGGCAGGCACCAGTCCCTCCCACCACAAATCCTGCACAAGCCCCTGGACCAACCTCACCCACCAGGGGGAAGACACCAGAAGCAAGAAGAACTACAAACATGCAGCCTGAGAAACAGAGATCACAGACACAGAAAGTTAGACAAAATGAGATGGCAGGGAAATATTTCCAGATGAAGGAACAAGATAAAACCCCAGAAAAACAACTATGTGAAGTGGAGATAGGCAATCTACCCAAAAAAGGATTCAGAGTAATGATAGTAAAGATGACCCAAGATCTCAGAAAAAGAATGGATGCACAGACTGAGAAGATACAAGCAATACTTAACAAAGAGCTAGAAGATTTAAAGAACAAACAGAGATGAACAATACAATAACTGAAATGAAGAATGCACTAGAAGGAATCAATAGCAGATTAAATGAGGCAGAAGAATGAATACTTGAGCTGGAATACAGAATGGTGGAAATCACTGCTGCAGAACAGAATAAACAGAAAAGAATGAAAAGAAATAAGGACAGTCTAAGAGACCTCTGGGACAACATTAAATGCACCAACATTTGCATTATCGGGGTCCCACAAGGAGAAGAGAGAGAGAAAAGACTTGAGAAAACACTTGAAGAGATAACAGCCAAAAACTAACATGGGAAAGGAAATACTCAAGTCCAGGAAGCACAGAGAGTCCCATACAGGAAAAACCCAAGGAGGAACATGCCAAGAAATATATTAATCAAATTGATAAAAATTAAAGACAAAGAGAAAATATTAAAAGCAACAAGGGAAAAGCAACAAATGGCATACAAGGGAATCCCATAAGGTTATCAGCTGATTTTTTTAGCAGAAACTCTGCAGACCAGGAGGGAGTGGCATGATATACTTAAAATGATGAAAGGGAAAAGCCTACAACCAAGAATACCCTACCCAGCAAGGCTCTCATTCAGATTTGATGGAGAAATCAAAAGCTCTACAGGCAAGCAAAAGCTAAGAGAATTCAGAACCACCAAACCAGCTTTACAACAAGTGCTAAGGAAGTTCCCTAGGTGTAAAAGAAAAGGCCACAACTAGAAACAAGAAAATTATGAATGGGAAAGCTCACTGGTAAAGGTAGGAAATCATCCACACACAAAAATGATATCACAACCAGCAATCATGAGAAAAGGAGAGTACAAATGCAGGATACTGGAAACACATTGGAAATTAAGAGACCAGCAACTTAAAACAATCTTGTATATATATATATAGACTGCTATATCAAAACCTCATGGAAACTGCAAACCAAAAATCTACAATAGATACACAAAAAAAATGAAGAAAATCATTGTCAGTTTTGTGGAAACCATGTTGTAAAAGTTGTCTATTTCAGAAAGCACACTGAATGTGGTCTTCAGGAATATATGGTACATTAAATGCCAGTATTCTTTAGTTCTACATGCACACATATAGGCCCAGTAATATCCTCTATCCACTAGCCTCCCCCCACACATATGTGTATGTCTCATCTTGTAATCTTTTTCCCACTTATCCACTGATCTGGTCAGTAAAGGCTTGGCTTCCCTCAATTCAAGTATACCTTCTCTGGCTATTCTTGAGTGTTTGAATAAACCACAAGTTTAGAAAAAGTTTTGTCTATTTACAATACCTAGGCTATGGGAACTTACTGGGTTTTTTTTTTTTTTACATTCATAATTGAACTGACAAATAATCTTATTTCTTTTTCAATGCAATGAATGGAATTCTTTCATTGACAATAGCCACATATGTGACATGAATATTTTTCTACTTGAAGATTATAAACCTATGTTTATAAATATTTTAAAATGAGTTTTAACAATTGGATTTTGACCGTTGTGGCTTATTTGATTTATTTTTTATTATATGAGTATCTACAAACCACTGTACTAAACCATCAACATTAGTAAACAGGAGAGTCCTAGAAACTACTAATTTTGAAGCATTGTGATCTGAGCTATACCAAAGACCATGAAAAAAGAGAGTCCTGACAAATCTAGCCCAGATCAGCAGAAGCATTCAGCTGACCAACAGAGACATGAGAAATAATAAATGTTACTTTGACACACTAAATTTGGGGGTGGTTTGACATGCAGTAATAGCTAAACGATACACTGCTTTGAAAAAATGCAATTTTCTCCAGGTTGATTAGGGGTTTAGATGTTGTAATTAACCAAAAAATACCTGTTCAAGTGAGATATCAATATCCTACACTTATAAGTGTTTCAAGAATTTTAAGACTGTAACTACACTAGCTAGTAAGCATTAAACCTGTGTTTATGTGCTAGGGATTGTGCTCAATAATATAGAAAAGTTCTGTCATTTAATCATCAAAACAGCTCTATGAATATGCATTATTATTTTCTTTATTATTGACATTCTATAGATGAGGAAAGAGCGAAGGTAAGTAACTTGTTCCTAATTACACATCCAGAAAGGGGTGGAGTCTTTCACTTTTATTCAGATTACCTGACTACCAATTTGATTAAGAATGAAGAATAGCAAATATTTGGGGAAATGCTGTGGCCCACCATGTTCTGGGTGCACTTTCCTTTTCAGCAAGATGATCCTCTCAATTCTACACTGTTTTAGGCAGCCATGCACAATCATAATGCACTTTCTACCTGTAGCAGATACTATGGATTGCTTTACTCAGCACCCAACTCATTCCCTTCTTGTAAGCTTTTCTAGAGGGAAAAGACTGGAAATCTACCACAAAGGAATAAATTTACAATGTTTTCTATATGCCCTAGATGTGGTACATATTTTGCTAATCAGATGCGTTAGGTTTTTATTCAGAACCAAGTTACAAGGAGGAGTCAGAAGACAGGGGGCTTATTCGGCTGGCAAAAATTCTGGTGCAAGCTACTGAAGCCAGCAGATGTGGGGATAACTTTCTGATTTTTCAATTTCCTGACTCTAGAAAGGCAGTAGTTTTCTTAATAGCCTACCTCTATAATATAGTTTTTGGTATCACACCTGGAATCTCAGGCTAGAGTCTGTTTCTTCAGGCCTCCTAACATTTCTGTGAGGTGTCTATACCCATCATGAAACCCATTTGTACAGATTCCAGCTAGAGTTGATTATACTGTCTGTAATTAAGAACTCCTTCCTGTTTGGTAATTGGTACCAGAAGGGTTTGTGGGCAACAGAACATGAAGAAAATGGAAATAAGTGATCAGTTGATTTTTTAAAAAATATGATTGGGTTAAAGCTATTAAAGAAGGAGTTGACAGTAATCCATGACACCCAGCCATGGATTAGTTGATTATAACCTATCACCTGTGGTCACCTGGAAAGAAGTACCACACTGACTGGCTGCTGCAATGGACCATTATGGGAGCACAGGAATATAAGGTGGGCTGTCTGCCACGAGCTACAGTGAGTAACTTCAAGAAAGAGCATGACTCACACAAGACACAGTCAAGAAGCTAAGGAATTTCTGATATCTCTAAAAAAATTCCAATCACTTATAACTACAGAATTGATATAGCCAGCTATCACACAGAGGTTGCTAAATTACAAGTTTTCTCAGAATGTGGTCCCTGGATCAGCAGCAACAGCAACAGCTGGGAACTTGTTGGAAAAGGAGATTCTTGGGCCTCATCCTAGAAATACAAAAACAGAAAACTGGGAATGGGGCCCGGAAATCTAAGAAACCCTCCTTGTGATTCTGATGCATAATAACTTTTGAGAACAATTAAAGGTTCCCAATACTCCACCAAAACCACCTGCAGAGCTCTTTTGTAAAGGAGCAAAACAGAATTATAATGGCAACATTTGGGAGAATTTAGATGGCTCCAAGTACTCTAAATACTCAAACTACACTGAGATCCTCCTTGGCCAACTTATGTCCAACTTATAGCACCTCCTCCTGCCATATCCAGCGAGGCTGGTCTGGGTTTACTTGAAGGTTTGCCTGAACTACTCAACTCGCAACAAATGGAAATTCTCTCCATTCTCCATTCCTCCCACTTGTCACTGCTTCCAGCTATGACTGGTGTCAGACCCCAGCAGGGCTCCGTTGAGGCAAGAGCGATGTCATTCTCAGGAGAAGGCTAGTAAATAATTGCAACGGTTTTGCTCATTATTTCCCTAAATAAGGGGCAAATGCATAGAAATAAATTCTGAACATACTAGTCTAGACAGGATAGAATATTACCTTAGATCAGGCTGGATTTATGGATACTGTTATAATTACTAATAATTTTGAATTCAAATTGCTGCTGAAGCCCCTGGGGACAGTTCTCATTGTTTGCTCTAAGGTTGACTAAAATGTACATTCAAAAATGATCTACAGGGCTTCCCTGGTGGCGCAGTGGTTGAGAGTCCGCCTGCCGATGCAGGGGACACGGGTTCGTGCCCCGGTCCGGGAAGATCCCACATGCCACAGAGTGGCTGGGCCCGTGAGCCATGGCCGCTGAGCCTGTGCAAAAAAAAAAAAAAAAAAAAAAAAAGATCTACATAGCATGAAGCTGAAATACACAAAAATTCTTGATGTGATATAGAAAAATCAATCTCAAGTTTTAAGCAGAAAAAGAATGAATTCATTATGTGCAACATTCTTGCTCACCTCCTGACTATGCCTACCTATGACTAACACGTGTGCATTGCTTTGGGATCAACAGCATCTTCAAAAAAATCTTCTTTCCAGGCCGGGAAGGAAGGAGGGGGATGTTACTTTTGGAACTGGGATTCCTGACAATGTTTGTGATCATGGGTTTCTAGGGTGACAGGCCATGGAACATCGTATAAGAGGCAAAGTGGAATTCTTACCATAATGTAAAATTCTAGCAGCAGAGTTAGAGTGGTGATAGGGGTGATTTAAAAGAGAAATCTGGGGTAGTAGCTTAACCTTTCAGGGGATTCCAAGGAATGAATTAGAGCGGAGTGATAAAACCCAATGGTGGCATAACACGTCACAATGATGTCATCGTGGCTGCTCACCCGATTCCCAAACTTGAGTCTGTCCTAAACCCACAGTTCTTTGTATATAGAGGAAGCCAGCCAACCTTGAAGAAAGACCCTGTGGTATCAAAGGCATATCCCATAAATCTTTCTCTCAGCCTCCTTCAAGAGTAGCTTTGACTATTTACCAAGGTAACTGTACAGCTGTAAAAGGGAAACAGCTGGATCTTTCAGGAATTATTGGCCCCTGACTCTAAAGTAACACAGTCCAGGATATCACAGTTATATACCCAGCAGAATAGGAACATATTAAAGTGAGAAGACAATTGAATTTTGGGGTCTAATTCTGCTACAGTGGTGCCCGTGGGTCTGCAAACCCGTACGGTGGTTGTTTCCACATTTTCTGCTTATAGAGATGACTGAATGTCCATGTTGTCTCCCTGATCCCCCAAGTGAGAGTTATTATGCAACAAAGGGCTCAACAAAACATCTTGAGCTTCCTGTCCTTATCCAAAGTAAAGGTGCACGTTGGGGGAGTTGCAGAGACTAGTCCAGCATCACAGGTTTGAAATGTGTAAGGTGTTGTGGCAGTAGCTACTACTTGTCCCCCAGTGGCTGTGCTCCCCTTTTCTCTCATAGAAGTAATATCTCCAAATTTTAACTAGGAAAATAGCCACTCAGAAAAAAGGTTACATTTTCCTGCCATACATATTGTACCTAGATACAATCTGACTAAGTTTGGGCCGATGGGATATGAATGAGAATGATGAGAGCAATTTCTGGATCTTGCCTTTATAATGAAGTGATGTGTCTACCCCTTCTCCTTTTCCCCTTTGTGCCAGCTGAAATGCACACCAAGATACCACCTGAGTGACAGTGTAAGAACAAGATAGGAGTTAGGTCAGGGATAGTACCACTATGCCAACTCTAGTCTGATTATACCAGGACTTTCATTTAGTGAGAAATAAATTTTCATCTTGTTTGTGCCTGTATCTTTCTGGATCTCTTTCCAGCAAACGAACTCATATGCTTACAAACACAGGTAGTGATTCCTGTCATATCCCCATAAAAAACAGCAGCAGCAACAATAACGAAACCTTTCTTTGGTTTGTGCAGATGACCGCTGGGTCTTGGAGAATGTCAGTGGATTACTGTAAATTTAAACAAGTGATGATTTTAAATGCAGGTGCTATTCAATATTATCTCTTTAGTTGAGTAAGTCAACACAACCCTGCTACCTGGCATTCAGCTTTGTTCTCACAAGTGTCTTCTTTTTTCTTCACCCCAATAAGCAGAGAGCACCCAAAGGAGCTTGCTTTGACACATTCTATTTCAGGTGTATGCAATAATTTAGCCTTCAAGGATTTGTCATCTCACCCTTCTATAGAACATCATGCTGGTCCACTACATCAATGGCATCATGCTGATAGATGTTGAATGTAGGAAGTGACAGACTCTAGATGCATTGAAGAGATTTATGCATGCCAGAAGATGGGAAGTATATTCAAGAAAAATTTAGGAGCCTGACACCTCAGTGAAGCTTCTGGGGGTCCAGTGAAGTGGAGCACACCAAGATACTTCTTTCAAAGTGAAAAGCCATTTGCTTCACTTTGCACCACCTACCACAAGATTATTATGAAGATTGTTTATCCCAAAAGCATTGAATTGGATTAAATAAATTTAATTGAAGAGAAAGGGAAGGTAAATAAAGTCAGGGTTCTGATCCATATTGAATCAACTTTGGAAATGTTTTGGGTGGTTATAAACAGCTTGGACAAATGAGATATGTGAGAGACTTTATGCTCTGCATAGTTTAAATTAATTGCATACAGTATGGGATAAGAAAGCCATCAGTCACTTGCAGTATGAAGAAAATTTATTATTTGCCTGGTTAGAAGGCAACTTTATCAAATGTAGGATGTGGAAGTCAAAGATGCAAGGAGGAAATGTGCTTGGTGAAATGAAATGAGAAACTAGACAAGCAGAATGAGAAGAAATATGCATATATAAGCTTTTTTTAAAAAAGAACTGAAAGAACCCTCACACTTTGCTTGGAAGATAAAATGGTGGAAATGGTCTGGTGGTTTCTCAAGAAGTTAAAGTTACCATATGGCCCAGCAATTCTATTCCTAGGTATATTCCCAGGAAAATTGAAAACATATGTTTACACAAAAACTTTTACACAAATATTAGTCACAACATTACTCATAATACCCCAAAGGTAGAAACAACTCAAGTTTCCATCCCCTGATGAATGGATAAATAAATATGGTATGTTCACACAACAGAATATTATTCAACCACAAAAAGTAATAAGTACTGATAGATGCTACAACATGGAAAAACCTTGAAGATATTATAATAGAAATCAGATGCAAAAGGGCATATGCTGTATAATTCCACTTATATAAAATGTCCAGAATAGGTAAATCCATATAGACATAAAGTAGATCAGTAGTTTCCAGGGGTTGGAAAGAGGAGAGAATGGGAAGTGATTGCTAATGGGTATAGGGTTTCTTTTCGGTGTGATAAGAATATTTAGGAATTAGATAATGATGATGGTTGCACAACTTTGTGAATATACTAAAAACTACTGAGTTGTACACTTTAAAATGGTGAATTTTATGGGATGAGAGTTTTATCTCAATTTAAAGAAGTGGCAAATGCGACTGCAATCTCTTTTCTTGCCTTGTGTGGTATCACATGCTTCTGGTTTTCCTATTACTTCTTTGGCCCCTCTTTATAAGTTATTGTGCATGTTTCTCTTCTTTTGCCATCCATTAAATATTGGTTTTTCTCAGGGTTCTCTCCTAGGCTTTCTTCCTTTCTTCTGTTTTCTCCTTATACAATCTCTGTTGGCTAGTAAGGAAGTCATTGCTTTGAAGAGTTTGACATGCACCAATGTCATTGACCACGATTTAGTTAAATAACCCAGTCCCCCAATAACATGCTTCAGATTTCAGTTACACAGTATATTAACTGTGAGTAATTGCATTAAATATAAACTTCACGGCTAGCTCCACAAATCCCTACGTAAATAACAGACGTGCTTCATAATCAGTGACCAACCACATCACTTCTTTCAAAGTCTGTTGGTGATTGCCATTGTACAGCAGTTATTCAGTTCATGCACAGACAGCAAAGCCTGTAGTTGGGTTGTCTCCTTGTCTCTCAGTGATAAACTCGTACGACATTTAACAAAAATGAATAATAGAAAAAAATGAAAATTCAGCAGAGAAATTAAAAGTGATAATGCAGAAGTGAAATTGAATGTGATTAGATTTGAAAATGGAGACAGCAGAATAAAGCCAGGATGAGACCTGGGCTGCGTGGAGCCACTGAATGAACAATATTGAAAAAGTCTGATAAATCAAAAACAAGGTAAAGTGGCTTCAATATTGTTTAGTTTAAGTTGCCTTCAGAACAAGAAGCCGCTAATGGTGGAAATAGAGAATTTACTTCTACTTTGGATTGAAGACTGTAATGAAAAAATCCAATCAGTTTAACTAGCATTTAGGCCAAACATTAAATTTGGGTTCTGCGTTGAAAAAAATAGTAATTACAAGAAGACTGAAGAAGAATATTTTACTGACAGTAAAGGCTGATTTCATTGTTTCAGAAATTGGCAAGATTTTGCAGAATTTGAACTGAAGGCAAATGGAGTTACAAGAGAAATAGCTGATTGTGGGAATGTTGAGCCTGTCACTGTTCCAGAGACTCTAGACATGCAGCCACAGAAATTTCATAAAGAGAACATATTAATATAAATGAGGAAAGTGGCTATTGACAAAAAGAATGATGTCCCAGAGGAAGTAACACTGGCAAAAAAAAACCCAAAAACTTTCATATTAAAGGAAGTCATGGGGATATTTCACAGCACTGAAAGTGCAAAAGACAAAATGTTGGAAGCTGATCCAAACTTAGTATGGAGTATGATAATTTGCCAAGGCATAGAAAAGATGCTCACTCTGTATCTTTTTTTTAATTAATTAATTAATTAATTTTTATTTTTGGCTGCGTTGGGTCCTCGTTGCTGCATGTGGGCTTTCTCTAGTTGTAGCGAGTAGGGGCTACTCTTCATTGCAGTGCACAGGCTTCTCATTACGGTGGCTTCTCTTGTTGTGGAGCCCAGGCCCTAGGCATCCACGCTTCAGTAGTTGCAGCACGTGGGCTCAGTAGTTGTGGCTCGCGGGCTTTATAGAGCACAGGCTCAGTAGTTGTGGCACACGGGCTTAGTTGTTCAGTGGCATGTGGGATCTTTCAGGACCAGGGATGGAACCCGTGTCCCCTGCACTGGCAGGTGGATTCTTAACCACTGCACCACCAGGGAAGTCCCTCACTCTGTATCTTAAGTTATATGATAAGAAGGCAAAGACTATTTAAACTCCTTTTGATAAGTTTTGTACAAAGAAATAAAACAATTCTCAATATTTCTAATGTTCTAATTTTTCATGTACTAAATATTATAAAACTAATTTTTTTCAATTCCCCCAAATAGAGTTTTTAACGTTTTGATTAAAACATTTTAAAGGTCACAGACCAACTGTAATTCTTCCTATTGATTATTAAGATTATTGATTATTAAAACCACTGCATGGTTTCAGCTTGCAAAGTTATTTTTATGGTCCTGAACTACCATGCAAAGTGAGGACTGCCTGTATTCATTATGACACAGATACCGAAAACTCAACTCAATCTAGCTTAAGGGAAAAAAAGGCATTTATTTTTAGCTCACATTTTGAAATGTCCAGAGTAGGTCTTATTTCAGCCATGGCTGGATTCATGGCTGAAATGACATAAAAAGAACTCTGCTTTTCTTCACCTCAAATCTATGTGTTGGTTTTCTTCTCAGGCTCTATGTGATGACCTCCAGTGACTGTCACTCTCATGGTAGCAAGATGGCTGCTAGCTCTAGTTTCTTATTTTTCCAGGTTCTAGTCCAATGGGATCAAACAGAATAGGCCTTCTTTATCAGTAGCTCCTGTACAAGTTTTTAGGTTCTCACTTATTTTACTAGCTTAGGCTGCCACTCCTATACCCCAATCACTGTGGCCAAGAGTATGAGATCTTCTACTTGACTTAGATCTGGGTCTCTTATTCTATCCTTGGGGCCAGAGAGGGACCCCTACTCAAGTCACACAGACTGTTGGTGAGGAAGTGCAAAATACTCAAAAGAAAACCAAATGTGTTGGCAGACAACATAAATGTGCAGGGCATACTCCTTGGACATCATCCACTCCTACAGCTTTCATTATCCTCCATTTGAGAGTGGCTCTAAAGTCTGTCTCCAGAAATTATGACCTATATTCCCAACTCCTTGCTAGACAGTTCCCCTTGGGTTCATTGCAAGCAACTGAAAATCCATGTATCTGATGGTGAACCCATTTCTCCTCACCCCCAGCCCCAGCCAAATCTATGTCTCCTCTTGGTTTCCTATCTCAACCAGTATCATCACTCTCCACACCAGTTTTTCACGCTAGAAATCTGGGACAGAGCTTGCCTCCTGACTCTCCCTTACACTTGATTAAAATCCATCACCAATAAATTGTTAATTGTACCCCTAATGTCCTTGAAATCAACCCACTTCTTTCTCTCCATATTTCTCTCACCCCATTTCAGCTCGCATCTTTACCTCTTGACTGCACCACAGTGATACCATATTTTAACTTGATGTCCAGCCACTTTTTTATTGTGGTAAAATACACATAATATAAAATTTATCATCTTAATCTTTTTCAAGTGTTCAATCCAGTGGCATTTAAGTACATTTATATTGTTGTGCAGCCATCACCACAATCAATCTCCAGAACTCTTTTCATCTTGCAAAACTGAACTTCCACACACATTAAACAACACCTCTGTATTCTCCCCACCCTGCCCCTGGCAACCACCATTCTACTTTCTGTCTCTATGATTTTGACTACTCAAGATGCCTCCTGTGAGTGGAATCATATAGTATTTGTCTTTTTGTGATTGGTTTATTTCACTGAGCATAATGTCCTCAAGTTTCATCCATGCTGTAGCATGTGTTAGAATTTCCTTCCTTTTTAAGACCTAATAATATTCCACTGTAGATCTATCACATTTTGCTTACCCACTCTTCCATCAGTGGATGAGCAACTTGGGTTGCTTCCATATTTTACCTTTTGTGAATAATGCTGCTATGAACACGAGTGCACAAATAGCTCTTCGAGAGCTGCTTTCCATACTTTGGGGTATATGCTTCTAATTTAATTTTTAATGAACTTCCATACTCTCCCATAGTGGTGGCACCAATTTACATTCCTACCAACAAAGCACAAGGGTGCCAACTTTTCCAACTCCTCACCAACACTTGTTATTTTCTGTTTTTTGATGGTAGCCATCCTGATGGGCATGAGGTGCCAGCCATGGTTTCTGTCTTCTAAACTTTTTTCATACTGTAGCCAGAATGACCTTTAATAAGCATATGGTGATCATGTCACTACCCTGTTTAAATCCTTCTGTGGCTCCTCCTTGCCTTCTGGATAGTCTGGCCCCCTTCACATGTGTCACAAAACCTCTCATGATTTCCTCCCCTGCTTACTTGTCTAGCCTCCCTCTCAACTGCTCCCTTTTCCACGTCTTCCCTTCTAACGCATTTCCCACTTGTTACACACACATGTACACTCTGCATTTGTCGCTCTGAAACATGCTCAGGTCTGTGAAAATGCTACATTTCCCCTCATGCAGCACCATTTCTTCTGTCAGACGCTCTTTCCTCTTTATCACCTACTAGCTCCTTCTTATCCTTGAGATCTCAGGACAGCATTTTCTCCAGGAAAATCCCCTTCATAAATTCTGTCTGCCCAAGCTATGTCAGCACCCCTACTATGTGCTCCCAGAGCACTCTATTCTTGCCCTAACATAGCATTTCATCACATTCTATAATTGTCCGCTTACTCATATTTTTCTCTGGTCCTGTGCTTTCCAATATGTGGCTGTTAAACACTAAAACTAACTAGCGTGACTGAGGAAGTTAACTCCTAATTTTATTTAATTTTAATAAATTTAAATTTTAAAATGATTAGGTCATTGATTGAAAAATTATTAAGTATATTTAGAACAACTTGGATATGTATCTACTTTTTCAACTGTAAGTTTATTCAATCTTAATACAGTTTCAGTAACATGAAAATTAAGCATGTGAATTGAGATGTGCTGTAAGTATAAAACAGTCTCTGGATTTCAAAGACTTATACAAAATAAAAAAATGCAAAGTATCTCATTGATAACTTTAAGAAATTGATTACATGTTAAAATGATAATATTTTGATGTGTTAGTTTAAATAAATTCTTAAAATTAATTTAAATTGTAATCTAATCACTTTTAATCTGGCTACCAGAAAATTTTAAATTATATATGTGGCTCACCTTATATTTCTATTGGACAGCACTGACCTCTACTGTAAGTTCTGTGGGGACAGGAATCATGACTGTCTTAGTTACTTATTTAAAAAACATTTGTAACATTTATCATGTGTCAGGTATTACTCTGTACATTACTTACAATTATAAGCATTAACTTTTAAAATTCTTATTACAGCCTTTTTAGTATTATCATTATCTACATTTTACATATGAGGAAATTTGCACAAAGAGATTAACTTAACTAGTTGAAGGTCACAGAGCTGACCTTGTGGAGATAGTCTGTAAGGATCCAGATTCCACACTCCGAAATTTTGTTATGCTGTCTCTTGTTCATTCTT
Source organism: Lipotes vexillifer (assembly GCF_000442215.2). Classification (NCBI taxonomy): domain Eukaryota; kingdom Metazoa; phylum Chordata; class Mammalia; order Artiodactyla; family Lipotidae; genus Lipotes; species Lipotes vexillifer. Next base: position 1,862,267 of record NW_006788075.1, read on the forward strand.
TTATTACAGGTGTCTACCCAATTAACAACAATATGCAAGTATTCTTCTTCAATTAATTAACCTGTTATTCAATAAGCATTAACAGAATGCTTATGTGCCAGGTATTGTGCTGGGTGGTACGGACCCGGCTGTGAATGAAACAAAAGCTTTAATTTTAAAGAAACTCTCTTCAGTAGCGATGACAACGATATGAGACAATGATAATACAGAATTGTATTAAACAGAACAATTATACAATACAAATATACTATTTGAGAACACATGAAGTTGCACCTACCTTAGCTGAGAGATGAGCAAGGTGATGGGAAGAGAGAAAACCTTAAAGGATAATTAGGAATTAGCTACACGTGGGTAAGTGGGAGTGGTTGGTGAAGCAAGTACTACGCAGGGGGGACCAGATGAGCAGAGCAAAGAAATAGCCTGGTGTTTGCCGCTGAAGTGGTTTAAGCCAAATGAATAACAAGTTCCGATTTAACTCCATGAAAGATCACACTGGATAAAGTTGGAGAAGAAATTGGAAGGAAGAAACAGTATTATACAGCAGAGAAACAACGAAGAGTCTGATGCTCTGATCCTGAGCATAGATGATAGCAATTTAGGTTAAAATAGGGGTAGTGATAAATGAGATGCATTTTAGAGATATTTAAGGGATAGAGTAGACTTAACCTGATGTTTGACTGGAAGGTGGATGGTGTTTGTTGCAGATGTTGCAAATTACTTAATATGTGTTTTCACTTTCTTCTTGGTTTTTTGAGGTGCCAATGTGCCCATCTCGCGTCAGTGGATCTTGATGGGGTAGTACAATCATAGCGATCCTGTTCCCCACTTTCTGGTCTCCCCTGCAGCTGGGTCAGTCATCTGGCTTGTCTGACAAATGAGCTGTAAAGAGAAGTCTGCTCGGAGGTTCTTCAGGGAAAGCTTTGTTTCCTGGTGGACTCATGGCTGCTGCTGCTTTTTTCTGTTTTCCTGAAAGAGAAAATGATGCAGCTCTGTCTTGATTCCATTGGGCAATGCCAAGTGAATTGCAAAAATATTGTTAGGCATTTTAAAGTTATTGAATCAACACCACAGCCACCTACCTTGAACTTACATGTTATGTGAGAAACATAAGGCAATAGCACTTAAGCTGCTGTTAATAAAGGATGTGTAAATTGAGTTGTTTACTACTTGTAGTTGAACACATGCCTCTTTGATAATGGGTTAAATGAGAGTTGTCAAGGCTTTTCCCTGGTTTCTGACTTAAGCGATTGGGTGCATCACTGGAAAGCCTGGGGGCAGAACAGGGTTAAAAGGAAATTTGTTGAGCTAAAGATTGTTTATGGTAAATGTGATGGGAGTGGGTATATCCAAGTGACAAGTAGGCCATTCAATATACATGTGCCAAAATCGAGAGAGAGAGAGACAGAGAGAGGGAACGAGCTCTGGCCTGGAGACACAGACTTACGAATCATTAACATATTAGTATAACAGGTCAATTTACCTAGGGACATAAATATATAATAAAAGAAAAATATATTGTTAATGAAATCATACCTTTCTAGTATAAATATGACTTCTAATACTCAGCCTTGCCCTAAAATGTGTAGGGATCCAGGCTACTGGAGCTGGGATGTTATCTGGCTGGTAGTTTGAACATAGAGTATGACATCGCTTAAATATAGGATGAAAGCACGTAAGGAAAGAATACTGACAGTGGCAGTATCTTGATTAACGTTCCCCAAAAGCAGGCCCTGGGACAACAAACCAAGTAGTTCTTTGGGAGGTTATCCCAGAAGACATAGGTAGCGGAATGGTGGAGTGATACAGGAAAATAAAGGAAGCGAATAAAGGATGTGTTATCAGGGAATTACCACTGTGGGTACCTGGAGCTTAAAACGGCCAGAGAAATCATGAAGCCACTGTAGAACATATACCTCAGAGTTATTCCACTGAGTGCGAGGGAGCTGAGAGCTGGGTATGTATACACCAACTTTCTTTCTTTTCCACTCAGCTTTACTGAGGTATAATAGACAGATAAAACTGTAAGATATATAAAGTTGTGTCCACCAATTTCTGTCAGCCATTGATGAGGGCTGCTCCCACGCACATGGGCAGAGCAGGCTTTACAATGAGATGTGTGTGCTGGCAGCTGAAAGTCTGGTCAGCATGCGCTAAATGGCAAGGTCCTAGGGGCTATGGGAAGGGTATCAACAGCATCTAAGATGGAGCATAATTAAAGCCAAGAAGGCCATGGGATACAATGGAGGCAGCCAGAAAGGAGTAAGAAGAGTTCAAAGAGGAGGCGAGACAGGACCTGAGGAAATTTTCTGAGCTAAACAAGGTGTCTGCAGTCACTTGAGCATTCTAGCAACCTTGGGCACCAACCAGCAAAAGGGGTTATTAAAAGTGCTCACCAGCTCTAAACATAAGGGATGCTATGTTATAGAAGTGCCATTTTAGTGGCATTTGAAGAGCAACTCCTGCTTTTACTACTAACTCTTAATTCTGAGTAAACTAAAAATGCATTTTCCCCTCTTAACAAAAAATAACCCTTGGGACTTCCCTTGGTGGTGCAGTGGTTAAGAATCTGTCTGCCAACGCAGGGGACACAGGTTCGAGCCCTGGTCCGGGGAGATCCCACATGCCGCGGAGCAACTAAGCCCGTGCGCCTAGAGCCTGTGCTCCGCAACGAGAGGCCACTGCAATGGGAAGCCCGTGCACCGCAATGAAGAGTAGCCCCCGCTCGCTGCAACTAGAGAAAGCCCGTGCTGCAACGAAGACTCAAAGCAGCCAAAAATAAATAAGTTAATTTATTTTAAAAGATTCATTAAAAAAAATAACCCTTGAGAGAAAATGAAACAAAACAACCAAAAATCTGCCCGTTGCTAAAATATTTTGCTCCGTTTCAATGGAAGGAAAATTTTTTAATAAGAATTCTCTGGAGACTTTGAAAAGTGAACAGAAAATATTCATATTTTTTGGTGATAATCTGTCAGTGGGTGACATCTTAGGTCCAATGCCAATATATTGATAATCTTGAATGTAAATGACCTTTCTAGGCCAGAAAATGCTGTGAAAACCCTAGAAGGACTAGTACGTTGTATGTGAATTATAAGGAGCCAAAGGGGTGGCCCATCTGTAATCAGAAATGAAAATATCCTGCAGGCAGTCTTGTTTTTCAGTTTGCTTGGAAATGTTTTTTATAAGAACCAGAGAGTCTATACGCAGTCATATTTATTTCTCATTGTGTTGGAGCTTTCACCATGTAGGAATCCAGAAGAGGATTATGTTAAAGGGCGGCTCATGTGCCCTGAGGATTTAGAATTCATCAGGCCCAAATGACCTTGCACGTTATACAATGTGTCCAGCGTCAGGGTCAAGCTTTCCTGCTCACTTCTCAGAGGCTTTCTATGAATGAAAATGACCCCTGAATATGACAGAGAACTGAGAGTTGGTTGATCCAAGAATATTTTCTTCCAGAGAGGGTATATTCTGTTAGGTCTGGTTATAAAACACAAAGAAATTTAATTGGCTGTTCTGGAACATTTTTCTTGTAATAGCCCATTTGGCATGGAGATGTTTGAAATGCCATTGTAGGATAACATGGTACTGGTCCTTGAAGTAGCATAAAACCTGATGTATGTGGAACATGCTGTAAACACCACAGGGAAAGACTTTTTTTTCATGGAAAAGCTCAGTTTCCTGTAGCACAATGACCTGAGTGCTGAGGACACGTAACTTTTTTTTTTTTAAAGAAAGCAAATACACTACCAAATGTAAGGTAGATAGCTAATGGGAAGCAGCCACATAGCACAGGGAGATCAGCTCGGTGCTTTGTGACCGCCTGGAGGGGTGGGATAGGGAGGGTGGGAGGGAGGGAGATGCAAGAGGGAAGAGATATGGGAACATATGTATATGTATAACTGATTCACTTTGTTATAAAGCAGAAACTAACACACCATTGTAAAGCAATTATACCCCAATAAAGATGTTAAAAAAAAAAAGAAAGCAAATACAAAAACCCCTAGTTCATTCTCTCTGAATAACTTTCCCCAAATGGTGATGAGAACATAGCAAAATCATGTACAAGTTAAATAACTGTGATAGTAGCTTCTAGAAAGTTGTGACTTGAGTAAAAGCATTAGAATATGCATGGTTTTCAAGCAGAAACTGTTATAATTGAAAGAATTATTGAGCCATACCTACTATAAACCTCCCAGTTTCCTGCTTAACAAAACAAAAACACATAAAACAAACAAAACAACCACAGACACCAGACTAGCGAGGCTGGCATTCAGCAGAGTCGGGAGTGTAAGGCTAAAGCCTTGACTTCTGCTCATCCTGTTCGGGTCCCTTGAAAAATGTCCTCAAGGGATGAAGAGTTAGTTTTGAAAACATTTGCCCAATAGCCTAAAAGTTCCTCTCCTGTTCCGCTAAATGATGTTGACTCAAGCCTCCTCGAAAAAAAACTAATATCCAGATTTTTACCTACTCATCTGGTGGGACTGACAAATTTCCAGTTCAGAAGGAAAAAGAAGACATTTAAGAAAGAAGAAAGGGGCAAGATAAGCATTTCGGTAATCCATTTAAAACATAAATTCTGACCCAAAGTACTGTATTTGGGGAGAGGATGAGAGGAAAAAGGCGGACTCGTCACTACAGTGCTTCTGTTTTGCCTCTTCTGCCCACAGACGATTTTAATCCCAGGACCTTTCCAAACTTATAGCCCACCCTCCACTTCTCATCAGAGGCCAACTCCCTCTTCAAAGCTCCTCCATGTTAAGGTATTAATCTAAGTTAAAGCATTAATATATTCATGTACCACACCTCCAGGTAATGTGTTTGCATTTTAATAGGAAACTTCTGGAAAAAATGCATTTTACCAATGGAATCATTCAAATGGTGGGAATTGTGGGTAGCATAGCAGGCCATTGAAAAAGATGCATCTGGGGTAGGGTGGTGGGCAAGTCTTTCTGCAGCCAAGGAATTCTCCTCTGAGCTTGGGGAATCTCCCTCTTCTCTAGCAAGATCTGCTCCTGTCCCAGAGGGAGACTTTACCTCCTTCCTCAAGGTTACATGCTGCAAGTTGCTCACTGCAACCCAGACATGAAAAATGGGTCAGGAAAAGAGTGATCAGGGTCTGCGTCCTGTACATATTTCACCAAGACCTGCATCAGTGTTCTTAAAATAGGGTTTCCCAAGGTATGTGTTGCAAAATTATATAGCAAAATGAATTTACATGATCAAATAAGTTTGGGAAATGATTTGTACCATGCCATCTCCTTGGTGGGTTGTCCTAAGAAATCCTATAGTAAGTTTCAGGGTCAGGGATTTTACCTCCCTTCCAACTAACAAGATAGCTTGTCCCCTTTTTATGTATGCTGGGGGAAGACATGAAACTCCTGGGTCAGAGACAAAGACCTTTATTGCAGCAAGTAGCATGAGTAGCGTGTTTGCTTTTGTTCCCCTCGTCCCCCAAAGCCTGGAAGGAAATGCAGAGGGGACCCAGGGGATGCTGTGCATCAGTGGATTTGTGTTACAGCTGAGGAATTCACCTAAGAACTTGGGGAGTTTACCCTTTTTCTCAAGTCTGTTCCCAGAGGAAGACTTTACCTCCTTCCTTGAGGCTGCGTGCTGCAAAGCCTCTCACTGCAGTATAACCATGACAAATGGCCCAGGAAAGGAATGATCAGGGTCTTGCAATGTTGGCACAGCCAGCAAGAATGTACAGGGATGCCCAAGGACTAGAGCAGGTTGCTTCTCCTAATAGTAACTAAACTTGCTTAATTCTGTTAAACCCAGAAATTCCCAATGTGTATGACCAGACAACAGCATTCAGTGGAACATATTTTGAGAAAGTTGATTTCTATTTGTTCACACTTTTGGACTCCACATGGTGGAAGTGGGTCAGAGTGTTTCATTTTAGGTTCCTCCATGGGTTTAAAAAAATTTTTTTTTAATAGTATCAATATAAGGGAGAGGTTTTCCAATATGGGACCAGGCAGGTATTTTATTTTCAGGATTTACCATTTCCTTCCAATCAGTTTTCCTTTTAACCAAGTCTGGGACTCACATACACTATTTTTTTCTGATCAAGGTAATCACTTCCAAGACCAAATAGGAATGGCTGTAGATTTCTCTATTATTAATCATAGTCCTAGTTTTATCATTTAGGCTTCTGTTGAGCAGAATCTCCTCTGGAATTTTAAGGAACACTTCTCTTCCAGAAGGTCTATTCCATTATGTTTGGTCTTAATCTTTCTGTTAATTTGAAGAATCCTTAAAATATAATCCCTTTAACAAATTTTGATGATCAGTCTTTTGGAAAGGAAGATACTTACATAGATTAGTTTTTGTAACTGTATTAATTCCTTGGCCACTATTTTTCATGCTTACGTGTGAATGCTGACCATGCCTCTGCTCTTTCACCCTTCTCTCTCCCAATTATGGGGAATTCTTCTGCAAATTACCTTTCCTCGTTCCACGTCTCTCTCTCATTCTCCTCCATTTCTGCTGGTCTGGATGCCTATTTTAATTAAATTACCATGTAGACTTTTTCTTTTCTGCTGAACTTCACTCCAGGAACATGCAATTGATGACTGCTATTCTCTAGCTTCTTTCCTCAAACTTTATCTTGACCACTTACAGTCTAAGTGTCACCCAAATCCTCACAAAGGTGACTAAATAGCAGCCTCTTCAGCCCCCTTTACTCATTGTACCCACACGATTTCCTTTTTGTTGGCAAGTCTTTTGCTATTTTGTAATGGGGAAAAAACATGAGCTGCTTCTTCAAATCTTGTGTTTATATTCTCAACCAAACATAGCACTAGACTTTCTCTTTCCTTTGGCTTTAATTAACTGGAATCTGTGTCTTCTGTCAAAAATTCAAATTTTGGTATAAGAGACTTTCTTTCACTCCTATTTTGTATTATAAATGATCATTCTCAGTTTTCTCTGTAACAATATTTCACATGTTAATATAGAAACTGGGCTTAATTGCAGTTGCAATATGATATTCCCTTGAAATCAGAGGGTGATAAGCATCTGTTTACTCATCTTATAACTCTGAAAATGGAAGTTGAATCAAACATCTGTGATAAATCATTAGCCATGAATCAGCCGTACATATTGTGAGAATGAATGCCATTTTCTCCTGGAGTTGCTGATCATTGCAAGGTGTTAAAATATTACAAAATGGCTATGTACCCATATTGCAGTCATTTAACCTGATTCTTCTTTGCCATTTCCGGCTCAGGAAATTGGGCTCCATCTAACTGCACAGCTGGTTTGGCTTTAGAAACCTCACATTTTGACCCAAATGATCAAGCTGGTTGTACAGCTAGGCAAATCCATGGGTTTCAACATAAAAATCTTTAGCATGTGCCCCAGTGATGTGAGGGAATCAGACTTTTTCTGAGTGTCTCATCAATTAACAGAAAGATAAGGAACCACCACCCTAGGAGCTGTTCAGGAGGAGATGTTTTTTAACAAGACTGGTAGATCTGGCCTCACACTGAATGTTCTCCTAGTTTTCAGGAAATGATTATTCGGAAACAACTGAAACTTAAAGGACATCAGTACAATTCTACTTTTACATTTTCATGGGGAGACATTTTTAGTTCTGATTTCTCTGACCCCCACCAAAAAGACATATTACTTCTGAAAGTAGGAAGCTAAAGTAATCAGGAAGAGGGAAGAATTTCAGGGTGAAGATAAAATTCTTCCCACCCATAAATTAGAATGACTTAGTACCAAAAAAGATGAAAAAACTTACTTGATGAAATCACGAGGGCAGGACTAGGATGAAGAGTTCCACTGACTACTTTGTGCTAGGCACAAGTCTAGGTGCTGGAGATTCAGTAAGGAAGCAGAGAGACAAAAGTCCCTGCCCTCACAGAGTTTACATCCTAGTGGAGGGAGGTGGATAATAAACCATGAAATTATATTAGACAGTGAAAGAGCTAAGGAGAACAATAAAGGCAGCAGAGGGACTGGAATGTTGGGGGGGGCGTGGTGTGGTACACTGGGTGGTCGGAGAAGACTCCACTGAGAATGTGGCCTTTGAATAAAAGTCTGAAGCAGGTTCGGGAGAGAGCCACACACAGAACTGGAGCGATGAATTCTAGGTGGAGGGGGAGCATGGCCTTGAGGCAGGATCGTGCCTCTAAAAAGTTAGAAGAGCAGAAGAGAGGCCAACTAGGTGAAGTGGCAGAGAGGAACAAGCAAGGAGGTTGAAGCAAAGAAATGAGGGAGAACTGCAGGCAACCAGGGCAGGAGGTAAGTTGACAGAGGCGGATGATGAAAGGCCACAGAGGTCATTGTAAGAATGTTGCTTAGGGACAGACACTGTTCCTGCTTTCTCAGAATTTATCATCTGGCAGGGGAAAAATACATGGATGATGATGATAAAATGAGATGACTATTAAAGGTAGGAAAAAACAGGGTGTTATGGAATCATAGCATGCTTGGTCCTAAGGTACTGGATGGGACTCTTCCATGAGGAAATTGTGTTTATGCTGAGACCAACAGGATGAGCATGAGTTAGATGCCTGGAGGTGATGATGGCTCTGGGTGTGAGCTGCATCTGTTTCTGGGGGCACAAGCAGCAGCAGTGGGAATAAAGAGCCCTGAAGCAAATGTATCAGGAAGCGAGAAGAAATCTGTTATGACTAAGGCCGAAGGACAAGCGGGACAGTGCTGCAAGATGAAGCTGGGGAAGGGGGGCCATGGCCGGAGGCAACTAGATTATAAAAAGAGTTTGGATTTTACCTGAGAGCACTAGGGAGCTGTGGAGTATTGCAAACAGGCAGATTACGTGATTGGGTCTGTCTTTTGAAAGATCACTCTAGTGGAGGGTGGAGAGCAGATTGAGAAGAGCAAGCTGTGAGAAAGGGGAACCAGCTAATATTCTCCTGCAGTGGCACAGGGAGGATGGGACTTGGGACTTTCAGGCTTTGCTGGTGGTAGAAGGACTGGAGAGATGGGAAACACTTGAGAGACATTTATGGACGAGAATAGATAGGACTGGGTGATTGACTGGATGTGGCGGTGCTGGTGGGGAAGTTTAAAGTGGAGAGAAGGATCAAAGATGTCATTCAAGTTTCTGGCTCTGGCAACTTGATAGATCGTGGTGCCATTGACTGCAAAGAGGGGACAAAAGAGAAGGAACAAGGTCAGAGATGGATTTTGGCTTTCGGAACGTGCCATTCGTGTAACCCAAATAGCATTTCCTGTATTTTTTCCTGTAACTCCTTTCCCTAACTGAAAAATTTAAAAAGATCTAATTGGATTATTCCTTGACTGACTCAGATTAATCTTTATGCTTTATTATAGGAATATCATTTCAAGGTAGCATTTCCTACAGATCTTTCTGTAAATCTGTTTAGTTATTAGGGACTTGGTTTCAGACGGAATCACATAATGATGCAGGTTGTAACATAGCTAAGCATGTGGCGCCATCTTCAGGAAAGTTTATTAAAAAGTTATAAAACCAAACTGATTGAAAGGCAAGCTTCTGCCCCAGAATTCTTTTCTAGGGAGCGAGTATGACTCCATCTTGTTTGGTAATAAGAAGCTGAAAAAACATTTCTTCCAAATTCAATTGTATGCCTAAATTCTTGTCTTCCTGAGAATTATAGTTCATCACAGGATATAGGAAAGACGGTGACCATTTTTCCTTTGAAATCATTCCAGTTTGAAAGTGCCTGTGAGCTGGACAACTGAGCTTTCCTGTGGAAAAGCCTGGAGAGGGAAATTAAGGCAGCATCCCTTCAGGTTTCCTGCCTTGGTGCCCAGATTCTCTGGAGCTTTTCCAATTTCATGTCATATATTTATGTTCTACACTAGGTGCCTCATTAAATGTATAGCCAAGTGGAATTTAATTCTTATGCATTTGTAACAGTGACAGTTTGCATGAATACAAAAATTAGAAAAAAATGGTTAGTCTTTGCACCCAAATTTTTTGGATAGGAAATGTAGTATCATAGAGTAATATAATCTACACTTTAAAAATAAAAGGTTGTAAATAAAAATCAATATTGTACCATAGCTAAGCACAATGAGGAGGAATAATATAGCTCACGAGATGACTTTTATTTTTAAAATCCTCTCAGCCTTTAATTATTCTATTTGAAGAGGTTCCGCCCTTTCTTTTTGTAGGGTTTGGTTATGAGAACATGCATATATGTGTTTATCAGAAGGTATCTGCCACCTTCGTGTACAGGATATACTGTTTAACCTACACCGAGCATTTAGCACAGTCTCATGAATAACTGGGAGATAAACAGCTTGGCTTTTATGTGGAGGCAAGTGGTTTCTACCATCTTGTGGCACCCTGCTTGCAAATGGGCTTTCTTCCTAGACTGCTCTCATTAAAAATGCATATCAATTTACATTCCCACCAACAGTGTAGGAGGGTTCCCTTTTCACCACACCCTTTCCAGCATTTATTGTTTCTAGCTTTTTTGATAATGGCCATTCTGACCAGCGTGAGGTGATACCTCATTGTAGTTTTGATTTGCATTTCTCTAATAATTAGTGATGTTGAGCATCTTTTCATGTGCCTCTTGGCCATCTGTATGTCTTCACTGGTGAAATGTCTATGTAGGTCTTCCGCCCATTTGCTAACTGGATTGTTTTTTTGATACTGAGCTCCATGAGCCGTTTGTATATTTTGGAGATTAATCCTTTGTCTGTTGTTTCATTTGCAAATATTTTACAACCACTATGGAAAACAGTATGGAGGTTCCTTAAAACTAAAAATAGAACTACCATATGACCCCACAATCCCACTACTGGGCATATACCCTGAGAAAACCATAATTCAAAAAGAGTCATGTACCACAATGTTCATTGCAGCTCTATTTAGCCAGGACATGGAAGCAACCTAAGTGTCCATCGACAGATGAATGGATAAAGAAGATGTGGCACATATATACCATGGAATATTACTCAGCCATAAAAATAAACGAAATTGAGTTATTTGTAGTGAGGTGGCTGGACCTAGAATCTGTCATACAGAGTGAAGTAAGTCAGAAAGAGAAAAACAAATACCGTATGCTAACACATATATATGGAATCTAAAAAAAAAAAAATGGTATTGATGAACCTAGTTGCAGGGCAGGAATAAAGAGGTAGACATAGAGAATGGACTTGATGACATGGAGGGGGAGGGCGAAGCTGGGGCGAAGGGAGAGTAGCATCGACATACATACACTACCGAATGTAAAATAGTTGGCTGGCGGAAAGCAGCAGCATAGCACAGGGAGATCGGCTCTGTGCTTTGTGATGACCTAGGAGGTTAGAAAAATGTATGATAAAAAGTTTAGTGGTCAGATTTCTAAAGTTTGACACAACAGTCCAGAAACAATAGTATCTCAGCAGCTCTAGTGCATATGATGATTTTAAATGATGACTGGACTGAAGTTGGTGGAGAAACAAGATCTTTTGGGAATACATGATTTTTCTTTACATTTATTTCTTCATATATATATAATTTTCATTAATTATACTTCATATTATTGTTTATATTTCTATAAGTATTTATGGACTCAAATTCCATATAACATGCTTTACAAAATTAATTAGTTAATACATCCTCTAAGTCAGATTAATTATTATCTCTTTTTCCCTTTTTTTTTAAACTGTTTAAAAGTTTTTCTGTCAACAGAGGAATGGATAAGGAAGATGTGGTACATATATACAGTGGAATATTACTCAGCCATAAAAAAGAATGAAATAATGCCATTTGCAACAACATGGATGGATCTAGAGATTGTCATACTAAGTGAAGTAAGTCAGACAGAGAAAGACAAATATCATATGATATAAATTATATGTGGAATCTTAAAAAAGGGTACAAATGAACTTATCTACAAAACAGAAATATAGTTACAGATGTAGAAAACAAACTTATGGTTACCAGGGGTAAGGGGGAAGGGATAAATTGGGAGATTGGGATTGACATATACACACTACCATATACAAAATAGATAACTAATAAGAACCTACTGTATAGCACAGGGAACTCTACTCAATACTCTGTAATGGCCTATATGGGAAAAGAATCTAAAAAAGAGTGAATATATGTATATGTATAACTGATTTACTTTGCTGTACACTTGAAACTAACATGACACTGTAAATTAACTATACTCCAATAAAAATGTTTTACGAAGTTTTTAATAATTGTTTCTGTACATAACCAAGAGCTTCCAGAATCATCATCTTCATTGTTCTTGACAGTTTTTGTGCTTTAATGTATGTTCTGCAGTGTGACTCAGCTCCTGTGTAACTGGGATCAGGGATTGATGTTAGCTTGGAGGTCATGCTGGTTCACGTGTGATTTTTCCCCAGCATGTTAGTGTTTTGTACCACTGTGTAACAGCAGCTGAGTGCAAAGTGCACTAGGACAGCTGAACATCTTGGGCTGGGCTGGGCTGTGCTGTGCCAGCTCATCCACTGTCCTCTTGGTGCCACCTGGCCTCCTGCTCTCCTGGAGGTGCTCATGGCATGGTTCTCCCTGACCTTTGTGCTCTTGGTCCTCATCTCCATCACTCAGCAGCCCCAGCTCTTCCATAAGCTACCTTTAGTTTTTTGATTTTTTTATGTAAGTGTTTTTCTAACTTTTATGCAAGGACCTGTTTATACAGTAGTATTTTTTAATTTATTAACTATGTAATAGTTTTTTTTAACTGTGCTGTATTTTTATTAGAAATACCATTCTTTTTGTTAACTCATATTGTAGAGTTTTGTATGTTTTGAGTGGAAATTGCATATGTTTTGAGTGGCTTGATGCTGATACTAATTTGCCAATAAACCCTATTATGTTTAGTGTGTGATTTTGCAGATTTGAGTAGACTTTTCTTTTTTCAGGAATATACATGTTGTATTAAGGCAAAACCACCTGTACATTGATTTTGCAATTGAATGAGAGAATAGCCACAACAAAACAAACCCACAAAGAGATCCTGACTCCAAATTGCTTCTAGAATGATTACCTATGTTTGGAAGTGAATATTCTCATATGAACAGTATTCCAAGCAATATGCATTGCTGCTTTGTTTATATTACGGATTTTGCTAAACCAATGATATATGATGGTAACTTTGTGACAATCACAGGTCACACACAAGTCCTGGGATGTCAGAAATGACAGTAAAGGTGGTTATTTGATCTTCCAAAGACCTAGGCCAAAGACAAAGGAAAGCATAGATTTTGGCTGAATAGCCACACCAAAGATGAAGTTCCATGTCTATATTAGAAAGAAGACAAGTACACTGACCTATATAAATCATATAATTAATTTCTTTGAGATTTTGGTGTGCATGTTCTTCAGGTCCTAAAAAGCCTGAAGAACATGGAACACTGCTTTCTACCCACAACTATTCTTTGACCCAATATAATACTCCTTCTTAGAATATACATAGGAAAAGGGTTCATGAATGTCGTGTCTATATTCTGGAGCTAGGCTACTTCTCTCTCATGTAAAAGAAGTCAGCTACCAAGTGGTACTTATGGAGAAGTTGTTCTTGATCGTGTATTTGTAGAAAGGGAGTATAAAGATCAATTCATATATACCCACCCCAGCTTAGTGCCCTTAAAGTATCTGTTTCTTAAAGAAAACTATAATAAATTACATCTCTTAAAATATATGTGCATTCTATTTACAATAGCCAAAATATGGAAGCAAACTAAATGTCCATCAACAGATGAATGGATAAAGAAGATGTGATATATATATATATATACACACACACACACACACACACACACACACACAATGGAGTATTAGCCATAAAAAAGAATGAAATAATGCCACTTGTAGCAACATGGATGGATCTAGAGATTATCATACTAAGTGAAGTACGTCACACAGAGAAAGACAAATATCATATGATATCACTTACATATGGAATCTAAAAAATGATACAAATGAACTTTTTTGCAAAACTGAAACAGAGTCACAGACACAGAAAACAAACTTATGGTTACCAAAGGGGAAAGCAGGGGGAGGAATAAATTAGGAATTTGAGATTGACAGATACACACACTACTGTATATAAAATAGGCAAACAACAAGGTCCTACTATATAGCACAGGGAACTACATTCAATACCTTGTAATAACCTATAATGGAAAAGAACCTGAAAAAGAATAGATATATGTATTTGTATAACCGAATCACTGCTGTACACCTGAAACATTATAAATCAACTATACTTTAAGTAAAAAAAACACTCTGGCTCTTAGATAGCTTCATCCACCAGAGGGCAGACAGCAGAAACAAGAAGAACCACAATCTTGCAGCCAGTGGGACGAAACCCACATTCACAGAAAGATAGACAAAATGAAAAGGCAGAGGATTAACTACCAGATGAAGGAACAAGATAAAACCCCAGAAAAACAACTAAATGAAGTGGAGATAGGCAACCTTACAAAAAAAGAACTCAGAATAATGATAGTGAAGTTGATCCAGGACCTCGAAAAAAGAATGGAGGCAAAGATTGAGAAGATGCAAGAAATGGTTAACAAAGACCTAGAAGAACTAAAGAAAAAACACCTAGAAGAATTAAAGAACAAACAAACAGAGATGAACATACAATAACTGAAATGAAAAATACACTAGAAGTAATCAATAGAATAACTGAGGCAGGAGAACGGATAAGTGACCTGGAAGACAGAATGGTGGAATTCACTGCCATGGAACAGAATAAAGAAAAAAGAATGAAAATAAACGAAGACAGTCTAAGAGACCTCTGGGACAACATTAAATGCAACAACATTCTCATTACAGGGGTCCCAGAAGGAGAAGAGAGAGAGAAAGGACCCGAGAAAATATTTGAAAAGATTATATTTGAAAACATCCCTAACATGGGAAAGGAAATAGCCACCCAGGTCCAGGAAGGGCAGAGTCCCAGGCAGGATAAACCCAAGGAGAAAAATGCTGAGACACATAGTAATCAAACTGACAAAAATTAAAGAAAAAGAAAAATTATTAAAAGCAACAAGGGAAAAATGACAAATAATATATAAGGTTATATTAGGTTAACAGCTGATTTCTCAGCAAAAACTCTACAAGCCAGAAGGGAGTGGCACGATATATATAAAGTGATGAAAGGGAAGAACCTACAACCAAGATTACTCTACGTGGCAAGGATCTCGTTCAGATTTGACGAAGAAATCAAAAGCTTTTCAGAAAAGCAAAAGCTAAGAGAATTCAGGACCACCAAGCCATCTCTACAACAAATGCTAAAGGAACTTCTTTAACTGGGAAACACAGAGAAGTAAAGGACCTACAAAAACAAACTCAAAACATCTAAGAAAATGGTAATAGGAACATATATATCGATAGTTAGGCTAAATGTGAATGGATAAAATGCTCCAAACAAAGGACACAGACTTGCTGAATGGATACAAAAACAAGACCCATATATATGCTACCTACAAGAGACCCACTTCAGACCTAGGGACACATACAGACTGAAAGTGAGGGAATGGAAAAAGATATTCCATGCAAACGGAAATCAAAAGAAAGCTGGAGTAGCAATACTCATATCAGCTAAAATAGACTTTAAAATAAAGAATGTTACAAGAGACAAGGAAGGACACTACATAATGATCAAGGGATCAATCCAAGAAGAAGATATAACAATTATAAATATATATGCACCTAACATAGCACCTCAATACATAAGGTAACTGCTAACAGCTATAAAAGAGGAAATGGACAGTAACACAATAATAGTGGGGGACTTTAACACCTCACTTACACCAATGGACAGATAATCCAAAATGAAAATTAACAAGGAAACACAAGCTTTAAATGACACAATAGACCAGTTAGATTTAATTGATATTTATAGAACATTCCATCCAAAAACAGCAGATTACACTTTCTTCTCAAGTGTGCATGGAACATTCTCCAAGATAAATTACATCTTGGGTCACAAATCAAGCCTCAGTAAATTTAAGAAAATTTAAATCATATCAAGCAACTTTTCTGACCACAATGCTATGAGATTAGAAATGAATTACAGGAGGAAAAACATAAAAAACACAAAAACATGGAGGGTAAACAATATGTTACTAAATAACCAAGAGATCACTGAAGAAATCAAAGATGGAACCAAAAAATACCTAGAGACAAATGACAATGAAAACACAATGATCCAAAACCTATAGGATGCAGCAAAAGCAGTTCTAAGAGGCAAGTTTATAGCAATACAATCCTACCTCAAGAAACAAGAAAAACCTCAAATAAATAATCTAACCTTACACATAAAGGAACTAGTGAAAGGAGAGCAAAGAAAACCCAAAGTTAGTAGAAGGAAAGAAATCATAGAGATCTGAGCAGAAGTAAATGAAATAGAAACAAAGAACACAATAGCAAAGATCAATAAAACTAAAAGCTGGTTCTTTGAGAAGATAAACAAAATTGATAAACCATTAGCCAGACTCATCAAGAAAAAGAGGGAAAGGACTCAAATCAATAAAATTAGAAATGAAAAAGGAGAAGTTACAGCAGACACCACAGAAATACAAAGCATCCTAAGAGACTACTACAAGCAACTCTATGCCAATAAAATGGACAACCTGGAAGAAATGGACAAATTCTTAGAATGGTATAACCTTCGAAGAATGAACCAGGAATAAACAGAAAATATAAACAGACCAATCACAAGTAATGAAATTGAAACTGTGATTAAAAACCTTCCAACAAACAAAAGTCCAGAACCAGATGGCTTCACAGGTGAATTCTATCAAACATTTAGAGAAGAGCTAACACCCATCCTTCTCAAACTCTTCCAAAAAATTTCAGAGGAAGGAACACTCCTAAACTCATTCTATGATGCCACCATCACCCTGGTACCAAAACCAGAAAAAGGCACTACAAAAAAAAGAAAACTACAGACCAATATCACTGATGAATATAGATGCAAAAGTCCTCAACAAAATACTCTCAAACAGAATCCAACAATACATTAAAAGGGTCATACAACATGATCAAGTGGGATTTATTCCAGGGATGCAAGGATTCTTCAATATACTCAAATCAGTCAATGTGATACATCATATTAACACATTGAAGAATAAAAACCATATGATCATTTCAATAGATGCAGAAAAAGCTTCTGGCAAAATTCAACACCCATTTATGATAAAAACTCTCCAGAAAGTGGGGACAGAGGGAACCTACCTCAACATAATCAAGGCCATATATGACAAACCCACAGCAAACATCATTCTCAATGGTGAAAAACTGAAAGCATTTTCTCTAAGATCAGGAACAAGACAAGGATGTCCACCCTTGCCACTTTTATTCAACACAGTTTTGGAAGTCTTAGCCACAGCAATCAGAGAAGAAAAAGAAATAAAAGGAACACAAATTGGAAAAGAAGAAGTAACACTGTCACTGTTTGCAGATAACATGATACTATACATAGAGAATCCTAAAGATGTCACCAGAAAACTACTAGAGCAAATCAACGAATTTGGTAAAGTTGCAGGATATTAAATTAATGCACAGAAATCTCCTGCATTCCTATACACTAACAACAAAAGATCAGAAAGATAAATTAAGGAAAGAATCCCATTCACCACTGCAAAAAAAAGAATAAAATACCAAGGAATAAACCTACCTAAGGAGGTAAAAGACCTGTACTCAGAAAACTATAAGACACTGATGAAAGAAATCAAAGATGACACAGACTCATGGAGAGATATACCATGTTCTTGGATTGGAAGAATCAATATTGTGAAAATGAGTATACTACCCAAAGCAATCTACAGATTCAATGTAATCCCTATCAAATTACCAATGGCATTTTTTACAGAACTAGAACAAAAAATCTTAAAATTTGTATGGAGATACAAAAGACCCCGAATAGCCAAAGCAATCCTGAGGGAAAAAAAGGGAGCTGGAGGAATCAGACTCCCTGACTTCAGACTATACTACAAAGCTACAGTAATCAAGACAATATGGTACTGGCACAAAAACAGAAATATAGATCAATGGCACAGGATAGAAAGCCCAGAGATAAACCCACACACCTATGGTCAACTAATCTATGACAAAGGAGGCAAGGATATACAATGGAGAAAAGAAGCCCTCTTCAATAAGTGGTGCTGGGAAAACTGGACAGCTACATGTAAAAGGATGGAAGTAGAATACTCCCTGACACCATACACAAAAATAAACTCAAAATGGATTAAAAACCTAAAAGTAAGACTGGACACTATAAAACTCTTAGAGGAAAACACAGGAAGAACACTCTTTGACATAAATCACAGCAAGATCTTTTTTGATCCACCTCCTAGAGTAATGAAAATAAAAACAAAAATAAACAAATGGGACCTAATGAAACTTAAATGCTTTTGCACAGCAAAGGAAGCTATAAACAAGACGGAAGGACAACCCTCAGAATGGGAGAAAATATTTGCAAACAAATCAACGGAGAAAGGATTAATCTCCAAAATATATAAACAGCTCATGCACCTCAATATTCAAAAAACAAATAACTCAATCCAAAAAGGGGCAGAAGACCGAAATAGACATCTCTCCAAAGAAGACATACAGATGGCCAAGAGGCACATGAAAAGCTGCTAAACATCACTTATTATTAGAGAACTGCAAATCAAAACATTGAGGTATCACCTCACACCATTTAGAATGGGCATCATCAGAAAATCTACAAACAACAAATGCTGGAGAGGGTGTGGAGAAAAGGGAACCCTCTTGCACTCTTGGTGGAAATGTAAATTGATACAGCCACTATGGAGAACAGTATGGAGGTTCCTTAAAAAATGAAACATAGAATTACCATATGACCCAGCAATCCCACTACTGGGCATATACCCAGGGAAAACCATAATTCAAAGAGACACATGCACCCCAATGTTCACTGCAGCACTATTTACAATAGCCAGGTCATGGAAGCAACCTAAATGCCCAATGACAGATGAATGGATAAAGAAGATGTGGTACATATATACAATGGAATATTACTCAGCCATAAAAAGGAATGAAATTGGGTCATTTGTAGAGATGTGGGTGGACCTAGAGACTGTCATACAGAGTGAAGTAAGTCAGAAAGAGAAAAAGAAATATCGTATATTAACGCATATATGTGGAATCTAGAAAAATGGTACAAATGAACTGGTTTGCAAGGCAGAAATAGAGATACAGATGTAGGGGGAAACTGGGGGTGGGGGGGTAGTGGTGGGATGAATTGGGAGATTGGGATTGACATGTCTACAGTAATATGTATAAAATAGATAACTAATAAGAAACAAGTATAAAAAAATAAATTTAAAAAATAAAAAACATTCAGATTCAATTACTTTGAGGAATTAGTTAAAAATGAAATATGCAATGAAAACAATAAATTCTCCCTCAAAAATATATGTGCATTAATTTGAGTTATATGCTTTTCAGTCTTTCCATCAAATTTGTGCTTTCTCACTGCCATTATAACCTAGGAGTGCTGGCCAGTGACAAACAGAAGAGTCCAAGACACCCTCACAGCTTAATACAAAATGTTTTCCAGGTTGGCATCCACTGCCCCAGATGCCAGCCACTCCAGGTGCCTCCTGCAGATCAGGTGTTTGGAGATTGCACTCCGTGTTTTTGCATTGTTGGGAAGGCAGGCTCTGGTGCCAGACTCTTAAGTTCAAAGCTGGGTTATATTACTTCCTTACTGTGTGAACTTGGTAAATTACCTAGTGTCTTTGCTTCAATTTTCTCGTCTACAAAAGTAGGGATAAAATAATTCCAAACATAGGGGATTACTGGAAGGATTAAATGTAATATATGTAATCAGTATAGTGCCTGGCACATCATAAGTGCTTGATGCAAGTTAGCCTTCATGATGATGTTTTCTCAGTGGCTTTTGTTTCTAAATTATAAGTAAAATTATCGCTGTAAAATAGCTAACATTGCAAGGAGGCTTCCAGCTGAAAAAGCAGAGACTGCTTTCGGCATTGGAGAATTGAGGTAATCAGTCACGCTGAAAAGGGCTAACTGAGGACCAGAATGGGTTGGCCGCTTCTCCTTCTCTGAAGCAGAGTGTCTGTCTCTACAGACAAGAGGACATTACACATTACTGAGTGAGAATCCTCATCAAAGAGAACATGGGAAATAATGCAACTAATGGCTGTAGGTTAATGTCTAATATGCAATTGGATATTGCCAGGGACTTTTGGTCTATCTCATGAACAAGCACTTTTATATTCTTTTTTCCATAAGCTATTTTCCATACACATCCATGCAGTACACCATAAAAGAACATGGTGCCTATGACCAAATGCTGAGAAGCCATGGAGGTTATAATCAAGAGTACAGGCTCTAGCTTCATGTTTTCTGTCTCTTCCATAAACCAGCTCTGTGACTTTGGCAAGTTGCCAAATGCCCTGCGTGTTGGTTTACTCATCTGTACAATGGAGATCATAACCATACCTACCAGACAGGTTTGTTATGAGGACAATACAATTTAATTGACATAAAATACTTACCTAGTGTCTTGTGTGTAAAATAAGTATTCACTAAATGATAGCTATTACTTACTCAATTATTTTATTATTTTTTTTTTTTGTGGTACGCGGGCCTCTCACTGTTGTGGCCTCTCCCGTTGCGGAGCACAGGCTCCGGTCGCGCAGGCTCAGTGGCCATGGCTCAGGGGCCCAGCCGCTCCACGGCATGTGGGATCTTCCCGGACCGGGGCACGAACCCGTGTCCCCTGCATCGGCAGATGGACTCTCAACCACTACGCCACCAGGGAAGCCCTACTCAAATTTTTAATTTATGTTTAACCATTTAAGAATAATCCACCATTTTAAGTATTTTAAGTAAGTATCACCTATATCCAGAGACCCTGCTATGAGTAAAAAAGAATGGAAATGGCAATAAAGAAGGAGAGGAAAGGCAAGCTTCTATTTCCATTTAGTTGGAGGAAGCTCACTGGGGAAGCATCTTTGTATCTCTTAAGGAGGGAAGGTATATATAACTTGGTGGCTTTGGGGGAAACAAAGTAGAGAGAGAGAAGAATGCACAATTGAGAAGGGAAATAATGAATGAAATAAAAGGTGATTAGGTTTACTTTTGTGGAAAAGAAGGCTGGATAGTGGGTGGGGGGAGTGAAATAATAAGATAAATGATGCTGGGCTCTCATAAGAATACCATTAAAACTATTAGTTATGATAATAGTAGCTGCTATAATACAAAAATGCTGAACTACCAACGGTTTAACACAAAAGAAGCATTTCTAGTTCATGTCACAGCCCAGTAAAGTAGTTTCTGGTTGGGTAGCCCTCCTCTAGTGCTGTTTTGGGATCCAATCCCCTCCCATCTGCGGATGCACTATCTTTAACACATGGATCCCAAGGGTTACCCTGTGGGGACCTCTGATCCAACCAACTGGAAGGTGAAATCATGTGGACTATTAGAGGTGGGAGGTTTTTATGGGCCAGGCCTAGAAGCGGTGCTTATTTTGGTCAACATCCCACTAGCCAGAATTAAGTCTCAGGCCCAAACCTACATCTAACTGTATGCTCAAGAGGAAAGGACATACATGGGTTTTGAAACTCATCACAGCCTCTGCCCCAGACACTTTAATGCAAAATGACCATCACACCTTTCTTAATACAAACCAATACAAGTTCATAACCTAACTGGGAACAAGAAAAAACTGACTGTACCTGGAGATTCAGGGACAAATGAAATGAACCTATCTCATGGCTACAAAATAAAAATCTATGAATTAATTTTTACACAAGTCAAAATCATCTTCTTCAGAAATCCCTTCCATGATTACTTTATAAGAACAATAGCCAGTACTGAGTCCTTAATTTGTATGAGGCACTGAGCTGCATTGTATTTACCTTTACCATACTACTGTGAAGTAGGAATGATCATTTCTATATTATAGATTGAGAAAGTGAATCCCAAGAAAGGTCCTGACTTACCAAAGATTGTAAAGATAGTAAGTGGTGAGGGTAGAGTTGAAACATAGGTTTTACCACTAAAACTGTCAGACTCTACTGCCGCCTAAGCCTTCTCATTACTCCTTAATTCAGAATTCCTTGCATGTACTCGTTTTGTTGCTCTCACATGGCTCTCTGCAAATGTTGGCATGTATGTTGATTTGTAAGTTGTATCAGTTAACTATGGCTGTGTAACAAATTCCACCAGCCCCAGCCATATAGGGGTTTACAACACAAATAACTTGCTCTTTCTCACAATTCTGTAGGTTGACTAGATGGTTCTTTTGTTTCACTTGGTATTCACTGGAGTCACTCAGGAAGCTGCACCCAGCTGGTGGCTGGGGTGGCCAGAAGGTCCAGGAAGGCCTCTCTCACCTGCCTGCGGCCCTGGTGCTGTCAGCTGTGGTGCCCCACTTCTCCTTCATGTGGCCTCTCAGTGGTCTTTCCTCCTCCAGGACCTCTCCACATGGCCTCTTTCTAAAGGGACAGACTGGACTTCCTTAGAACGTGGGAGCTGTCTTCCTAAAGGAAGAAAGCAGAGGCTCCCAGTCCTCTTAAGAGTTAGCCTAGAACTGGCTCAGCATCACTTCTGCCACATTCTGTTGGCAGAAGAAGCCACAAGACCTGCCCAGATTAAAGGAGTGAGGAGAGAGACTTCACTCCTTGGTGGGAGGAGCAACAAAGAATTTGTGGCCATTCATAATCCACCACACTGCATTCTTTTTGTCTGTCTGGCACTGTCATCCTAGCAAAAGTCCTGAAGGCAAGATCTAGGTCTCCTTGATTTTGCAATTGGTTTTTAGCACCTAGGACTATGCTCTGCATACAATGGGTTTCAAAAATGTCAATTGACAGAGTGTAGATAAATCATAACCTATAAAATTTAGGTGAGAGAAAAAGCAACCTGGAACACAACAGCACACAGGCCCTCAGGGCATCTTAGGCTCCCCACTAGTGAAATTTGGTAACTCTTTCCAACCATTTTCTTACGAGAGAAACTCTAGCAATGCCCTGACATCTCTTTACAAGTTCTCTGCTTCTGTGCTCACCTATTTTCAGATGCTTACCCACCTGTCTGAGCTGAAATATGGAGCCTTTATGTTGATTTGTATCTAAAAGCCATGACAAATGGTACATTTGGGATTCAGGGCAAATGATTTAATGTTGTTCAACAAATTAACAATTGTATAAAAAGATTCTGCTAAAATAAGATCTGTGTGCGTTTTTGGGGGTTGTCTTTTAGAAGATGAAATTGCTTAAGGCATACGTAAACAGTAACTTGGTTCTCATAACACCTATCTCAAAGCATAGGTGCTATAGGTCTCACCCTAGGCATACACAGAGGCAACACCATGTATGTGTTCACTACTTTAGAAGAGGTTTTTGCTAGGTAAGGTGCGTGTACACACGCACACACATGCCTGTGCAAGCCAATAAACAAGATGAAAAATAAAAGATAAAATTGTACAAGCATAAAAGAATGAGACTGATTAGAAATCAGCTGTTAGGTGATCTTATCAGTAGAACACAAGGATGGCTCTAGGGAAAGTGAAATAGCTCAGTTAAATTTACCCTGCCTTTCTTTGTAATAGATATCCTGAAACAGACACTCGTATTTGTTTACGGTACTAAAAGTAACATCTTTTTCTTCCATTCAGGGCTCTTTCTCTGCCAAGATCTCTCTAAGTAGGAAATGACAAAAATTTATGAGGGTTACATCCAACAGCAAAGGCCTGGGGTATACTGTTGGAAAGATAAAGACTGTTCGTGTGGGAGTTCTCTGTTCCTTTATTATCTGAGAAAAGATGGAGTAGTAATTGACATGTGGTTCTTGACAGATGTTGACAAGGGAAAAACATGTAACTGAGCCCCTTGGAGTTTTTGCAAAGCATGATTATGATGCTTGTCTCCATGTTCTGTAACCTCAAGAGCACAATCAAATTTCCCCCCTTTACCCTAAATGCCAAGCAGACATCCAGACAGATGTCATAGGACTATATCAGCATCTGGCCAAAGAATAGAATTCTCTCATCTCACATCAAGGGCATGCACAATAGAGACCACTGAACGTGGAGTGAGTGCTTTGGTATATTCTATTGTTAATCTCTCTTGAAATAGATTGATTGCTGTGGAGAAAGAATTCACCAAAAAAATTTCCTATTCAACTATCAGAGCTTGTATGTGGGCATGCACCATAACATTAAACAATTCATGCTCCAAAATTGTATCCATATTTTATTTGATAACATAATAGGATGATAGGAATATTAACAAATATGCTTTTAGAGTAGCATTGCATAAGAATAAGATTTAGAAAGGAAGTATTTTCTCTGTATTTGCCAAACATCCAGATGAAAAGTTGAAAGATTGTCAGTTGTGCAGATGTTCTGTATATCCAGGTGTTATGTAGAGAAGATATTTGGCAACAAATGAAACTTTCTTTTTTCATCCATATGTTTCATTCTAGTTTCATTTTGTATAAAATTGTAGAATAATGGATATTACAAGCATATTTTAGTTTTTAAAAATAAAAGTAGAGCAAAATCTTAGAACACTGTGTCTATGTTTCTTTTAAGTATGTCTACAGTAGTAAACTGAGAATTCCTAGAGTTTTAATGAAATAGAATTGCTCATGACAAGCAAAATATACACTGATCTGATTTCAGTATACCCTGCATTCTTTTCTCACTTGATATTACTCTGTATTTTAAGAGTATGGCTACATAATAATTTGAGATTTGTTTGTTTTCCACTTATATTTTCCAGTCCTCCTGGTACATTCACTTCAGCAACAGTCTCTGCGGGTTGTTAGCAGAGAGGGGTGCATATCAGAGTAAAAAGCACAAATAGCCCTAAGGTTTCTTAAATTTGGTTTCTGAAAGCTTAAGCTTCAAGAAAGGAGTCCAGTTAATATACAGAAAATAAAGACACATGCTCTTTCTTGCACACCCAAGTTTGTGGACTGAAACACACACTGAAGTTGAACGGTGCACTTAAGACAATATGCTATTGTGATTGGATCAGTCAGCTTAGGTGAGCTCAGGTGGACTTTAGGAATAATCAAGTGCAAAGTCTTTTTGCAACACCGAAGGGTTATTTCTCTTTCACATGGTATGTCTGCCATGGGTTCTCTTTACTGGATATCCAAGCTGAAGGAGAAACCCCTATGTGGCACACTGGCTTTCTCAAGTCAAATGAAGAGAGCAATGGTGGATCACACAATGGTTCTTCAAGCTTTTTCCTAGAAGAGGCTTATGTCATTTCTACTAATATACCATTGGATAAAGTGAGCATTGTGGCCAAGCCTGATATCTTTGGGTAGGAAATATAATCCTGTCACTGGGAGGGGCTTCACGGGGAAGACCCAGCAGCGAGGGGCAGTAAATATTTTTACCTCAATACAACTTACCACAATTATCATTTTAAGCATGTGTTATGGGCTTAATTGTGCAGATCACTGGGTTAGATGTGCGTCAAAATAATTATTCATTTTGGGTATTTTCTTTTTGAAAGATTATAAAACATGAGAGAAAACACCAATTCAGACAGAAAACAGAAGAATAGTGAAGCAATTTTGGATGTTTCCAGATAGGTGTGCAGTATTGTGCTTATAATCATATAGAGAATGAGAGTAAATTCATGTTCGGAGTGGAAAACAAAGAATTGAGGAGACTGATCTCCAGCTAGTCAAACTGGGAAAAGTGTGTGGTTTAGGATCTGTTTGAATGGGGAGGAAGTAATAAATAATGATGACTAATATTTGTGTGTCCTTTTACAATTTATAACTGTTATTTTACTTAATGCTTTTAACAACCACCTGATACTTTTAACCATCACTTCCATTTAGCAATAAAGACACTAGGCTCAGGTTAACTGAGTGGCCTATGTTTTCAGAATAAGTGTCATAGCCAGTATTTAAGCAGTCTGCTCTAATTCTATACATTGTATGCCTTACATGTGGAAAAGAGCAAGTGAGGAACAGCACTGAGTACCTTGGGAGAGGCTCCAAAATGAAGGGACAGACTGGATGCAAGTAGCCTGAGCACAATGTAGGAATCTGTTGTTCTCCTATGGAAAATAAATGAAGGAAGTGCAGTCGCCTGGCACATGCCACCTCGAGTACTTTGAAGCCCTTAACTGATGATATGAGCAGAAGCACAAGACATATTTATTTATTTATTTATTTTTGCGGTACGCGGGTCTCTCACTGTTGTGGCCTCTCCCGTTGCGGAGCACAGGCTCTGGACGCGCAGGCTCAGCGGCCATGGCTCAAGGGCCCAGCCGCTCCGCGGCATGTGGGATCTTCCCGTACCGGGGCACGAACCCGTGTCCCCTGCATCGGCAGGCGGACTCTCAACCACTGCGCCACCAGGGAAGCCCTAAGAAATATTTATTGATGACATACAAGCTGGATGATAAAAGAGGATGGACATTGCTGATACAGATGGTGGATATAAAAGAACTTACTTGGGCCTAAAAGTTAGATGTAAAACCAGCTTAACTATTTAATCATATCTTCCATCTCCCACACTGAACTCCCTTAGGCTAGGAGGATATTAAATGGAAAATGTGTTCTTAGTTCTCTTTGGAGAAGAATCTATTGTTCCCCTTATTGGTGGAAAGGGGCATTGTTGAAAACCATTGTGATGCTGCCCACTTCTGGTCAGATGGATACTGCAATGATTTTGGTTTCTATGTTAGTTCAGGTCTTCTGAGAAGCAGTCACCAAGGTGAGACTAGATCAGCAAGAGATTTATTCCCTGAAAAAGCTATGAAGGATAAAGGGGAGGGAGCAGAAGAGGGTAGAGAGAGCATCAGACTATGATGCAGGTCTTCTACCAGTGAAGGATTGTGGGGAAGGAAGGAGGATTGGGTAGAAAGAGTCTCTGAAATATAGTTCTGATATCACTTATATGTAGAAACTAAAAAAGGAGATACAAATGAACTTATTTACAAAACAGAAATAGACTCACAGACATAGAAGACAAACTTATGGTTACCAAAGAGGAAAAAGGGGGGGTAAATTAGGAGTTTGGGATTAAAATATACACACTACTATATATAAAATAGGTAAACAACAAGGACCCACTGTATAGCACAGGGAACAATACTCAATATCTTGTAATAACCTATAAGGGAAAAGTATCTAAAAAATAGCTGTACCCCTGAAACTAACACAACATTCTAAATCAACTGTATTTCAATAAAATTTTTTAAAATGTAGTTTTAGGAAAGTTTTAGCCTCGTTTGTGGACTTGGGGAATTTTCTAACTCAAATGGCCAGTCCTAGGAATTCTGTGAGCACCCTGTGGAGTCTGGCCTTGGTGTGAACACTGTTATGGATCCAGAGGAGCAGGAACTGGAGGGACCAGCAGTCAGCTATGCTCCCCACTGCAGGAGATCTGTGCCACCACAGCCCCCACCTCGTACCACACAGATCTACTTCTCCATTTAGGTTTGGGCAAAGTTCCTCCATGGTTCCTAGGGGCCTCTCTTCATGAGGGGGAACTTACAGAGAAGCTAATGGGATGAATGAGAGTTCTTATTACTGCAGTTGATCTCAGGACTGGTACCCTCCATATGCATCCTAAATTCCCATCACTCTCAGCTACCACCTTGGAATGTCTAAGTGCCTTACCTAGTAGTGTTACCTGAATCTTTATTCCTTAAATGTCTCAGGCTTTGGCAATCCCATGTTTTTCTGACCAGGTTGCTGCACACATCTGTTAACCATTACAGTGGAGCAAGGAGGTATCAGTTGGTGCCCAAATGGATCATCTGGGTTCCACACATATTCCTCTCTGACCCTATTATATAAAAGCAGCTCTACCTCCTCCTGTTGATCAAGATAAATTACCCTGCCGGTGACCTGCCATGGCCTTCTTCTGGCCTGCTGGTCCACGGTGTCCCGCTGGCAGCCATAGCTAATAGTTCAATGGGACCCTTTCATTGTTCTCTGAAAAGAGTGTCTCTCTCTGGGAACCAGTACCTCTAACTTTGCAGAGTTAATAGTTGTGGGAAGCACAAAATCCCCCAGTATGTCACTAGGAGGGATGAAAAGTCAATCCTGCTTCCAGTCCTTTGTTCCCAGATCCAGGTATTCTTCCTATCAGGAACACAGCACCATGCAGAAGGTTCTCATTTAATGCACTGACTGCATCCTGAAGGATGGAACCCTCTCCTTGCAGAGGACTGTCTCTGAGCTGAAGTTTCAACTGTGCCTTGAGAAAGCTGTTCCAGCACTCTCTGAGGCTGGTTGCTTCTGGATGGTGTAGTATATCGTAAGAACAGTGAATCCCACGGTTATGTCCTGTACCTCCTTTGCTTTGAACTGATTCCCCTGGTCAGATGCTATGTTGTCCAGAATCCATGCCTGTGGATCAAGGCACTTCCTAAGTCCCAAAATAGCAGTGCTGGCTGAGACTCTGCAGGCAGAAAAGGCGAACCTATACTTGGAACAGGTATCTATCTCAGTGATGATGAACCACTGACTTTTCTAGGATAGAAGGGGCCCAATGTAGCCAACTTGCTATGAAGTGACCAGTTGGCCTCATTGAGGAATAGTATCATTCAGTGTTGAAATTCATAGGCAGCAGCAGTTACACTGGCCTTTTAAATGTGCGTCCATGCTGCTGGGCTCATATACAGTCTCCATGAAAAACACTATAGCCACTCTATTCTAGTACCCACGTGCTGGTTCTAAGGTGGCCAGTGACAAAGAATGGCTGACATCAATCAGGCAAGTCATTCTGTTGATTTGGTTGTTCAATGTCTCTTCAGTGGTAGATGTTTTCCAGTGGCCATTAACATGTAATACAAAAATGTCACACTTTTTCCCACTCCCTTATGTCCATCCACATGCTATTCCTCACACCTTCCTGCCTCTAATTTTCTAGTCCTTCTCCTTGTAAGCCCCTGACAATGGGCCACTGCCCATGAGTCTCTATCTATCTTCACCTCTGGTCATTTCCTGTTGCTCAATAGAAGGCTGGTCAGGTGCACTGCTCTCAGCTCTGCCCATTGGGAAGGTTTCTCCTCTCCACTAACTTTTAAGGTTACCCCTGTCATTTCCATTTTCAGTTTGCTCCCCCGTATCAAACTATGTCATACTTTAGCTCCAAGCTATATGGTTCCCTCAGTCTTGGGCCTATCTATACCGTACGCCTTAACTATGAAACAAGTGTTGAAAGCTATAAGTTATGCTTTATGAGAGCAGCTCCTATCCTCATCTTTTATATTTATTTGATGCCTCAACAACTAGAATCATATATTCTAATCAATAAACAGGACAAATGCACGTCTTCTTCCAAGATGCCAAACATGGCGGCATTCAGAAATGTCTTATTTGCATGCACATTTTCATTTATTCTGAATTTTTTAAAAAGTAAATACATACAAGCCCAATCCTTGCTTGCATCAATATCTTTCTCATTAATTCTTTTCCAATAAACTACTTCCATCCATAAAAGCAGGTGACTGAAATCATATTCTCCGGTTAGTAAAGGGACATCACTGTTATGTTTTTCATTACATGACAAACCATGATTAGAAATCAACAATTTCTGTAATACAGGAATGTTTTTAAGAATTAGGGATGTTGAAGCATGGCAATCCAGTTACCTTCATATATTTCGAAGACTGTTGTTTGTATGAGCAATTAGACTTGTTCTAGGTTGTCCCAGGGTACAGAAACAGGAAGAAGCAGAGGTTACAGGGAGGCAAATTTTGACAATAGAAATAAAAGTTTTATGAAAAAGCTATACAAAATTGGAATGGGTTCTATCTAAAGGTAGTGAGTATTCAGTGGAGGGTTAAACACTGGTGTGTCTAACAAGAGGCTACTTGACTAAATTTAGGGATGTTTTAGAGAGAATTCATGGACTAGAAGTGGAGAGATTACCTCTGAAATAATCTAAGATAGCAGCACAACACAGGGAAAAGAACATAGGTTTAAACCAAAATCTGATAGCAATGTCAAATTTGTCAAATTACATAATTTTCTCCTCTGTAAATAGGAATAATGATACTAACTACCTTGCAGGGTTTTGTGAAGCTCTAACATAATAAAAATATGTGTCTAATAGACTGTCTAGCACATAGCTGTGTTCAATGAAATTTCTTATTATGCTCTGATTTTATGTAGCTAAACCTTATGAAGCTGCCAACATTTTACCTTTATAATGTATAAAAATGGTAATTACATGTGGTTTAAACTGATATGATTAACAAAATTAGATATAATCAAACCCCAAGTCCTATAATGTCTAAGATTATAAGATTCAGATTTAGGATCTGTTATTTACAAATTCTTTGATTTCTAAATATTACTTATTGCTTAATCAAAAAAAAATGTATAGCATGATGATTTAGAGGTGAGAATTTTTTTTGTTTTGGTTTGGTTCCATGCAGTTCCAAATGACTAGGTTGACCTCTGATCTATGGTTCATACCCTGGGTGCAAAATTGCTGGATTAGATAGAATTCCAAAATCCATGTAGCCTGGAAGCCTATGTCACAAATTTATGGGGTGGGGGAGCATGTATGGATTAACAAGTCATTATATCTTCCATATCCTACAGATATGCTCTGACACTCAAACCAGATTACCAAGGAGACATTAGGCAGACATGTTAACTGGTGACATTCTTATCAACTTGCTCTCCGGAAGCAGCTGAGAACAAGGAGGGGAATTAATTGACATTTCTATAAATCAGAGAATCTCTATAAGTTGTGTCATAATTTTAGCAAGTGTTAGAGCCTTAGTATTTCTACTTCACCATAGTTTAGAACTGCAATTTTCTATTATAAGTACTTTCTGCTACTGAAGTCACATGGGTCCTCTTCAGGCATATTCATAGGTATATTTTAAGGCAATCTATTTCCTGACATAAGTAAGTGTTTGGTACTTTAATTATAACTCATCAAGAAAGACCATCTATTTACCTGTCTGTTGATCAAAATTTCTAAATTATAGAGGGAGGAAAAATGCGAATGCCAGCTGTACTTAAAAGAAATAACAATAATTTAGTTAGGCAAGAAAATTATAGAGTATACATAATAAGTTATGATGACTAATGCCATAGTAAACCAATTGGATATATCAGTTATATGATTATTCTAGAACCTATATTTCTAACCACTCATATTAAAACAAACCAAAAAATCCCACTACTACAATTCTTTGGAAAAAAAAGCATAAGTAGTAAAAGAAAAAAAAAAAACCCTTACCTGCAAGAGTGACCACTGTAATAATAACTAATAACTTATGGTTTAAATGATAATTTAAACTATATTACTTCAGCAGAGATATCACTGTTATTGCAATGATTCCTTTATATTTAGAATGGCAAAAGAAAAATAAGTTTCCATACGACAAATACTTAGGTACAGGTTTGACAACTAGAAAAAGGTTTTGTCCCAGCAGAGCTGAGCAGATTAAGCCTGAAACAATTTTTTTTAATTATCCCCTAAATCAAAGCAAAGGTTAGGGCAAAGTTCTACCAGTCAACATCAAGGTCATAGCCTAGGTCTAGGAGAGGAAAAAAAAAAAAAGCCAGGAAACCAAAAAGAGCGCAGCCAGTTGTCAGTCTAGGAACAAGGCAGGTGGTTAAATTCGGAAGTCACATAAGTAACTGAAAGAGCCAAGGTCCAAACCACAAGGCAGAAGTTATGAGAATAAGACAGCTGGTCTCCGATCCCCACGCTGGGAATGGCAGCCAAGCAGAGGTGCCTAGTCACAGAACCCAAAGGGCAGTTGCTGAAACAACAGAGATTTTATGTTTCCTGCCCTTTAAAAAAAGGCAACAGAAGATAATCAATGTCTCTGGCGTGGTCAGATTAGAGGCAAGTTTGGGCTGATTGAGAGTTTGTACCTGTCCAACAGGATCAGAAAACATTCTGATTCCCAGGAGGTCATTGTCATGGAGCATGAGGATGCAGACAAGTCAGAGGAAATCAGGCAGACTGAATGCTCTTGAACTCACTCACCTTGGCCAGGTGACTTTTTCTGCATTAGTCCCTTATTTCAGGACAGGAGAAAAAGAACCAGGAATTTGAATTGTTCTAAATAGCAAGTGTGACTTCTTTTAAACAACATCTCCTGTATTATGTCTAGTTAATGGCATGAAGGACTGGAATTCAGTTGTCTCCTCAGGGAAGTAGAGTATTGGGCCTGTTTACCTCCTTGATCCAAACCAATGGGAGAGAAACAGCAAGCGAAGGGGAAGAAATGGTTTCATTGGGTAGTTTGTAATTTTGAAACACTCCATAATCTATGTCCACATTACAGTAAGAACACACTTGCTTTTCCTTGACCCCTTCTTGTGGTGATTTTCCATTCCTATCCTTAGCATTGGCAGAGTGTAAATGAGAGGCTGAGAGGGGTCCAGCCCATTGTCCTCCTGGGGGACTAAAAATACACACCCCAGAGCTCCAGTCAGTGGGCTCCCAACAGAGCAACCAGTGGAAAGTCTAACATTTTCCTTGAGTAATGGTATTCAGTTAATGACTTCTCTGACAGGAAGCTTTCTTTCTGACACTGCCTAAATTTTCCTCTTCCTAACTCACTCCCATGGTTATCTCTATGAGTTCTGGAAAACAATACCAACCCCCTCATCAATGTTCTATTCTTAGGCCTGGTTTAGTCCCTCTATAGAGTCAGATGGTTTATATTTAGCTCCTCTTAAGTTTCTCCCATTAGTCATTCAAACTCATCATTGCCTTAGTCATTTTTGTTTGATTGGCTGGCCTTCAGTTTATGATGCTTGGCCTGAGAATGAAAACAGCATTTCCAGGGACAGCTCACATGGGTGGGGTCAGATACTTTAGTCTATAGATTGACTTTACATATTTCTTGGAAACTGATCTAATTTTTCATTCTTTTACAACGCATGTCTCCTTTAGCCTCACACAGTTTTGAGTTCCTTCCATCACTGATACTCTCCCTACCGGGAGAATAGTTTCTAAGATATACTGTTATCCCTAGAACTTAGTACCATGCCTGGCACATCACTGGAAATCAAGATACACTTGATATATGAATGAATGAATAAATGTTTTAAACATTACTTGTAAGAATTATTTCTAAATTAATTTTTTCTGGAGTTATTACTATTTTTCATTTTTTTGATAATACCTCGGTGTTTTACTTCAATTTATATATGTTATTAATTAGACTATTAGAGTACAATCCCATTCTATACAAGAATTTATATGCATATCTTTTTTTTTGTTTTTTTTGTTTGTTTGTTTGTTTTTTTGTGGTACGCGGGCCTCTCACTGCTGTGGCCTCTCCCGTTGCGGAGCACAGGCTCCGGACGCGCAGGCTCAGCGGCCATGGCTCACGGGCCCAGCCGCTCCGCGGCATGTGGGATCTTCCCAGACCGGGGCACGAACCCGTGTCCCCTGCATCGGCAGGCGGACTCTCAACTACTGCGCCACCAGGGAAGCCCCTATATGCATATCTTTGCATAAAATTTGTTGAGCCACATACTTGGAAGTTATTCTTGCCACAGGATTTCTGGCCTGGTAAGTCACTTAGAAATCATCTAGTCTGATTCAAAAATTTTGTAGATGTGTAAACTGACACCCAGAGAGGATAACATACTTCTCAGATTATAGGAGACCTGCTTTAAAAGTTCTGTACAATAATTTTCTCTTTTGTTCACACTTAATTCTTCATGCTAGGAGCTGACACCATCCTGTATGTAATGGTCAACTCTT
>NW_006788075.1:1895953-1916508 GCF_000442215.2 Lipotes vexillifer
ATCACTCTAGCATACATTTTTTTTCTTACATTTGAAAATGGAACTCCTGTTTAAGGGACTAATCTCCATCTGTGATTCAAGTTCTGCCAATTGCAGGCCCTCTGGCAACCCACTGCTGATTTGTAGTGGTTTCCCAGCTGAACCTTGTAATTCGAGAGAGTTGGAAGCTGATTTCTTAGAGTTTTGAGACTCATTACAGGTCAATACCAGCATCTATCTGAGGTTTTTACTGTGGTCTCTTTTTTACACATACCTATTTTCCTTGGTGTATTTGCACTTTTGCTTCTACATGGAATTTTGAGGTTGGCCACGTGGTGGCGCTGTAGTTAACAGCTTGATTTTCTTGTGTATTTTTCCGTTGCCTTTTTAGCTTTGTTTTTAAATTGAAGTTATGTGAAATATGCACATCTTGTAAACTCTGCTGCAGGTGAAATGACTTAATGGCTCGTGACTTCTAGATTAATTTTAAACATTAGAAACATTGTAAAAACAGACTCTTGCTAATAATGATCGTTATCTTAATGGCTAGAGGCATAATCGTTTACCAACATTAACCAAGTGATTAAAATGCATCATGAGTTTAATTTGAAAAGATTTAAGTTCCTCTGCAATAAATGCCCAATGCTATTAGCTTCATCTTTGTGAGGCCTAAATTTGTCATTATATGACTGTATTTCCACTGCTAGACAGAAAGTAAACCCACTCTTCTTAACACAGGCCACATTATGCCTGCTGTTTACCAACCACGTGGCATTCCCTATATTAGTACTGAATTGGGCCATGTGGTGCACCACATACGGGCAATCATCACTTTTTTATTGCCCTGCTATTTGATAATTTATTATTTGACAAGGCAAGTGACCTTAACAGATGTTAAGATTAATTTCCATGGTCAGTAAAACCTGTAAGGAAAGAGAAACTAGTTTCATCAAAACTAGGTATGATCTTTATAACAATCAGAACTTTTTTTGATATAATATTTTCATAACTGTATTAATGTCTTTAAAAAGTGTCTAATCCAAAATTTAGCAATAATCATCCAGAAATATTCTGTCTCAACTGACAGAGAGAAGAAAACAAAAAAGATTCAGCACCAAAATTTTTTCCACAAAGAACCTGCCTCTGGACTTTTAGTCACCTCCTCATTATTTCTTCTGATGAGTCATGAACAAAATCTTGACCTGCTACCAAGCAGCTACGCCACGAGGATAATGATCTTACTTCCAAAACTCTGTAAGAAAATTAGAAGGAGAAAAAAAAAAAACCCACAATAAACAACAATCCAAAAAAACAAACTTTGGCAACCTTGGAAGGAAAAAACCCATATTCATAATGGGTACTGTTTCATTTCCAGAAGCTTTCCCCAAAGGAAACAACCAAGTAAATAACTCTCACTGACTGATGTTAGAGATTAGCCTTCCACAGGCTTACTGATGAATTTTGATCTTTATGGCTTGTTAGCTGTTTCCTCCTCAAAATAGGTCAACATCGTTATTCTCAGTTTTCAAATGTTCCCAGAGACCCAAGATGGAGAATTGACTGCCAAGATTGTTTAGTGAGTGGGTAGAAGGCATGTCTGCTGGGCAATAAAATGCTAATATGAAAAGTAAATTTCTGTTTTCTAATTAGGTTCTTTCAACTGTTTCAAAACTCCATTTCTTTAGAATGCTAGTCTGTGGGTAAGGCCAGAAGGTTTGGATAGGTAAGGAGTTAAAAAATTTCCCAAGGAAAATCAGATAATTTAAAACTCATGCATAGAACTTGCTACAATATTTTAATAAAGTAAAAATCACAGATTTTCAGTCAAATTACTGAAAGCTTTGGTAGCTTCACCAAGTTTAAACTATTCATTCATTCATTCACTCATTTATTTAAAATAGCTGTGGAGCACCTACTCTAGATAAATTACTGGGCATAAGGCATCCTAAAAAAATTTAGTATCTCAGGATGAACGCTCTAATGATTCATAGTACTGCCATTCCCACCCCTGCCAAGTACATGTGTTACATCCTTAAATAACATGTCTTTTAGTTAAGAGTAAAGACAAACTATAAAATTTAGCATAGAATATTAAAATGGAAGCAACCATAAGAGAGAACCTAGATAAGGAAACAGAGTCCCCAAAAGTAAAATTACTTATTCAAGATCTCATGGTTAGACAGTGGCAAAGAAGTTGAAAACAAGATTTTGGAGTTCATGCCATTATAAGTTTTGTCTCTCAAAACCCTTTTAAACATCTCTTTTGTATACCCAAAATAGGAATCTTAATTCCCCAAACCTAAATACAATAACTGTGTGCTGAGATACACGTGGTTTGGGTTTTTTTTTTTTTTTTTTGATATCTGAGAGATAACATAGTAGAATATAATAGTGATTTATGTTTGTATTTATGTCCATACCAACTATCCAGTGAAATTTTCTATGACTTAAAGACATGAAAATTGTGCTCCCTAGGTTTTATGGAGATTCAATAATAATTCCAGTGCTTTTATGGACTGAATTTTTTCTCTTTTCAAATACAGAAAGGGGAGATAATACTTCCTTCTACAAGAATTAATGGCTATAAATTTGTGCTGTAGTTTACAGATATATTATCCCTAATAATTTTTTTTTTTAAAGTGCTTTAGTTGTTGCTATGGTTTGAAAATTCCTTGCTGTAGTTATTTAGCACATTTTGGCCAATAAAAGTTTACAAGTTCCACATTTGAAGTTGTGTAAAATTTCTCTTTC
Organism: Lipotes vexillifer; assembly: GCF_000442215.2. Lineage (NCBI taxonomy): Eukaryota > Metazoa > Chordata > Mammalia > Artiodactyla > Lipotidae > Lipotes > Lipotes vexillifer. The sequence goes on from NW_006788075.1 coordinate 1,898,684, forward strand.
CTTGCTTGCTAAGCTGTTTTTAATAGTTATTTTAATATTTTATAATGATTTAAATATTTTAAAGTAATTAAAATAATATGTGATGATGATACAAAAATGGTACTAAGACAAAATCTAGAGTCTGTGAAGCAAAATAGAGAATCATGATACAGGAAGCTAGGTATCCAGCTGCCGGTCCATTAAAGCTTGCATGTAATGGTCTGACCACTTATCTGCTAAATTTCCTGCTAGCTAGACATGATCACATCAATTTCCTTTACAAGGAACTATTACATAATTACAACTTTGAGGGGGAGCAAAGTCATTTTAGCCTTTCAACACACCAGGACCATGAGTTAATTGAGCCCCTTCATGGGGAAGAAATAATACCGCCTACCATGTTTAGAAAATTTAATTGTGAAGAGTGTGGGGCAAGCTACATGGTAGAAGGCACCTCAAAAAACCTCAGAAACCTCAAATTAAACCATGTCTTTTTGTTTTGTTTTGTTTTGTTTTGGTATTTTATAGAGAGAAATTTTGCCAATGGAAGAGAATTTAAGAATTTTTTTTAATCCCCAAACAGAAAGGTCAGCCCTTGTACTTATGGCCATACTATTGATACTTCCCTTAGCCTGGGGTAACAATTACACTGTTATGTTCATTGTTTTGTTTTGTTTTTCTAATTTTTTTTAAATTTAATTTTATTTATTTTTTTATACAACAGGTCCTTATTAGTCATCCATTTTATACACATCAGTGTATACATGTCAATATCAATCACCCAACTCATCAAACCCCCCCCAACCCCCGCCGCTTTCCCCCCTTGGTGTCCATACCTTTGTCCTCCACTTCTGTGCCTCTATTTCTGCCTTGAAAATTGGTTCATCTGTACCATTTTTCTAGGTTCCACATATATGCGTTAATATACGATATTTGTTTTTCTCTTTCTGACTTACTTCACTCTGTATGACAGTCTCTAAGTCTACCCACATCTCTACAAATGACCCAATTTCGTTCCTTTTTATGGCTGAGTAATATTCCACTGTATATATGTACCACATCTTCTTTATCCACTCATCTGTCGATGGGCATTTAGGATGCTTCCATGACCTGGCTATTGTAAATAGTGCTGCAATGAACATTGGGGTGCGTGTGTCTCTTTGAATTATGGTTTTCTCTGGTATATGCCCAGTAGTGGGATTGCTGGGTCATATGGTAATTCTATTTTTAGTGTTTTAAGGAACCTCCATACTGTTCCCCATAGTGGCTGTATCAATTGACATTCCAACCAACAGTGCAAGAGGGTTCCCCTTTCTCCACACCCTCTCCAGCATTTGTTGTTTGTAGATTTTCTGGTGATGCCCATTCTAACTAGTGTGAGGTGATAACTCATTGTAGTTTTGATTTGCATTTCTCTAACAATTAGTGATGTTGAGCAGCTTTTCATGTGCCTCTTGGCCATCTGTATGTCTTCTTTGGAGAAATGTCTATTTTGGTCTTCTGCCCCTTTCTGGATTGGGTTGTTTGTTTTTTTTAATATTGAGCTGCATGAACTGTTTATATATTTTGGAGATTAATCCTTTCTCCTTTGATTTGTTTGCAAATATTTTCTCCCATTCTGAGGGTTGTCTTTTCGTCTTGTTTATGGTTTCCTTTGCTGTGCAAAAGCTTTGAAGTTTCATTAGGTCCCATTTGTTAATTTTGGTTTTTATTTCCATTAATCTAAGAGGTGGATCAAAAAAGGTCTTGCTGTGATTTATGTCAGAGTGTTCTTCCTAGGTTTTCCTCTAAGAGTTTTATAGTGTCCAGTCTTACATTTAGGTCTCTAATCCATTTTGAGTTTATTTTTGTGTATGGTGTTAGGGAGTGTTCTAATTTCATTCTTTTACATGCAGCTGTCCAGTTTTCCAAGCACCACTTATTGAAGAGACTGTCTTTTCTCCACTGTGTATCCTTGCCTCCTTTGTTATAGATTAGTTGACCATAGGTGCGTGGGTTTATCTCTGGGCTTTCTATCCTGTTCCATTGATCTATATTTCTGTTTTTGTGCCAGTACCATATTGTCTTGATTACTGTAGCTTTGTAGTATAGTCTGAAGTCAGGGAGTCTGATTCCTCCAGCTTCGTTTTTTTTCCCTCAAGACTGCTTTGGCTATTCGGGGTCTTTTGTGTCTCCATACAAATTTTAAGATTTTTTTGTTCTAGTTCTGTAAAAAATGCCATTGGTAATTTGATCGGGATTGCATTGAATCTGTAGATTGCTTTGGGTAGTAGAGTCATTTTCACAATGTTGATTCTTCCAATCCAAGAACATGGTATATCTCTCCATCTGTTTGTATCATCTTTAATTTCTTTCATCAGTGTCTTATAATTTTCTGCATACAGGTCTTTTGTCTCCTTAGGTAGGTTTATTCCTAGATATTTTATTCTTTTTGTTGCAATGGTAAATGGGAGTGTTTTCTTGATTTCACTTTCAGATTTTTCATCATTAGTGTATAGGAATGCAAGAGATTTCTGTGCATTAATTTTGTATCCTGCTACTTTACCAAATTCATTGATTAGCTCTAGTAGTTTTCTGGTGGCATCTTTAGGATTCTCTATGTATAGTATCATGTCATCTGCAAACAGTGACAGTTTTACTTCTTCTTTTCCAATTTGTATTCCTTTCATTTCTGTTTCTTCTCTGATTGCCGTGGCTAGGACTTCCAAAACTATGTTGAATAATAGTGGTGAGAGTGGACATCCTTGTCTTGTTCCTGATTGTAGAGGAAATGCTTTCAGTTTTTCACCATTGAGAATCATGTTTGCTGTGGGTTTGTCATATATGGCCTTGATTATGTTGAGGTAGGTTCCCTCTGTGCCCACTTTCTGGAGAGTTTTTATCACAAATGGGTGTTGAATTTTGTCAAAAGATTTTTCTTCATCTATTGAGATGATCATATGGTTTTTATTCTTCAATTTGTTAATATGGTTTATCACATTGATTGATTTACGTATATTGAAGAATCCTTGCATCCCTGGGATAAATCCCACTTGATCATGGTGTATGATCCTTTTAATGTGTTGTTGGATTCCCTTTGCTAGTATTTTGTTGAGGATTTTTGCATCTATATTCTTCAGTGATATTGGTCTGTAATTTTCTGGTTTTGTAGTATCATTTTTTCCATGGATGAATTTTTTTTTTGGCTGCATTGAGTCCTCATTGCTGCACGTGGGAACTCTCTAGTTGCAGCAAGCGGGGGCCAATCCTCGCCATGGTGCACAGGCCCCTCACTGCAGTGGCCTCTCTCGTTGCGGAGCACAGGCTCCAGGCACATGGGCCTCAGTAGCTGCAGCACGCAGGCTCAGCAGTTGTGGCTCACGGGCTCCAGAGCTCAGGCTCAGTAGTTGCGGCGCAGGGGCACAGCCACTCCATGACATGTGGGACCTTCCCAGACCAGGGCTCGAACCCATGTTCCCTGCACTGGTAGGCGGACCCTTAACCACTGCACCACCAGGTAAGTCCCTTTTGTAGTATCTTTGTCTGGTTTTGGTATCAGGATGATGATGGCCTCATAGAATGAGTTTGGGAGTGTTCATTCCTCTGCAATTTTTTGGGAGAGTTTGAGAGGGATGGGTGTTAGCTCTTCTCTAAATGTTTGATAGAATTCACCTGTGAAGCCATCTGGTCCTGGACTTTTGTTTGTTGGAAGATTTTTAATCACAGTTTCAATTTCATTACTTGTGATTGGTCTGTTTATATTTTCTATTTCTTCCTGGTTCAGTCTTGGAAGGTTATAACTTTCTAAGAATTTGTCCATTTCTTCCAGGTTATCCATTTTATTGGCATAGAGTTGCTTGTAGTAGTCTCTTAGGATGCTTTGTATTTCTGCAGTGTCTCTTGTAACTTCTCCTTTTTCATTTCTAATTTTATGAATTTGAGTCCTCTCCCTTTTTCTTGATGAGTCTGGCTAATGGTTTATCAATTTTGTTTATCTTCTCAAAGAATGAGCTTTTAGTTTTATTGATCTTTGCTATTGTTTTCTTTGGTCTATTTCATTTATTTCTGCTCTGATCTTTATCATTTCTTTCCTTCTGCTAACTTTGGGTTTTGTTTGTTCTTCTTTCTCTAGTTCCTTTAGGTGTAAGGTTAGATTGTTTATTTGAGATGTTTCCAGTTTCTCGAGGTAGGCTTGTATAGATATAAACTTCCCTCTTAGAACTGCTTTTGCCGCATCACATAGGTTTTGGATCGTCGTGTTTTCATTGTCATTTGTCTCTAGGTATTTTTTGATTTCCTCTTTGATTTCTTCAGTGATCTCTTGGTTATTTAGTAACATATTGTTTACCCTCCATGTTTTTGTGTTTTTTACATTTTTTTTCCCCATAATTCATTTCTAATCTCATAGTGTTGTGGTCAGAAAAGATGCTTGATATGATTTCAATTTTCTTAAATTTACCAAGGCTTGATTTTTGACCCAAGATGTGATCTATCCTGGAGAATGTTCCATGTGCACTTGCGAATAAAGTGTTATCTGCTCTTTTTGGACGGAATGTCCTATAAATATCAATTAAATCTATCTGGTCTATTGTGTCATTTAAAGCTTGTGTTTCCTTATTAATTTTCATTTTGGATGATCTGTCCATCAGTTGTAAGTGAGGTGTTAAAGTCCCCCACTATTACTGTGTTACTGTCGATTTCCTCTTTTAGAGCTGTTAGCAGTTGCCTTATTTATTGAGGTGCTCCTATGTTGGGTGCATATATATTTATAACTGTTATATCTTCTTCTTGTATTGATCCCTTGATCATTATGCAGTGTCCTTCCTTTTCTCTTGTAACATTCTTTATTTTAAAGTTTACTTTATCTGATACGAGTATTGCCACTCCAGCCTTCTTTTGATTTCCCTTTGCATGGAATATCTTTTTCCATTCCCTCACTCTCAGTCTGTATGTGTCCCTAGGTCTGAAGTGGGTCTCTTGTAGAGAACATATAGGTGGGTCTTGTTTTTATATCCATTCAGCAAGCCTGTGTCTTTTGGTTGGAGCATTTAATGCATTCACGTTTAAGGTAACTATCAATACGTATGTTCCTATGACCATTTTCTTAATTGTTTTGGGTTTGTTTTTGTAGGTCCTTTTCTTCTCCTGTGTTTCACACTTAGAGAAGTTCCTTTAGCATTTGTTGTAGAGCTGGTTTGGCTGTGCTGAATTCTCTTAGCTTTTGCTTGTCTGTGAAGCTTTCGATTTCTCCATCAAATCTGAATGAGATCCTTGCCAGGTAGAGTAATCTTGGTTGTAGGGTCTTCCCTTTCATCACTTTAAGTATGAAAGTGTCTGCTGAGAAATCTGCTGAGAATTTCTGCTGAGAAATCAGCTGTTAACCTTATGGGAGTTCCCTTGTATGTTGTTTGTCATTTTTCCCTTGCTGCTTTCAATAATTTTTCTTTGTTTTTAATTTTTACCAGTGTGATTACTAGGTGTCTCGGTGTGTTTTCCCTTGGGTTTACCCTGTATGGGACTCTCTGCCATTCCTGGACTTGGGTGGCTATTTCCTTTCCCATGTTAGGGAAGTTTTCGACTATAATCTCTTCAAATATTTTCTCTGGTCCTTCCTCTCTCTCTTCTCCTTCTGGGACCCCTATAATGCGAATGTTTTTGTGTTTAATGTTGTCCCAGAGGTCTCTTAGGCTGTCTTCATTTCTTTTCATTCTTTTTTCTTTAGTCTGTTCTGCAGCAGTGAATTCCACCATTCTGTCTTCCAGGTCACTTAACCATTGTTCTGCCTCAGTTATTCTGCTATTGATTCCTTCTAGTGTAGTTTTCATTTCAGTTATTGTATTGTTCATCTCTATTTGTTTGTTCATTAATCCTTTTAGGTCTTTGTTAAACATTTCTTGCACCTTCTCGATCTTTGCCTCCATTCTTTTTCTGAGGTCCTGGATCATCTTCGCTATCATTATTCTGCATTCTTTTTCTGGAAGGTTGCCTATGTCCACTTCATTTAGTTGTTTTTCTGGGGTTTTATCTTGTTCCTTCATCTGGTACATAGCCCTCTGCCTTTGCATCTTGTCTATCTTTCTGTGAATGTGGTTTTTGTTCCACAGGCTGTAGGATTGTAGTTCTTCTTGCTTTTGCTGTCTCCCCTCTGGTGTATGAGGTTATCTAAGAGGCTTGTGCAAGTTCCCTGTTGGGAGGGACTGGTGATGGGTAGAGCTGACTGTTGCTCTGGTGGGCAGATATCAGTAAAACTTTAATCTGCTTGACTGCTGATGGGTGGGGCTGGGTTCCCTCCTTGTTGGTTGTTTGGCCTGAGGTGACCCAACACTGGAGCCTACCTGGGCTCTTTGGTGGGGCTAATGGCGGACTCAGGGAGGGCTCACACCAAGGAGTACTTCCCAGAACTTCTGATGCCAGTGTCCTTGTTCTCACAGCAAGCCACAGCCACCACTCGCCTCTGCAGAAGACCCTCCAACACTAGCAGGTAGGTCTGATTCAGTCTCCTGTGGGGTCACTGCTCCTTCCCCTGGGTCCCAATGCACACACTACTTTGTGTGTGCCCTCCAAGAGTGGAGTCTCTGTTTCCCCCGTCCTGTCGAAGTCCTGCAATGAAATCCCACTAGATTTCAAAGTCTGATTCTCTAGGAATTCCTCCTCCCGTTGCTGGACCCCCAGGTTGGGATCCTGACGTGGGGCTCAGAACCTTCACTCCAGTGGGTGGACTTCTGTGGTATAAGTCTTCTCCAGTCTGTGAGTCACCCACCCAGCAGTTATGGGATTTGATTTTACTGTGATTGCGCCCCCTCCTACCATCTCATTGTGGCTTCTCCTTTGTCTTTGGATGTGGGGTATCTTTTGTGGTGAGTTCCAGTGTCTTCTTGTCGATGACCGTCCAGCAGTTAGTTGTGATTCTGGTGTTCTCGCATGAGGGAGTGAGAGCACATCCTTCTACTCTGCCATCTTGGTTCCTAATAATCTGTTCATTTTTATTAACAGTTCATTGCTTTTCTTGATCACTTTGCTACATCTCTAGAGAAATTACTACTTCAGTTTGCCTGGATTTGAACACTATTTTAATAGATTCACATGCTCTCTTCTGTGATTTCCTTCCTTCACTCAGCATTGTATTTCTAAGGTTCATCCAGGCTGACACATGAAGTATGGGTCTTATCTTGCATTGTGGTACAGTATAGTTTTCCATTGTGTGACTCCAGTAAAATTAATTTTTCCCTTCTATGATTAATGTATATTTGAGTTGTTTCCAGCATTTTGTTGCTGTGGGAAAAACTTCTATATTGCCTTCTTGTACATGTCTCTAGATATACATGTGCAACAGTTTTTCTAAGGTATATACCTAAGAGTGAAATTGTTGGGTCAGAGCTATTTTTTTCTAAAGTAGTTGTACCAATTACTCACCCACAAGCAATGGATGAGAGCTCTGTTGCTCCAAACTTGCCAAGACTTGATGTTTTCCAACTTTATAAAATTTTGGCCAAACTGAAAAGTAAAAAATGGTATTTCCTTGTGGTTTTAATATGCATGTCTTTGATTTATAACAAGGTTATTTATTTATGGTTCTTTGCCCACTTTCGTATTGCCTTATTCATCTTTTCCTATTAATTATAGATTTTCTTTAAATATTTTGGATTCTAATCCTCTGTTGGTTTATATATATATATATATATATATATATCTTCTGCCAGTTTGTGACTTGGACTTTTCCTTTTTTTTAAAGGTATACATTATGAATAGATGCTCTTAACTTCAATACAGTCAACGTTACCAACCTGATCCTTTATAATTTGTACTTTTTCTGTCTTGTTTAAGAAATTTTTCCTTATGTGGAATTTCAAAATAAATTCTATTTTTTTTAATTCTAAATTTTCACTTTCACTTACAAATCCTTAATCCATTTGGAATTTATTTTTTGGTACAATGTAAGGAAGAGATACATTTTAAAATTTATATGGATAACAAACTATCTGACTTTGTTCTACAGCTTTGTGTCGTTTTGATATTAAGGGAATACTGTGTAGGATGAGAGACTAAAAGAAATCTGATTTGTTGGGATTCAGCTCTTTCAATGCTAGGCAAATTTAGGAATAAGAGAAGCTGGGTAAAGGGAACAAAATTACTTTATTGAATAATTCATCCTTTCCCCACTAATCTGTATTGCCAACTTGGTCATATTTTAGATGTCCTTATACGTGTGAATCTGTGTCTGTGTATTCAAAACTATTGCATCTAATTACATTAAAATATATTGAATAATTATTATATAATAGGTGGCATTGTATACCCTGGGGATAAAGAAGTGAATAACAATAGGAAATCTCTGCTTTTGTGTAGTTTACGGGAGACAGATGATAAAGAGATACACAAGTAAAATATATAGTATGTCAAAGGGTTATAAGTTGCTGTGGAGAAACTAAAATAGAGAAGGGGAATAAGAAGGGGGCAGGGGTGGAGAGAGCAGACATTGCTAGTTTTCAAAGGAAGCTTCACTATTAGGATGGCATTTGAGCATTGACCTGAAGGAGGTGAGGTGTGGTAGTGAGCTCTGTTGATAGACACTATACCAATGATATGCCATTTGCTATTGGTCTTCTTGTCTATTCCTGTGTGAATTCCTGTCTGAATTCCAATATCCTGACTTCTAATACCACGTGTTCTTGAAACTTACAAAAATGGAATCATATTGTATGTACTTTTTTTAATGTGAGCTTTTTTTTTTTGCTCAGTAAATGTAAGATTCATTTAAATTGTTGCTTGCAATTGTAGTTTATTCCTCATTACTGTATAGTATACATTTTATATATTCATTTTACTGTTGATAGGCATTTAGGTGGTCTCCAGTTTGGAGTTATAGCAAATAGTGCTGCTATGAATATTTATGTACATTTCCTTTAGTGAACATACATACTTATTTCTGTAGGTATATACCTAGGAGTATAATAACTGGATCATAAGTTATATACATGATCAGCAGTAGTATATATTGCCAAAAGTGTTCCAAAGGATTTGCCTGGAAAACAGTTTTACTCCTTCTCAGAATTATAAAGAGAGTGACTCTCTAATGATAATTTCAGGTTCTATAACAGGCAATTGGAGGTTGTTAGGGATGTGGTATATTTCTGAACAAGGGGCCTTTCTAACCCAACCTCAATCATACCTGTTCATAGAATCAACCATGATTAAAGCTCTGCCATATTTTGTTATTGTTTTTGATCTTTATGTGGTAAATTACTGAAAAATAGGTGAACTATAAACAAATGGTAAGATCTTTATGAAAATTTACAGTCAATTCTATAATATGGGGGTATTTTTATATTAAAGGAAGTAAACTATGTATATCAAACAAAAGTTAGATTTTTAAGATATTCCGTTCTTTCAAGGCCAAGCAAAACTATATAGGAAGAAAAGAAGATGGAAAAAGAAGAATTCATGAACTGGTTCTTGCCTATATCTGTAGTCTTATCTCACTTACCACTCCCCTGGTGGCCCTGACACTCCTGCAAATTCTGAACTCCTTTCATTTGCCCCAAAGTTGCCATGTCTCTTTTGCTTTTATGCCTTTGTACAGATTGCTTCGCCTCCACCTGTAATGCCCTCCTGTCCTCCTCCTCCTTCACCTAACTCAGACTCACCTTCCAGCCCTGGTTTCAGCCTCATCACCTTGGGGGAGCCATTCCTAACAAAGATACCTATTCTCTGTTGCCCCTAAATTCTAATTTTAGTCATTGCTCCAGTCTGTGCTATAAAAGTCTTTGGATTTTTTATACACCCTGGTATCGCTGTGATGATGACTACCCATTACCAAGTTAAGAAGCGTTGTCCTGGAGCCCCAAGTACTCAGAGTTCTTGGGGGTTTTCCTCTTTCCATGCTGGACTCACTGGCACCTCTGAGGTTGCCACTCCTTAAAGCTTTTAGTATATTCTGCCAACTTCTGGTCAAATTACCATAGGGTGCCCCACCCTGTGCTCAGGAAGCTAAGGGTTAAAATAGGAAGAAATTCTGTATTCAGAGATGTGTGCTTCTGGAAATCTTGCTACATTTCTGAGACTCTGAAACCCATTCAGGCAGATATGAAGGATGGAAGCTTCCTTAATTAGGGAAGCTTTCATGGGTTATGTTTACTGTCATACCTTACTGCTGATAAAGATGAGAATATCCTGAGTTTAGATTTTGTGCATTGTAGAATGACTATGATAAAATAGCTTTCTTTTTTCCGCCGAGTCACATGGTAGAATTTGAAATTTCACTTCTTAGCATTTCTGCCTTATATTAAAGAAACACTCCCTCTCCAAAAGATGCAGACACATTTTTGCTTGTCTTTGCAGGGAGCTAGTATAGTTTGCATAGTTTTCTCTGTTTCTTCCTGATCAGTAGCTGGCATCTGAATGCCTTCTTTGGACTCCTTATCACTGCTGCGATGCTTTCTTTCACCAGCATCTTGCAACTTTGATTTTTCTTGCCTCCCTAGAATGTGTGATTTGGTGGAACCGTATCAGCAATGACATCACCACCACATTTGCTTTGGTGGTTGACGTCTTAGGTTATCAATGGAAGCATTGTGAAAAACCATATGGGGCAAGACCCATTTAGTTCAGAGAGTTTGTATAATACAAGGGTTGAGAATTCTCAAAGACCATGCTTCACTGGATGTAAAGAGAACCTCAAATATTATGTTCTTAAACTCAGTACTTAAGCCTCAGTGTTATTTCTCCTTAGGGGTTGGGGTTGAGAAGGAATTGATATTAAAACAAAGATAAATGATGGAATACATTCTCTTTAATGATGTGTTACATCAGATAAAACAACCTGAGAACTAATTGTTCTCAATCTTGGCAGGCCACTGAGTTTCAAATACATCTATTGAAATGATATGAATGAAACAGCCTTGAAAGTATTGGTAGCTGCTTTGGCCTCTCCTGTTGCGGAGCACAGGCTCCAGACCCGCAGGCTCAGCGGCCATGGCTCACGGGCCCAGCCGCTCCGCGGCATGTGGGATCTTCCTGGACCGGGGCACGAACCCGTGTCCCCTGAATCGGCAGGCGGACTCTCAACCACTGCGCCACCAGGGAAGTCCCGGTAGCTGCTTCTGATGCAGTGGAATGTGTTTGTTTCTTATACAGCTCTGCAAGGGTAAAATGGATACAATACTTTTAGACAAGGCTATCTTCAGAAACTGACTAGGGATCATAATTCTATAAAACTTCAGAGGTACCTTTTAATTTTAGCTTTGATAAATCACTTTGTATCTTTCTCAAATCTTTGTTCAGAGATTTTCCTCATGGCTTTGTAAAATACCAGACAATAAGTTTAATTATGAATGGGTAAGGAACTACCTAAATATTTACATATGGAAATGGATACAAGACCCACCTGCTTTGAAATACCTCCTTCATCATATGCTGAAAAGAGCCTGGAATTCCCAGCCTTTGAAACACTTCTTTGAGTTCAGATACAGTCTCTCAATGCTCCCACAAGAGGTTCCCCCTAAAGTACGCTGATAGAGAGGAGAAGACATCAGGCCTAGCCCTCTCACATCAAACTTATTAATAATCAGAATATATCAATGTATTGGTTTTGGTTCAGTTTAGTTTGGTTTTAGTTTTATGTGTAATTTATTGGAATCACTAGTTGTTATGTTGGAAATCAGGGAAAAATACATGTAGCAGAACAGATAAGGATGAGTTCTTCCACTGCTTAGAAACTCGTTCCACTTCTTAGGGTTGCACTAACACCAACAAAACAATATTGAAACAGGAAGATACGTGGTATCCACAGATTAGTACCCCAGATATGCCGTTATAAGGAAGCACATGAGGACACATGTGCTGGAACTGTGATCTAGAAGCCAAGTGAAATCAACACTACAATCATTTGGGGAAAAGAATCCAAAGAGAAATAGCACATCCCTAAATTGGATTGTAGGACCTCAGACAAGACACTAAATTTGGCTTCTTTGTATTGTTGTTGAAATGGCTTCCATGACCCATCAACTTTAAGGTGAAACTTGAGCTCTTAGTATGCTGGATGTTGAGTACCTCCTCATTTTTCTGAGGAGGGTTTTTGTTGGTTCCACTGCCCCAGGCATTTTAAACAAATGTTTTAATTTTGAATTTAGGCTCAAGCATCTACCAATATCACAGCTATCTTTAAGACAACTATCTTTCCCTGTCTCTTTACTTTTACTTGAAAGTGTTAATCAAACTTGCAAAGTCAGGCACAGAGGTGTGCTATACACCATGACCGTGAATTCCGATGCTAAGTCTATAAAGTGGGTTGCTGGAACTCTTCTAAGCCTTAACATTATCTCTGGGGTAGATCTTTACTTTTATATAGGCAGGAATATGTGTAGAGGCAAAAATGCGGTGTTTCCATCCAGAGTCTGTTATCTTGCTTCACCTCCTTGCTAGATACATTTCTAATCTGTTGACCATGGCATGGTTCATGTTTCATTTGAAGGAGTTGCTTTTTCCTAAGAGGGAGGGACAATCCTTTTTCCCTGGGCACAAGTTATAAATCTTGTTTTTTCTTGTTACATTTTGCAATTTTATTTGAATCTTTATACAAAGGAATTTTACAGTAGTATCAATTAAATCCATATAAGGAAAAAAGAAATCACATTTAACTCTATGACTCCTAAAAGATAAGAAGTATCTATTTAACACAATTTTGCTTTTTCAAATAAACATAGTCACAACTGCATCCTAGTTCTTTGGGGTAAGCCACTGAATAAATCCAATAAAGCTTAAAGTTCATAACCATGTCCATTTTATGCATGGTTTGTAAAGCTTTAAATGTTTCTGATGGTCTGTTTGTTCCATACTTACAAATCAATCTCCCCCCCATAAAAGAATCCCAAAACTAAGGTTAGTTCATTCCAGGGGAAAAAGCAAGAAACCTAAATAAGACATTTGTTGTTAAAAAAAAAAAATGATGTCAAATTTGATACATTCAAAGGGGGAAATTGCAATTGATAAACAGATTTCTGAAGTCTAATAGAGACATGCATCCAATTAAAACAGCAACTAATTTCAGCAATACACTAAATTCCTAATTCTGTTTTTCTATGTATCTGTGAACATAATTGTCTAGCATAACCGAGTATGAAGAAGAAAACAGAAGCAAAAGATCAAGACCTCAACTAACTTCTTAAATACTGACTGTAGTGTTTTCTTGAAGACTGTACATAAGAAGTGCTGATTTAAAAAGTGATGATTGAAAAGTAAAAGGCATGGTGAGATCCTCCTCTAGCCTGAGGTGTTTAAATGCACATGTATATAAGAGAAAAACTTCACCACAGACTGCATGTGAAGATGCATCTACCTGTGGGAATGTCAGCATGAAAGTGCTGTCACCTATGATTGCTGGCAGCTTAGGGGTCATGCCATGATTCATTACATTGGTGTACACTGCCGTTTTGCAGTCATCCCTACATAACAGAATGAAGGCTTTTCTTGAGAAAATGTGGCCAAACAACCCATCAGTTATGACTTTCAGAGGTAGAAAGTGAAGCATGCCGCATTTTGGCATGATGAGACAGGTCAAACGACTTCTACAAAGTAACGATGACAATAACTTAGATTATACACCTCAGCCTTTACCCTCTATCCTTTCACTATTCTATCTGAAGTCACATTTTCACTCTATAAACTCTGGACTCACAATATTTTGCACTTTTGGATAGACGCATAAAATGAAATGCCAGGGCTCTCTGTATTCCCAGAGCTGATAATAGGGTTCTGAAGAAAATGTAATTTATCATATGACCCTGAGAACGGCACAGAGATTGGTCAAAGAAGGTTAATTTAATATGATCTACCAGTCATAGCATATCGGATCCCTTCTTAAATGATTCTCACTTCCAGTCTGTAAAACCCTGCAGGGGAATTTGTTGTACAAGTTTACAGTGTTATACCTCTCTTAGTTATATTAAGACTATCCCCTTCAGGCACCAGGGAAGACTCATTAGTCTCAAATTCCAGGACAGAATGAACAAGTCTATCTCAACCTGTTGTTATCCTTCTGAAATAATTTCAGAGATGTCAATGATCTTATGCCCTCTACTCCATGGAGACTTGAGTTGAATGCTCTGTCTTCTCCTCTCTGGCTCTCCATCAACCAGAGCACTGCACCAATGACCATTTAATCAGCCAAATCAGTTCAATGTATGCAAGACACAAAATACATACAATTTAGCTTTCTGCAAAAATTTTGTAGGTATTCCTTCTTAGAAAGGGGTGCTGACAGTGGAATGGAAGGAAGATGGAAGGTAAAACATGAGAAGGGGAGAGAAAAGGGGACTTGGAAAGCTGGTGGGAGAAGAGCAAGAACACAGATCTGGAGAGAGTGGAGAGCATGAGCGGGTGTGCAGAGTAAAGAGAAAGGTACAGAAGGTCAAAACTAGGAAAGTAGGGAGTTGGAGGGCCAAGTTGTGTTCTTAAGGGCCTGGTGTGAAAGAAGAGAAAAAGCATAAACATTTTCAGTCGTTCTTCTCTCAAGGGCTGAGTTCTTCTCTCAAGGGCTGAGTAGGTTTCAGAGTATTGATTAGTGCCCCATCTCAGCTGAGTGCAGACATATTTGTCTCCAAAATGTGTCATGGGACTTCCTGGATGAAGGGAACTACAGCCCCCATCATGACAGCCTCTTGCTCTGAGCTTCCACTGGAATTTTAATTGGGACAGGGGAGGGAGGTGTGTGTTCAGTGTCCACATTTTTAACTATTTGAGGACCATACAATGGAACAGGAACCGTCAGATTCTCCCACAAAAAACCTCCAGTGATGGATTTGATACAACAGGTTTGGATTATAATCGCTAATGTTTACTGAGCCCTATGAGCCAAGTACTATGCTTTCCTCTTCACAGAGATGATCTCATTTAATTCTCAGACCTAGAGACGATGTACAGTTTTACAGCCCTCCATTCTACAGATCAGGAAACGAGGTCTTAGAGAGCTTAAGTAACGTCTCCCAGCTAGCAAGTGCTGAAGCCAGATTTTTCTCTCTTAAAATGTAGAATCGATAAAGTGTATGTATTTGACTGTCTAAGCCCTAGTACTGCATCAAGAACAAAGGCCCAGTCAACAAATGTTTAACAATTTTGTAATTAAATTGGCCATCTGTTCATTATTAGAAAGAGGTTTGGTTTCTTTTAAATTATGCAGTGATCATGTCTACTGACACATTAACATCTTAATGAAACCAGTGGATTTCCTGACCCTTCTGAAGCAGTGTATGAACTATATCTTTCAGAAGTCACTGGAGAATAAAAAAAGCAGAGTGTCATCTCTAACAAGGGCTTCTCTATAAAAGGGCCAGTTGAGACCCATACTTTCAGGCCTAATTCATTGAATCCCTCCCTTGAGTCCTTCCTAATGTCATCATCTAAAGACAACTGAAAACTCCATTCTTCATTGTAGGACTGTCCCTTTTCTCGCTCCGTTTCATGAAGCCTGGCCTGGCGTAGTGTTCCCATTGAATTCAAGAGAAGCTTAATGCTTAGATTATTCTAAAGGGTACAGACTAAGATTATGAGCTGACCATGACTCGATAAGCAGATAAACAGGAATAGTTAAGAGTCTTAATCGGAAAAGTCTGCCATATTCTTTCACACTCAAACCTGTGCACAGAACGTGTACACTGAAAAAATATCCTATGGATGTTTTAATTCTATGATAGTAATAGTGTACTCAATCTTTGTAAATGAAAAAAGAAAAATTTAAAACACCCAAATGTTTTGCCTTTAACAAACAACTTAAAGTGCCGCTATGAAGGCATTATGCTAAGTGAAATACACCAGACAGAGTAGGACACATACTGCATGGTGTCACTAATACCATGAGTTGAAAAGTGGTTGCCAGGGGACCTGGAGGGTGGTGGGGGAAATAAGGAGAGGATGGTAAAAGGATGCATATGTGTAGCTATAAGTTAAAGTTTAAGAATCTAATGTAAAACATGGCAACTATAGTTGATAACACAGTATTGTATAATTGAAATTTGCTAAGAGGGTAGAAAATGTCCTCCAACAAAAAAAGATTAAATATGTGATGGATGTGTTAATTAACTAGGTGGTGGGAATCTTTTCACAGTGTACATGTATATCAAATCACCACAATGTACACTTTAAATATCTTACAATTTTATATGTCAATTATGCCTCAATAAAGCTGAAAAAAATAAAGTTCCACTATGTTAATGTTGTACTTTTTGGATCTGGATTTTATCATAGTGTCTCTGTTGCTAGATAAACATTTTCAAGATAACACATATAAGAAACAATGCCCTTTCCTTTAGTGAAATCTTAACCTAAAGTCAATATTAACTTACATTTCAACTTTTCTGTATGTCTGGTGTCTGCTGAAACTGGTCACTACAGTTCTCAATATCTTATTAGTTTGAATTTTGCTCATGTTTTTTAAACTCTTCCTATATGCCATTGTATTAAATGCTTTTGATTAATCCTTAGTCTTTCTTTAGTCTCCACACCAGTGCCATAAGCTAAGAAGCACCTTCTCCCATATTTTATAGGTGAGGAAACCACAGCTTACATGTCACAGCAGTTAGCACAGGGTGGAGGTGAGATCTGAGTCACCAGTCTGAGCCAGAGCCCATATTCTCACCCACCATGTGAGGTGATCTTCCTGGACTAGCCACCTTATTAGATTTTTCAAGCCAAAGAGCACTGCAATCTTGCAAAGATCTGAGGAGCCCTGTACCATGCAGCCAACAGAGAGCCTGTGTGTGCTAGAGAATTCGGGAGGTAACATACTAAGTGATTTGTCATTATTCCTGGTATGGTGTCGTCACCTTCCCTAGAATATCTCATCACAAAATCATAATCAAGTTGGTAAAATTGTTATAAACTGAACCCAAAGGACTGCTTATTCCCAGTTCTCTCTCTAGAGTAGAACAGCTGACACGGAACAACTGGGGTGAGTTTCCCTTCGGTCTGAAAAACAGTATGATTTAAGGCAAGAACTTTGAGCCATAGGGGATCAGGGTGTTAATGCCCATAAAGTAGATGTGTCAGGCCTCTTTACTTTTCTGGACCGAATTCTGTTCATCTCTGTACCGAAGGAATTATTCATTCATTCATTCAAGGCAGACTTATTAAATGCTTATTATGAACCAAGCCCTGTGCTAGATGTTGGGGTATCCAGACTGTAAGATACAGTCCTTCCCATCTAGAAGCTTGTAATTTAGTCAGGGGAAAAAAGACAAATTAGTAATTTTGGGTGATGAGTACATTGATGGAAGTATACAGAATGTTCTGTGGTTGACACCTATTAAAGGAACCCAGCCTAGGCCTGGGTGGGAGTGTTGAGGCATAGCTTCCTGGAGGAGATGAGTGAGAACCAACATGAGTCCTGGAAGGATGAGAACAAGTTATCCAGATAAAGAGAGGAGGGAAGTAGTGGGTGAGAAGGAGGGGACAAAGGCATTTTAGGAGGAAGGAACAATGTACAGAGCTTAGGGATGAGAAGGAGCCCGTAGTGTACCTGCAGAACTGAAAGGAGATCAGAATGCCTGAAGCTTTGTGGGTGTGCAGGTTGTGGAGGTATGTATCTGTGTGTGCACGTGGGCTGGCAGGTGAGGCGGGTGGAGTGATCAGGGGAGGTGGGGAGAGCCGCAGAGCTTATGAGGGACCAGTGGGTGAAGAACTTTGAATACCATGAATATCCTGACCCAAGAGCCATGGGAAATTGGGGAAGAGTTTTAAAGAAGGGGCTGGTTGGAGCTTCCCTGGTGGCGCAGTGGTTGAGAGTCCGCCTGCAGATGCAGGGGACACGGGTTCGTGCCCCAGTCTGGGAAAGTCCCACATGCTCACGGGCCCAGCCACTCCGTGGCCTGTGGGCTCTT
>NW_006788075.1:1916518-1926384 GCF_000442215.2 Lipotes vexillifer
AGTCCGCCTGCAGATGCAGGGGACACGGGTTCGTGCCCCAGTCTGGGAAAGTCCCACATGCTCACGGGCCCAGCCACTCCGTGGCCTGTGGGATCTTCCCGGACCGGGGCATGAACCCGTGTCCCCTGCATCGGCAGGCGGACTCTCAACCACTGCGCCACCAGGGAAGCCCAATTGATGAGTATTTTTAAAGGACATTCTGGAGACAATGTGGAGAATAATTTTGGGGAAGCAAGTCTGGAGATAAGCAGGTTGAATAGGAGGCTGCTGTACTGATCTAAGCCAGTGGTTCTCAACCTTGATTGGGCAATAGAATCACTTGAAGGGCTTGTTAAAATACAGATTGCAGGGCTCCAGCCCCAGAGTTTCTGAATAGGCAGGTCGTTAGTGTGTCCTGAGGATGTGCATTCCTAACAAGTTCCTAAGTGATGCTGATGCTTCTCATCCAGGGACCACACTTTGAGAACCAATGTTTGAAGCAATGCTGATTGCTAATTGTAAAATTCTGGGATTCTTCCTTACTAAAAAGAAGCTTTTCTTTCATGAATATATATTTTGTAAAACATACTCATTCTATGCAAAAGCATTTTTCATTTTTATAGACCTGATAAACCAAATTCATTATCATTGTCCTAGATATTCTTACTTGTTTCCATTTCATCTCTTCTATTTTCTCAAGTTGAATTTTATTTGATACAACAGAGAAAAATCTCATGGTACATCCAGTAATTTGCAACAGGATTAAAAAGCTGAAATGTCACTGCAGTTGACTAAATCCTTTGTCTGACTGAAATACAATAGACCGATTGAAGGCTGTAATATTTGGGCTCAAATTTTAGAAATGAAACCTTGTAGAGGAAAAAAAAGTCTTATCTGCTTTACATGGATTTAAAAACCCACTCCTCCTATTCTGAGACTGGGGGAAAAAAGAGGTTATAACTGCAAACTGCATACAAACCCATAATCACAAATTCCTTTTCTTATCAAGTATCTAGAAAGAACATTATATCAAGGAGAAACAATGCCTCTTCAGAAAGGAAAAAAAAAGGAACTCTGTTACTTTAGAACAAGGCCTGCATGTCCTAAGAATCAGTATAATTGAAACAAAAAAGTTCTGTGTTAAATTTTTTCATCTAAATGACAGTGAATCTGAAAAACTATCAGGCAGCTGCGACTTAATGGTGGACTATTCATGCTGCAGAATTATTTTAGCAACACACTGAGTCTGTTAGTGTTGAAACATATACCCATGTTGTAAGAAAGATGTGGTCAAATTTGTCCACATGTAATGATTTACTGACACCATCTCTTAGGAGTTTACGTCCAGTGATTCTACGTGAACTCTCTTTCCTTCATTAATATAACACCTGAGGTGCGACTTTACCAATCCTTTTATCTCTCAGTATCAGCTATTTTCTTCAGAAAGCCCTGCCTCATTATGCTTGTCTGGAGTGTCCCAGTTACAGTTTGGTAACATCAAAGTTGCCTTGAAAATGTAAGGATGCCTCCATATTCCTGAAGAATGTTAATCACCTGAATCTTAACAGAAGGCTAAGAACAGCTAGAATCACCAATAAAAGGGACAAATGAAGCTGATTCTATCAATTCAGGCATTCTCTCTTTGCTAAGTAACTCTGTGAACTCACAATTGGTTTCACTAGAAAGGATTACAGCATCTCAAGCTGTGGGCCATAATTATAATTACAGGTGTGGCACAGACTGCAGGAGCAGATGAGCTCATAAGAAACAAAGATTTGCTCTGCTGGATGATCTATCTTCACTCAAGAACAAAGAGCAGCAGCATAAATGAGTTACCATGTAAATAAATTGAGCAATCGCTAACGTACATCAGAGTGCGTGTTTGTCAGCCAATATACACACCTCTCTGCTATGCTGAACCTCTCTCCACCACCTCCGTCATTTTCCCTGCTGGAGGTGAGTTTTGCTTCTCTGTCCTTTCCAGACCTCCTATTGGTGGGCAGGGGCTGATTGGGTAACAGCAACAAAGCTTTGTTCCCTTCATCTTTCACCACCTGCCCCCAACCTCAGTCTATTCTGCTACCACCACAACAGGACAACACAGCCAGTGACCCTGAATGAGAATATTAAGGCTTTATTTCTATCTCAGCTAGAAGGAGGACAGTCAACCAAACTTTTCTTTAGGGATCGAATACTAAAGTGATAGGCACTGATTTTATCTGTCTTTAGAAAGTCCTCTTTGGGTCCAACAGTGAATTAGGTTGGATTTACAGCTAATTTCCAGCCACAAGATTCTGGAAATCTTGACTTCCAGATTTATATGAAAGCAATTTACAGGGCTAGCAGCCAAGTCTCCATCAGCAAAGTGAATCAGAAGAGAACTGCAATTATGCAAATGAGCAAGAAAAGAAAAAGAGAAAAGAGAAGAAGAGCTACAAGATCTAGTTTGCCTAATTGAGGTGGGGCAATTGTATCCCTTTTCCCTGCTTTGCTGGATTGTGCTCTCAAAGACTGGTCTAATCTGTGAGGGCTGGATGGCGAAGGACAGTGTTGCGGCCCACAGGGATTAGGGTTTAAGTATGGCCTTTCAGAAGATCATGAAGTGGATTAAAAGCGTTTTCAGCCAATCAAGGATTTTAACTTGGTATTTATAAGCTAACATAGGGCAAGACTAAGGGGTGTGGGCACTATTAAGGAAACTTAAGGAATGACATTTTATAGTAAGAGTCTTGGGCTTCCCTGGTGGCGCAGTGGTTGAGAGTCCGCCTGCCGGTGCGGGGGACACCGAGCTCGTGCCCCGGCCCGGGAAGGTCCGGGAAGATCCCACATGCTGAGCAGTGGCTGCGCCCCTGAGTCATGGCCGCTGGGCCTGCGCGTCCGGAGCCTGTGCTCCGCAACGGGAGAGGCCACAACAGTGAGAGGCCCGCGTACCGCCAAAAAAAAAGAGTTTCATCTTTCCTCAACTATTTTTATTGTTGTATGTGAGTCAGTCAAAGTCTTAAAACAACTTTCTTCATATCAGAAATTTGGCTTTGGATACAGAACTGCTAACCTGGAGGGTGACAGCTGGTAAAAGAGCGTGTGTGTGTGTGGGGGGGGGTCATTTGTTAAAGTAATGAAAACATTTTTAAATGATGGGCAGCACTTTCTTAGGACTGTGTAGGGTGGGGAGGATCCTGAAAATATAGAACATAGAACGAGACTATGTCTTTTTCTACGTAGACTGTAGAACATGATAGTCTATTTCTATGTCTTTAGTGGGTAAAATTGCATGCCCTGTACTACTTTGCAGACACTGGTTTGGCAACTTGGGACTTTGAGGGCAGAGGAGAAAGTTCAGTGTGTACCGAGCATGGCTGATCAAAAAGGGATGGAGCACGGCCTTGGCATTGTAACGAAAACAGTCGCAGCATTTTCCCCTCAAGCCCGCGAGACAGAGACGAATGAGAGGGTCAAGCCCCTTAAAATTTATTAAAGTTTAGAGTCGCTGACAGGCAAGCTCTTTTCAGTAGTGACCTCTGTTGTTTGCCAGGACTAGCCGTCCGGTTTTCTGATCACAGCGTGCTCAGGGGCCTGCAGAAAAGGGGCTGAGGTCGCGGGGCTGCGCCTGGAGCCTCGCACAAAGCCAGGTCTGATGAGCGTGTCACGTGAGGCGGAGGCCGGGCAACAGCGCGACACGTGCGGCGAGTCTCCCGGGAATGTCAAGGCTCTGGGTTCGGTTTCAGCCTCTGTGTGGGAGGAGAGGGCAGAGACAGGCCTCGGCACTTTGAAACCTTTATCCTTCCTAGTTGTTTGCTTAACTGCAAGGTGCTGTGAAAAGCAGGCGCCCTGTGGATTCGCTGCCGGTCATTTAAGGGGGCGGTTGCGGGACAGAGGCGGGGGAAGGTGCGACCCTGTTCCTGGCTGAGAGGCGCGGTCCCCACCCCATCCTTCCCCCCGCCGACCAGCCTTGTCTGTGTGTCTCACGTATAATGCCACGCAGGGCCGTGGAGACAGTGTTTTGATGCCAGGTAGGAAATCAGATAAGGCATTCAGACATGGCAGCAAATGGTTCATCCAAATCTGCAAGTGATGCCTGGGTGGGATCTTTGCCTGGCCCACGTTAGCTGGAGATTAATTACCAGGAATTAACAGGAGGTGTTTCTGAAAGGGCTATAATAGTATTGCCCTGTGGAAAGTATAAACTAGAAGCCAAAAGCCCAGAAAGTCAGGGTTGCCCTTAATTTAACCGCTGGCGCTATTTAGTGGTTCCATATGTAATGTTTATTTCTAGTGCTTTGTTGACAGTGAGCAATAAAAGGCCTACGTAGGTGAGAATCATGGTATTTTTTCAGATACGTACACTGTACACTGGCACAAGTATGGATCTGGGAGAACAGCCCTTTAGAAAGAGGCTTTCTTGATTTCTAGGTAGGTATAACCTACAGTTCAGCATCAGGGTTAAGGAGGGAAGAGTTAATTTACGTGGCCATGAGAGTCCCTCTCACTTATGAGATTCCTTGAGGCCAAGGATTAATCTGAATTTCATAAGGACCTATTTCTTTTCGTTTTCAATGGTTTCCCTTTTGCATCTTTGTACTCCCTTTTCACTGGCCTTGGTGCCTTAAGCACTTCATAATCAAGGTTAGAATAAAGTAACTTTGCTGCGTGGACATTACAAAACACAATACAACACAAAGTACAAAAAAAGCAGGTGGGTCCCCTCTTATCTACAATAACCAGTACTTACTATGTACTCGTTAAACAGAGCACAGTAAACATGAAATGAAATTACCTTTATTTATTGTTAATGTACCATTAACCATTATTTCTTTCATTTCTCACAACTCTGAGGTTCAATGCTATTATGAGTATCCACTTCAGAGATGAGGAAATGGAGGCAAGAAGAGGAGATGAAGCCATAGAATTAATAACGGGGGGGAGGGGGGTGGGGGTGGAGGGGTTAAGATTATGGAGGCAAGAAGAGGAGATGAAGCCATAGAATTAATAACGGGGGGGTGGGGGGTGGGGGTGGAGGGATTAAGATTTGAAGCTAGCCAGATCTGTGAGTGTTATGACATAAGAAAATGCTTTCCCTTCCACAGAATTTTCCTCTCAAACTCACCCCTTCTCCCATCTACCACTTTCCCCTATTAAAAAAGTTTATATTTACTAGGAAGTGATATTTTAAACTAGAGTTAGTTTTACTTTCTAATTGTAGCCATAATGTCATCAGACCTTGTGTGAATAGCTTTGCAGTATCTTTGGTAAGACATAAAGAATGCTGCAATTATACTGTTTATACGCTTGTGTTGTCCAAGATACTGGATCTGCTCCCTGAGCAATCTGCATGTGACATCAAACTTCCAGAGGCAGCAACTGTACAACACTTGGAGAATGAGTCACAACTTAATGGGAAGGGCGGGAATGAAGTGTTTTTATGTTGCCTTGATTATTCAACTAACTCCTCTCTTCTGATGTTTTCAAGGAAGTCAGGCCCACCCAAGAGGAGGAAGAAGTAAAGCCTTTTAGAAATGAGCTGTAGGCTTTATGTCTCTAAAAGATATATCATGACACCTTTTCAATTGGTTATCTAACTGATTCTAAGTGTTTAGCAGAGGGAGAAGATATACATATCTCTATTTAGGTGATGAGATAGTTAAGGATTAATAGAGTTAAATAACTTAAGTTCTATGAGGAGAAAAAAACAATGTCATTATCCCTCTATCTATAGTTTCTAGGCAGCAACATAAAACTATATTCCTATATTTTTGAAACCACTAGGTTTTCTTACCCCTCTAGAGACAGTGAAGTTTTGTGCTCAAAGTCTTTTAGTTTGAATGGACAATGATAAGATTGTTGCAGGCATCCTATTTCTTTAAGGCATCAAAAGGCCTTCTTGTATTAAAAATTGCTTTATACAAATAGTAAATAATTAGAGTACCTAGGGAAGCCATTGAAGGTCTTGCTTTTTATTCTTGAATCTCCTTCTACTTTACGTGTGGAAGAATATAGTAGTATTTCTCAAATAATAAAGAAGTTCTTTAAAAAACCCTTCAATGTTGTGAGAGTCTGCACAGGTCTTTAATAATAGACATAGGTGGTTGATGGTAAGAGGCCTTTAGGCACATACCTAAAAGGGCCTTCAGGCTTTCTCTGTTCCCTAATCTCATAGGATCTGTCATGTTTTATCGTATTTTATTTTATTATTATTATTATTATTATTTTTGCGGTACGTGGGCTTCTCACTGTTGTGGCCTCTCCCGTTGAGGAGCACAGGCTCCGGACGTGCAGACTCAGCGGCCATGGCTCACGGGCCCAGCCGCTCCACGGCATGTGGGATCTTCCTGGACCGGGGCACGAACCCGCGTCCCCTGCATTGGCAGGCAGGCTCTCAACCACTGTGCCACCAGGGAAGCCCTAGATTTTTTTTAATATGAAATTTTCTCTCTTTTTCTTTTTTTCTAGGTAGTCAGCTGAAGATTTATTCTTTCCTTCACTTCAAAGAAAGGATCATCATAAAAATGTTCCACTCTTCTTTTACCTTCCCAAAGAAAACTTTCAAGAATAATGGTCTGTTGTTTTCTTTTTCTTTTTCTAATGGTCTGCTGCTTTCTAGTTCTCTCTGACTTTAGGCAAGGACATTTCTATTTCAATTTTTTTTTTTTTAACATCTTTACTGGAGTATAATTGCTTTACAGTGGTGTGTTAGTCTCTGCTTTATAACAAAGTGAATCAGTTATACATATACATATGTTCCCATATCTCTTCCCTCTTGCGTCTCCCTCCCTCCCACCCTCCCTACCCTACACCTCTAGGTGGTCACAAAGCATGGAGCTGATCTCCCTGTGCTATGCGGCTACTTCCCACTAGCTATCTATTTTACGTTTGGTAGTGTATATATGTCCATGCCACTCTCTCACTTTGTTCCAGCTTACCCTTCCCCCTCCCTGTATCCTCAAGTCCATTCTCTAGGAGGTCTGTGTCTTTATTCCCGTCTTGCCCCTAGGTTCTTCATGACCATTTTTTTTTTTTTTTAGATTCCATATATATGTGTTAGCATATGGTATTTGTTTTTCTCTGACTTATGTCATTCTGTATGACAGACTCTAGGTCCATCCACCTCACTACAAATAACTCAATTTCGTTTCTTTTTATGGCTGAGTAATATTCCATTGTCTATATGTGCCACATCTTCTTTATCCATTCATCTGTCGATGGATACTTAGGTTGCTTCCATGTCCTGGCTATTGTAAATAGAGCTGCAATGAACATTGTGGTACATGACTCTTTTTGAATTATGGTTTTCTCAGGGTATATGCCCAGTAGTGGGATTGCTGGGTCATATGGCAGTTCTATTTTTAGTCTTTTAAGGAACCTCCATACTGTTCTCCATAGTGGCTGAATCAATTTACATTCCCACTAACAGTGCAAGAGGGTTCCCTTTTCTCCACACACTCTCCAGCATTTATTGTCTGTAGATTTTTTGATGATTTAAAAATGTTTTAATTTAGCATCTACTATGTACCAAAGAATAGAACAGAGAAAAAAGTCCCCTGATTTCCAAAACTTGCCATCTCAGTACTGGACAAGACAGGGTTTTGTTTTTTTTTTTAGTATTATAAATCATATTTAAAATTTAAGCTTAAGTGTTATAAATGTTAGATTTAATTCTTTTGTTATCTTGGACATATTATATAGGTTTCTAGAAAAGGGACAAATGAGGTCTGAGGAATCCAGTGCTCCTATTTTTTTATTGTGTTAGTAAACAACTACAGTTATTGTATGTAATTATTTCTTCTTAGTTAATATTTGTTGATTAGTTTTTCCAGGCTATAAACAAAGATGAATGTGACTTGTGAAACTCAGTGTTTTAGTTACTTGGTTTTTAACAAAGTAGCTCTAATGCTAAACATCAGAAGCTGCAGCGTCCTCCCAGAACTTATAAACAGCAAATATTACATTCCCAGGGTTGATGTTTTGAAACCTTTAACAAGTGTCCAATGTTTCATTGAGCTATTCAGGATCTCAGCTACCACTGTCAGCTATGAAACAAGTGGCTCAAGACCCCAGGAGAGAAGGAGCTTCCATCTCAACTTAGAGTCTAGGAAGCAACTCGAATGTTTCTCAGCAGGTTCATCTGGAGGCTTTTCTTAGTTGCCTTGATGGTTTTGAGTAAAGAGAACTTACTGATTTATATGTAAATCATGATTTCCTAGAAATCATAGCTAACTTCAGGCTATATTAGGGTGCCTAAATAGTAGTTGAACAAGCTTTTGGGGGGAGACTGACATGCCTGGTGACATTCCCTGATATACTTGGGTAGAAGTTTAATAGGTGAGGAAACTACAGAGAGGTTCATTATTGATGCTCATTGGTATGCATTTAGTGTAGGTCCTCTTCACTATATCTAAATTCATTTTTACCACTGTCCATCTTTTGAACTATCTTTCAAAATCAAAGAAAAGATCTAAGTACTGCCACTCCCTTCTAGAAACCACCAGAAAACAACATTTCTAGCCTTATATTGTATATTGTCTTGAGTTTGCTAATTGTATTTTGATTTGTAGCTGAATTTGTCACTGATCCATTTCTGTGTCCACGACTGAGCATTACTGGGTTTTTTAAAGTTTACGGATATTCTACCTTTCCCCCCAAAAGAATTTAAGGCAGCTTGTAAAGATAAACCCAATAAAAATTCTCTACTTCAAGGCTGTGTCCAAAATACAAGAAGTCCTTAGGGTTTATTTTTCAATTATTATGCAAAATGTGCAATAACCAATAAGCAGCAAAAGCGAATTTTACTTTCTGTGTTGATTTTGTCCCCATATTACCATCGCAGTAATAATCAAGAGGAGTCTGCCACCTGAAACTAGGCAGAGCTCTTGGGCTCGCCGAAGTCAGTACAACATGCCCAGGAGTGTTCTCAGAACACCTTTGATTTCACCACCCCTGGGTCTTCACAGAGAAGGGATGACACTAAAAGGTATGCAGCCAAACGGTAATTGTTAGGTGTCATCTTCTGCTGGGAAATAAGATAATTAAGTAATTGCTTTCATGCCACCACTTACAGATACCACAGCCTCTCTCTGGAAAATAATAACCCTTTACGTGGACCAAGCCCATATGTTATAGCATATGACTTTTTCGGGTTCTGCAGCGTTTAGCATTTGAGACTGTAGTTTGGATACATTTCAGAGGAGCACAGCCAACTTGGCATTACTCAATGTCTGACCAGCCAACCTGGACCCCTTCAGAAGGTGATTTTCCAGTCTGAATTTTTCAGGGCCTTGTTTTCCCCCTCCTATTTCCTTCTCCATTATGTTGCTTGCATTCATGGCTTATTAGCAGGGCCAGCAGAAATGCTGGCTGCAAAAGTCAGGAGAAGTACAATCGGTCCAAATTGAAGGTCGCTAGGCATATAGATGAAAGATTTAGTGGGGAAGAAATATGGTTTTAAACGAATTTTTTGAATGCTTTCAGATTTTATTAATCTATCATATCTTTGATGTTACTTATCAAAGGAAATGGATCTTTCTGTGTTCCTCTCAATCTATGAATGTGCTCAAGTGAATCCCATTTATTTTCCTGTTTTTTTTTTTTTTTTTTAACAACCAGTAGGCAAAAACCCACTTTCCTCTCAGTTTTCCTGTGGTGCCATCATGGATTTATACTTCTCTGAAGAAGTTTCTCCACTTGCTTCCTTCCCATTGACTATCAGCCCTCTTCATCTGACACGCTCTTTCATCACTTTGATGATTCTGCTCTCCCCAATGTCACTCATGTCTTACTGATTGCTACATCCAGTGGATGCTGTCAGTCCTTATCTTGCTGAGCCCCTACTGCATTTGGTGCTGTGGATCATTCTTTACTTCTTTTTTTTTTTTTTTTTTTTTTTTTTTTTTTTT
>NW_006788075.1:1926394-1943702 GCF_000442215.2 Lipotes vexillifer
CCACTGCTGTGGCCTCTCCCGCTGCAGAGCACAGGCTCCGGACGTGCAGGCTCAGGGGCCATGGCTCACGGGCCCAGCCTCTCCGCGGCATGTGGGATCCTCCCAGACCAGGGCACGAACCTGCGTCACCCGCGTCCCCTGCGTTGGCAGGTGGACCCCCAACCACTGCGCCACCAGGGAAGCCCCATTCTTTACTTCTTGAAGCTCTCTTCTCCTGTAAGATCCATGAGGCTATATCCCTCTAGCTAGTCTTGTAACATTCTGACCATGCCCTTTCTGGCACCTCTTCCTCCATCCACAAAAACAAATATTGCCATAGCCCTGGGTTATGTCCTTTGTAAGCTGCTTTTCTCACTCTATCTGTTTCACCTGAGTAAAATTCCCCATTTTGATTGAACAGATACCTATTTGCTAATGACTCTCTCTTTCTCTCTCTCTCTCTCTCTCTCCAGTCTCAACTCTCATTCAAGATTTGGATTTGCACATCCAGTTTCCTGTTTGTTGTTGCCACCTACATAGTTCACTGGCCTCTCAAACGGAACTGACTCTTGAATTTATGTCTTTCCTCTTTCATTGGCTCCTCTTAGTGTATTCTTTTTCCTTTAGTGTCTTCACCATTTACCCAAATTAGAAATCCAGAATTTCACTTTATATCCCTTACTCTATCAGTTGTCTAGACTGGCTACATTTGCCTCCAAATACTTTTTTTTTTTTTGCGGTACGCAGGCCTCTCACTGTTGTGGCCTCTCCCGTTGCAGAGCACAGGCTCCAGATGTGCAGGCTCAGCGGCCATGGCTCACGGGCCCAGCCGCTCCACGGCATGTGGGATCTTCCCGGACCGGGGCACGAACCCGTGTCCCCTGCATCGGCAGGTGGACTCTCATCCACTGCGCTACCAGGGAAGCCCCAAATACTTCTTGAATAAATCCCTTTCCTCCATTCCTATCTTGACCTTAGTTCTAGTCTTTGTCATCTCTTGCTTGGATTATTTATTTATTTATTTATTTATTTATTTAATTTTTGGCTGCGTTGGGTCTTCGTTGCTGCGCACAGGCTTTCTCTAATTGTGGCCAGCAGGGGCTACTCTTCGTTGTGGCACATGGGCCTCTCATTGCAGTGGCTTCTCTTGCCACAGAGCACAGGCTCCAGGCACACGGGCTTCAGTGGTTGTGGCACGTGGGCTCAGTAGTTGTGGCTCACAGGCTCTAGAGCGCAGGCTCAGCAGTTGTGGCTTATGGGCTTAGTTGCTCCGTGGCAGGTGGGATCCTCCGAGACCAGGGTTCTAACCTGTGTCCCTGCATTGGCAGGCGGATTCTCAACCACTGCGCCACCAAGTAAGTCCTCTTGCTTGGATTAATGCAGGAGTTATTCTAATTGTTCTTTCTGCCACTAATTGTTTCTCCTTCTCAAATCTATCCTCCACAATACTACCTGAAGTATAATAAATCTTATATGAAGTAAAATGAAAATTTGACCCCTGTTACTCCCTTGCTTAAATCTCTTCAACTCTTCATTGTCTAACTATCCTATAGGTTTGCATTTAAGATTCTTAATTTATGAAAATATTTCCATTACTCTAGGAGATGGATCCAAAAAGATATTGCTATGATTTATGTCAAGGAGTGTTCTGCCTATGTTTTCCTCTAGGAGAGGAAATAAAAAAATAAACAAATGGTCAATTAATCTACATCAAAGGAGGCAAGAATATGCAATGGAGAAAAGATAGTCTCTTCAATGAGCAGTGCTGGGAAGACTGGACAGCTACATGTAAAAGAATGAAATTGGAACATTCTCTAACACCATATATAAAAATAAACTCAAAATGGATTAAAGAACTAAATGTAAGACCAGATACTATAAAATTCCTAGAGGAAAACATAGGCAGAACACTCTTTGACATAAATCACAGCAATATTTTTTTGGATCTGTCCCCTAGAGTAATGGAAACAAAAGTAAAAATAAACAAATGGGACCTAATTAAACTTAAAAGCTTTTGCACAACAAAGGAAACCATAAACAAAACAAAAAGACAACCTATGGAATGGGAGAAAATATTTGCAAACAAAACAACGAACAAGGGCTTAATTTCCAAAAATATACAAATGGCTTATATAGCTCAATATTTTAAAAAAAACAACCCAATCAAAAAATGGGCAGAAAATCTAAAGAGAACATTTCTCCAAAGAAGACATACAGATGCCAACAGGCACATGAAAAGATGCTCAGCACTGTAATTGTTAGAGAAATGCAAATCAAAACTACAATGAGTTACCACCTCACACCGGTCAGAATGGCCATCATCAAAAAGTCTACAAATAATAAGTGCTGGAGAGGGTGTGGAGAAAAGGGAACCTTCCTATACTGTTGGTGGGAATGTAAATTGGTGCAGCCACTATGGAAATCAGTATGGAGGTTCCTGAAAAAAACTAAAAATAGAGCTGCCATATGATCCAGCAATCCCAATCCTGCACATATATCCAGAGGAAACCATAATTTGAAAAGACACATGTACCTCAATGTTCACTGCAGCACTATTCACAATAGCCGAGACATGGAATCAACCTAAATGTCCACTGACAGATGAATTGATAAAGATGTGGTATGTATATGTATATACAATGGAATATTAGTCATAAAAAGAATGAAATAATGCCATCTGCAGCAACATGAATGGACCTAGAGATTATCCTACTAAGTGAAGTAAGTCAGACAGAGAAAAACAAGTATCATATGATATTACGGATATGTGGAATCTAAAAAAAAAATACAAATGAACTTATATACAAAATGGAGATAGATCCACAGACATAGAAAACAAACTTATGGTTACCAAAGGGGAAAGGGGCAGGGAGTGATAAATTAGGAGTTTGGGATTAACATATACACACTACTAAATAAAAAATAGATAGCCAACAGATATACCTACTGTATAGCACAGAGAACTATACTCAATATTTTATAATAACTTATAAGGGAAAAGAATCTGAAAAATTATATGTATAATGTATATAATTTGTTAACCTTCATAGCTTCATGATAAGAGACTATTTCTCTCTTACTTTGCTGGTGCACCTGAAATTAACACAACATTGTAAATCAACTGTACTTCAATTTTAAAAAAAGATTCTTAATATGAAAATAATATCCTCCACAAATTGCATCCTGCTCTTCTTTCTCACCACCCTCTGCCATACTCTAAGCTTCTATATTGACTAGTTTTTGCTCCCTGCACATGCTGTATTTCACCTCTAAGACTTTTTCATATGGGCTCACATTCTTGGAATGACATTTCCTTCCTTTTTTACCAGTGGCTAACTCCTTTAAGACTCAGATCCAGTGTTACATCTACCAGGAATCCTTCTCCAATAACTCCCAAAGAAGATTATGCACCCTCCCTTAGTGATCCTATAACACTATGTCCACAAATGTGACTGTGTTTTACTGCATTACAGAATCATTAATCTTTAATGTGTCTGTGTCCACCGCTATAGACTCTAAAGACAGTTCCATACTAGTGTATTCCATGTGGCTTCTGTAGTACCTTGCACATAGTAGCTACTTAGCAAATGTTGACTGCATGAAGGTTGTGTTGATTGGATATTGAAGTTTGCCTCACCTAAGACTCTTAGGTACCAGTATCTCTTGATTTATCATTGCTAGATCTTTCAGTTCTTTATGATTTCTTCCCAAGTGCTATGTCTTTAAAATACCTTGACAATTACAGCTCCTTTAATGAAACTTTATAATAATAGTTCTTGGAAGCTTCAACTCTTTCTTCTCACAATGGCTTTAAGTTATACTTTTGTAAAAAGTTGTATGTTCTCTGCCAGCACCCTGGAAACCCCTGGGGCGGGAAGGGGGAACACAAAGAAAGCAAGCTCAACACACATCTCTAGTTCATGGAATGCCAAGTTCCTTCTGGGATGATAAAGTTGCCAAGCACCAAAGTACTCTAACTCGTCATCCTCAGTGAATGAGAGGAAGAGGTGGTGTGGAAAGAACATCCTGTTTTGCAGAACCTCAGTGACTAAAATGTTGTCATCTCACGTTATTTTCTTTTTTCTCATTAGTGCATCTGTTTAATCTCGTACAGCCCCCAACACTAACATGGTTAATTTAGGTCATTAAAGTCTAGATTATGCAAAGAAGATAGAGAATAAGAAAAGCCGGACAGTTTCACAGCCCTAAGAGGTAACAGTAGCACAAAAGATTTCACAAGCACCGTCTTCTCATTTCTGGAGATCTTTGAATGATGTGATGCCAATCATGACGACTTTTCATTAGCTCTCCTATCTGAATCATTGTATTACCAGAAGCAATTTATTTCTATTTTATAAGGATACTTAGTTTGAAAACATCCACCAGTATAGTGAAGTTCTCATTAACAACAATATTGGGGTTATACAAGAAGAGAGTTCTACTATATCAAGAATGTAGTAAATGCTTTGTATATGTTCTCTTACTTAGCCTGCACAATAACATTCTGAAATAAGATCCATTATCTGATTTTTAATGTGTGGAAACTAAGCTCAGGGGGCATAAGTAACTGTCTTGAGGTTTTACAGTTGGTAAGTACCTGAACTTGAAACGTCAGTCTGTTTTTGTCTCAGTTTAGGTACTCTAAAACTCCTTGTTCTTTTTGCTAAAATATAGCTTGTTTAATTTGACTCTTACAGCTATTTTGGATGTTTTTAGCTTTAATCAGCTATGTATTGAAAGCAGTGGATGTGTCATTTCAAATTCTTGAGTGATGAGTACATTTATTACCATCGGAGGCTCAAATGCCAGAACTTGACAAATGTCAGCAATAATTAAATGTTAGTATTTGTTATTTGTTATTTAAGATATGAGCTACAGCAGTATTTTTATTCACAAGGAAGGATGAGAAATATCTCTTGCTTTCATGGGTCACATAACCTGTTCAGGTTAGTTGGTCCCTATGTTTGTGACGACAGCTTAACAAGTTGATAGCGCTTGTCTTTATGGCTCTTCAGTCGAACTTGATTTTGATCTTTGAAATGAAAGGATTAGAGGAGTACTAACTTCACATTGCATGGCTACTCATGAAACATGATTTTATCAAACATATGAGGAAAACTACTTAAAAATGACATTTCTCTTTAAGACCATTTAAAAATTCTGTATAATTTTAAAGTCTGCAGGTTGCTTACCTCTTCAGAAAGTCACTCAGAGGAAGCAAGTCTTGAATTAGAGACAAATATTGCTAATTAGGAGCTCCAACCTGAACCTTCCAGATCCTTAAATCTTTCTAATAAAAGGAGATACACACTCTCAATATGAAAGTCAATTGTTTTTCTTTTCTAATAAGGGCAGAGATGGTTTTACCATATTTGAGAAAGTCTTTTGGATTTCATCACTTTAATTAAAACATCTGTCTAAATCCCTTCTTTGCCATGTTCTGAAGTTCATCTTTGGGTGTGTAAGATTATCTTCTAAAATATTAGATTAAAATGTGATTAACTCCACTCTCCTACATATTATAATCTTTAAAAAAAATCAGAAAAGATGAGAAATGAGCTATGTCATTTCCCTTTTAAAAATAAAACATATGTTCTTTATTAGGGGACATACCATAGTGTCACACCCTTCTAGAATTGTGTCAGGATTATATTTCAGATTGCCAAGAAAATATCATA
Source organism: Lipotes vexillifer (assembly GCF_000442215.2). NCBI lineage: Eukaryota > Metazoa > Chordata > Mammalia > Artiodactyla > Lipotidae > Lipotes > Lipotes vexillifer. Next base: position 1,932,052 of record NW_006788075.1, read on the forward strand.
TCAGCTTAATACTTAGATCCAATCAAGTAGGCAAATACAATTTTATGGGATATAATAATAACAAGTTATACAGCTCAAGAATGGTTTTCGAATTCACGTACACCAAGCTGTGCTATATAAAAGCCAAAGGAAGCGGTGAGAACTTAGCTGGGTTCAAACCCATAAAGCCAGCTCTCAGTAGCATGAGTCACTCAGAGATAAAGGCGTCCAGTGATTTACTTGAATTATTCACTGCCAGCCTGGAAAAGATTTGGGAAATAAGCAGTGTACTCACTTTTTTGATGGCATGGCAAAAGAAAGGCTAATTCATAAAAAGGAGAAGCCCCTTTCATTTGACGTTGGATTTCCTCCTAGCTCAAACACAAATGGCATTGCTAATAACAAAGCAATGTGCTGGGAGGCTAGATGGAGACTGTGGGGCTTAAAGAATTGGCTACCGGGCTTCCCTGGTGGCGCAGTCGTTAAGAATCTGCCTGCCAATTCAGGGACATAGGTTCGAGTCCTGGTCTGGGAAGATCCCACATGCCATGGAGCAACTAAGCCCGTGCACCACAACTGCTGAGCCTGCGCTCTAGAGCCTGCGAGCCACAACAACTGAGCCCATGTGCCATGACTACTGAAGCCTGCGCATCTAGAACCCGTGCTCTGCAACAAGAGAAGCCACTGCAGTGAGAAGCCCACGCATTGCAACAAAGAGTAGCCCCCGCTCACCACAACTAGAGAAAGCCCGCGCACAGCAACGAAGACCCAACGCAGCCAATAAATAAATAAATAAAATTTAAAAAAAAAAAGAATTGGCTACCATCTTTTGAGCATAATAAGGGCAACCTGGGTATTTTCAGTCCACAAATGGTCTCATTTCACAGATTTATTTCTCCTCCTTCTTCTTCAAACATCAAATAAGAGTTCATTAATTTCCCAAGCAGCTGGGATTTGTAATAAACTTGACAGTTACCATTTTTACCCTGTGAATGATTTATTGACCTGGTTAGTATGATTCAGGTACGTGCAGATTCTTTATGGAGCTTTAGGATGATGAAGTTTGCTTACAATGAGAAAGTACATTATCCACCATCTTTTCTCTTGGAAGATATTGACAGTCTGGTTATATAATCTGGCCCAGCTGAGAAATTGGATCATGCTAAATTAACCACAAACTCATCATCATGACACTAGATGGTATTTGAGTCTCTTCCCCAGTGCTGGCATTGCCTTTTCTAAATTCAGGAAAGGGGTCAGGGCTCATGAGAACAGCAATCCATGGTTCAGCCAGGCCCATACAGGGTGTCCTCGCCAGTAAAGGAATGACATAAATTGTTTGCTGGGAACTCCTTAGAGATGGAATAAAAGAAACAGGAAACGGTTTCTTAATACCAAGAAATTGTTTATCCCAGGCTTCAGGAAAGTCTAGAAGGTGATCAGTCATTTTCTGTAACCTGAATGCATGTATTTGTCAGGTTACATCTGTAATAGCTGAAGCCATGCTTTTTGGCTTCTTTGTCTGATTCCTTATTCAGAAAGCGCAAACTTTCTGATAGCTGCTTTTGCCCGCCATGGTTGCTTCATGGCTGAAACTTGAATGTGTTTCACTGTGTCCTTAAAAGCAGCTTTTGCTTCTGTCTTCTGGCTGCCCACTTTCACAGCCTGGGCAGCAGTTGTTAGCGCTCCTTCTCCGTGTCCCTGCCCAAGGGACACTGATTTGCTGGGAGGATGATTCCAATTCTGGCTTTGGTTTCCCTCCCACATAAAGTGTCTCTCTGTTTAACTGGCATAGTCTCCTGATACTTGGATTGGAGGAAACTCATTTTACAACCTTGTTTCTGCTAGTGTGCTCATATCATTTCTAGTTTAATAATAAACCTTTTTTTGTTGTTGATCTTAGCATAATTTGTAAATTACTTCCCAGAGCTGCCCTTACTAAATGTCTATGACCTTATTGTCCAGAAAGGCTTGACAAGCAGAAGCTGCTGCCTGGGGGCTGGAATGTACCACTTCCTGTTCATTCTCTCCAAGCTGAAGCATTCTATCCAAACAAAAACTCAAGTCCCTGCACATGTGACCCAGAGTTAGTTTGAAACGAAACTCTCTGAAGATGAAAAACTTTACACATTAACTTCTGGTTTCACTCCATCTACTTACAGTGCTAAGACCACAAAGAGGGCCTTTTTAAAAGAACCAAAATAAACAAAAGGATGGCTCAAGCTGTGGACTAAGGCAAACAAGCAACCAGCAGCCACAGATAGCATCAGATTAATTGCTGCTGAGTCCTGACAAAATGTAGAATCCAGGACAATGGCATTGTCGCCTTTGAGTCAATGACCCCACAGCCCTGCCAGGATACTACTCATTCCTCCTGGGGTATTTCAGTGTAAAGAAAATTAGTACTTGGACCCCAACCCAGGGTGTTTATGAGCAGAAAGAGCAGAAGAATCCCATGTCTTACTACAAAAAAACCATGACAACAGTATGGTCCTTCTGTTATAAAAATCTGTGATTCATTTTTATGTGTTCCTTATAGCCATGTTCCCAGTGTTTCTATCAATAATTTACTTAAGGTACCATGTGAGCCCTACTAAAAGGGACACATAGCCAGATAGTGCACTGACAGCTGCTTTTTTTCTTTAGGAGATGAATTAACAATAGGTCATAACATGAATGGAGACGGGAAATCACCAGCCAATCACTGAGCAGATGTAAGGGGAGAAAATTCATTTTATCAAAGAGGAGATGCCTTTGCAGGGCAGAAATAGAGACACATATGTAGAGAACAAACGTATGGACACCAAGGGGGGAAAGCGCCAGGGGGGTGGTGGTGGTGGTGTGATGAATTGGGAGATTGGGATTGACATGTATACACTGATGTGTATAAAATTGATGACTAACAAGAACCTGCTGTATAAAAAAATTAATAAAATAAAATTCAAAATAAATAAATAAATAACTAAAAAAGAGGAGATGCCACCCAGGAGACGGAAGCCATTGGGAAGAGGGCAGGAGTTGGAAAGATGGTGATTCTGGGTCTTGGAGATGATAGTAAGTACCTAGCAGATGGCTGTGGGGAGAACTGAGAAAGCTGAGCACCAACAAGAGTTATACATGCTTTGGGTTCTGGACAGGCAGGGCATGAAGACTCATGAATGAGTGTGACACTGGTGGGAGGTTGTCTTTCCCCTAAGGACTTCCATGGCAGGTTTCTGCTCCAGCTCTTGTGGTGGCCATTGGATCAATGGACCTTGCTTCTGCCCTGTTCTGGGCCAAACTTTAGGATGGTGATTTTGTGGCATGGGCAGCACTTCTGCGTTCTTAAGCCCATGTCTCTCCCCTGGTGAGATCCCTAGCACCCACCATTCATGAGATGTCTGATGGCTAGTGAGCAGCACAGCAGTGTCCAGCAGAACAAGTACAACACAGCCTTAATTTGCACTTCTTAACATCTCTGGGGTGACCAAGACTTGAAAGAGCTGTAACTCACAGGCCTGGCCTGCTCAACTGCAAGAATCCACTGGGATATCCCCATGTATCCCTGGGGGTGGGGAAGTCCCCATTCCTCACCCTGAATATTTGCTCCCACAGAGTAGGATGCCATCTTGGCCCCTCTGGTTGCTACAGAAGCCAGGGTTTGCTCTCAGATCATATCGTTTACTCACAACTCTCCAAGGCCACATTCTTAAGCCACTAGCATCACTCTCACCGTCAAGGCTTTGCAAGAGACAAAGCCAGGCAATATTCCCCCTCCCCTGACTCTGCCATTTTCATGTGCATTAGGGAACCCTGCACATACAATCAGGAAGGAATGGGAGCCTTGGATGAGGCATGGAAAGGATTTTCTTGCAGGTGGAAGGAACATCAAGAACATTAGTTGTATGCTGGGGTGATTAACTAACTGAGGGGTTCTCAGGATATGGAACTTTTTGGTGCTAAGACTATGAAAGTCTCAGGCCAAAGAAGATAAAATAAATTGGTCACCCTATTGCACACAAAACTGTATAGGGAATCGCGTCATTTTCCCTTGTATGACAAAACTTTAATTTGGATTCTGTTAATTTGGAACTTGTTTCAAAAAAGGCTGAAAAATGCATGCTTGACAAATTATTATAATAGGCATATATGTAGAACACAATCAATTTTAGAGCAATTTTTTTAAAAAGTCTTCTGCAAGCACTCACATATTGATATAGATCTGTCAACTTAACACTGTCCTTAAGTTGTACTTTAAAGTGAGATTCAAGGCCTTCAACTGGATATTGCTGTTAGAATAATGGTATTAATTATAACTAGGATTTATATAGTACTATGTAATTTGGAAAAAATTTTAAATCCATTTTTGTGTTTGATCCCTGCACCAATTTTGGGAATGTTACTTTCATTCACTTTTTTTTTTTTTAATGCAGAAAGCGAGGCTTAGAGAAGTTCAGAGACTGGCAAAAGGCCACACAGCTCATAAACAGAATAGGATGTCAAATGCAGTACAAAGCCTGTGCTTTTAAACATTTATTTTTTTTAATTTTTTTTTTATTTTTATTTTTATTTTTTTGGTACGCGGGCCTCTCACTGTTGTGGCCTCTCCCGTTGTGAAGCACAGGCTCCGGACGCACAGGCCCAGCGGCCATGGCTCACGGGCCCAGCCGCTCCGCGGCATGTGGGATCCTCCCGGGCCGGGGCACGAACCCACATCCCCTGCATCTGCAGGTGGACTCTCAACCACTGCGCCACCAGGGAAGCCCAAGCCTGTGCTTTTAAATTCTTAAGCAATATACCAGGCAAAGGGAGTAGCATGTGTGAAGGCCCTGAGGTAGGTTAGAGAGAGATTGATACCATCAAGGAACACAGCTTTGTAGAATGTGTGTAGTAAGAGATGAAGCTACAGAGTTTTGTGGAGGCTGGAAGGCAGTGTGCCACGAGGGCCCCTTGGTGAAGAGTTTAGCCTCTAAAATAAAGGAGTGGGATGATACTGAAACAGAGGAGTGAAATGATCAATCTTGCATTTAGAAAAGTTTCTGCTGTTGCTTTGTGAAACATTTATCTGGGGAAGAGTCAGTTAGGAAACAATTGAGGTTGTTCAAGCAGACAAAGATGATGGCTTGGACTAGGGTTCTGGTAGTGAAGGTGGAGAGGAGTAGATGGATTGGAAAGATATGTAGAAGGTAGAATCAGTGGACTTGATTGGATGTAGGGTATGAGGGGGAAGGTGATGTCAAGGATGACCTCGGACTGACAAGGTTCCTGGGAAGACCAGCAGGACAGCTGTCAGAATGCTGATCTTTCAAACGCATTACAACTCCACTGGGTAACTTAGCAAACCATAAACACAGCCCACTATATACAGAGCTGAGGTATGCAGTGCCCATGAGTGGAAAATGAAAAATAGAAATGTCCTCTCCTACTGCAGCCTCTTTCTGAACCTATTTTCAGAGCAGTCAGTTGAAAATTAGCCCTTACATCCAGTTAAAATCTTTAAACCAGCTAGGCCTAATACTATTTACTGGAACATGTTGTTTGTTTGTTTAATTATAAGAATTTAAATATTTTGTTATCTACCAAAATAATAAATCATTAAGTTTGGAGCAAAGGAAAACAAAACAGTTGAGGAGAACTAAAACTGAAGAAACGTGAGAAGGGGGTTTTGTCATTTTCCCCCCAAAACATTTTCTTGCTTTGGCCAGTGGAAGTGAATTAATAAGTGAATATGTTCCTATCTATATTTTTTGAGTTATGAAATTTGTTCCTCTCCATTCCCCTGGTAGTAAGTTTCATAGTATCCCCAGAAATTCATGTCCATTCAGAAATTCAGAATGTGACCTTATTCAGAAACAGGGTTTTTGAGGTGTGATTAGTTAAGGGTTTGGAGATGAAATCATCCTGGATTTAGAGTGGGCCCTAAATCCAATGACTGTGTTTTTTTTTTTTTTTTTTTTTTTTTTTTTTGGTGGTACGCGGGCCTCTCACTGCCGTGGCCTCTCCCGTTGCCAGAGCACAGGCTCCGAGCGCGCAGGCTTAGCGGCCATGGCTCACGGGCCCAGCCGCTCTGCGGCACATGGGATCTTCCTGGACCGGGGCACGAACCCTTGTCCCCTGCATCGGCAGGCAGGCCCTCAACCACTGCGCCACCAGGGAAGCCCATCAATGACTGTGTTCTTATAAGAGACAAAGGGGAAGACCATGTGAAGACAAAAGCAGGATTAGTTATAGAGCCACAAGCCAAGGAATGCCTGGGGCCACCAGAAGCTGGAAGAGGTAGGAAGATGCAACTCAACCCATAACAACCTGAAGCTTTCAAAGGGAGGATGGCCTTGTTGACACCTTGATTTCAGACATCTCGTTTCCACAACTGAGAATAAATTTCTATTGTTTTAAGCCACCAAGTTTGTGATAATTTGTTATGGCGGCTCTAGGAGACTAATACACTCACTAAATAATGTTGAACAATTGGTTTGCTGTTGTCTGTGTTTTAGTCCAACCTAGTTCCCTGGTTTCTGGCAGGAGCAACAAGGAGTATGTGATGTACTTTTCAAAAGGAAACACTGGCAGAAAGGAGGTTTAGCTGGGAAAATGAATTCAGACTTAGACATGTTGAGTTTCAGTTGTCTGTGCCATATCTAAGTGGAGATGTTAAACTGTCAATTGGTTATATGGTTCTGGATTTCAGAATGTTGGTTTGGGCTGTGTTATATATGCTGGGAGTTATCTGTGCACAAGTGGTATATGAGTCATAGGAGTGCTCGAGATTGCTGAGGATGTGAGTGTTGTGAAAGAGAAAATAGGAATGCTTCAAACACTTCCCTGAGAACTTCCATCATTTAAATATGAGTAGAAAATAATAAATGCTGGAGAGGGTGTGGAGAAAAGGGAACCCTCCTACACTGTTGGTGGGAATGTAAATTGGTGCAGCCACTATGGAAAACAGTTATGGAGGTTCCTGAAAAAACTAAAAGTAGAGTTACCGTATGATTCTGCAATCCCACTCCTGGGCATACATCTGGAGAAAACTATAATTCGAAAATATACATGCACCCCAATGTTCATTGCAGCACTATTTACAATAGCCAAGACATGGCAACAACCTAAATGTCCATCGACAGATGAATGGATAAAGAAGATGTGGTAAATATATACAATGGACTATTAGCCATAAGAAAGAATGAAATAATGCCATTTGAAGCAACATGGATGAACCTAGAGATTATCATACTAAGTGAAGTAAGTCAGACAGGGAAAGACAAATATCAATGGTATCACTTATATGTGGAATCTGGAAAAAAAAAGATACAAATGAACTTATTTACAAAATAGAAATGACTCACAGACATAGGAAACAAAGGGGAAGGGGGGGATAAATTAGGAGTTAGGGATTAAAATATACACACTACAATATGTAAAAGAGATAAACAACAAGGACCTACTGTATAGCACAGGGAACTATACTCAATTATCTTGTAATAACCTATAATGGAAAAGGATCTAAAAAAGAATAGATATACAAATGTATGTATAACTGAATCACTCTGCTATATTCCTGAAACTATAGTTGATTGTAAATCAACTATATTTCAATAAAAATTAAAAAAAATAAACATGAGGAGGAAGAGACGAGAAGAGATGCTAAAGGAGACGGGGAGGGAAGAGTAGAGAAGATGGAAAAGAAACAGGAGAGGCGGGTGGCATATCTGCCAGGGGAGGAGACTACCTGCCTGTGTTGGATACTGAGCTGTCAGACGAGACACAGAGTGAACACGGCCATTGGATTAGCAACGCGAAGGTCATTGATCACCTCAGCAAGAATATTTAGGCAGAGTGGGATTCAGATTGGAGCAGCTTGGGAAGCATGGACAGACTTGAAATATTCTAATACATTTTCTAAAAGGAAGCAAGTGAATGGGAAATGAGAAAATCAAGATAGCAGGGCTCACAAAGCTTGGCTGTGAAGGACAGTGGAATAAGAGAGTGCTCTGTGTGTGTGTGTGTGTGTGTGTGTGTGTGTGTGTGTGTGTTCTAAGATAAAAATGTCTTAGGCATAGTTAAACACTGTTGAAAGGGAAAGCTGAGGGGGAGAATTGTTTGTAGGGAATGAGTTTAATACACAGTGGAGAGAGGAGATAATCACTAGTGCCAATTTCCACAGGAGGGGATTGGAGATGGGATTCATAGGGCGCATGGAAGAAGTTGGCTTTAGATAGGAGGTGTGATCTTTCTTCTATTGTGACAGCAGGGAAAGTGAGGACAGGTGGGAGGAGCTGTGGATGGGCAGGTATAGATTTTGTGGTGGGAAGCTCAGGTTGGGAGCTATCATCTGATATATGTCTTTTCCCAGAAAGTTAAAAGTTCATGACTTAATTTTTTTCTAGTTCATACGCTACTTTACACTGAGATCCTCTTCAATATCTACAATTAAGCCAAATAAGTGACATTTTAGGATTGTGGTTTCTCTAAAACTTTAGACCACATGACTCTGTATTTGGCTACTTTGTTAGGACACTGTACTGTTCTTATAAAGTCTTGCAATTATTTTTGGTTATTAACATCTCCAGAAAATGGCACAGATATCCATAGAAATATAATGTTTTGTTACTTTCCTGAGAGACAAATTACAACAGTTTCCAAAAGGAAAAAAAAACTATGGCATATTCATGAAAAAAATTGCTTTGGATATTTCCTAATGGATCCAACAAAAACTTTTATAAATGTAAGCAGTCATATATATAATAGCATAACTGCTGTTTTGTCATTATTCTCAAAGGTAAAACTGACTAAATACTGGAATGTCATACATTTGTCATACATACAAATGCTCATACAACCACCCACAGTATACAGCAAGTGGATAGACAGACATGTAGAGAAGTGATTTGGTAGATGGGTTGGTAGCGAAACCACTTTTCTACTGCTCCTGTTACCAGGCACATAATAATCTGAATTTAGCAGCTGGCTCTTAACTTTACCTTTGAGTTTTCTGGCTCTTGGCATGTAAGAATTCTAATATCATGCCTGAGCAACACTGAATAATAAACCAGATGCTACTCTGAAAATGTGTGTGGTCCTTTGCATATCCTTTTTTTTTTTTTTTGATGAGCTGTTTTTCTTCTGAATTTAATCCTTTTGTCCCTTATTAAATTCCTTATGGCATATTTACCCTTGGGAATGGCAAGAGGTATGGAGCAACCCCACTGTTTTCTCTGACGTAGCAATTATTGCCTGATAATGATGTGGTAGAAATAGCAGTATACTTGGAAATAAAGCCTGAACTACTAATGGATATTAATTCACTATTTAATCTAGTATACTGTTTAGTTGCTGTACATGTTAGCTTTCTGATCTATGGTTAATAAGCCATTTTAATCAAGCGTATTACTGTTGGAGGTAGGGGAACTGGCATTCCATCAGCAAAGTTAAGTACGTCTTGCCACACTTTATGTCTTGCTTTATAGATCACAGCAGATACCATAATTCATTCCATGAATGTATTCATAGGGCAATTATATGGCTATAAATATAATAGTAATAAAGGTTTTCTTTTAAAGCCTAAGAACTGTTCATTTAAAAATATTCTAGATATCATCAGTCTTCTAATTAATGCCTCCTTGGCCGGAAGTAACCTTTTTTTTTTTTTGGCTGCGTTGCATCTTTGTTGCTGTGCACAGGCTTTCTCTAGTTGCAGCGAGCGGGGGCTACTCTTTGTTGCGGTGCACGGGCTTCTCACTGCGGTGGCGTCTCTTGTTGTGGAGCACGGGCTCTAGGCATGCGGGCTTCAGTGGTTGTGGTGCGTGGGCTTCAGTAGTTGTGGTGCATGGGCTCAGTAGTTGTGGCTCAGGGGCTCTAGAGTGCAGGCTCTCTAGAGCCCCTGAGCCCGGGTTTAGTTGCTCCAAGGCATTAGGATCTTCCCAGACCAGGGATCGAACTCATGTCCCCTGCATTGGCAGGCGGATTCTTAACCACTGCGCCACCAGGGAAGTCCCTCATCAGTCTTCTGATAATAGCAAAGTTACTTTTCATTTACTTTTGAAAAGTGATACTCCATTTGTATATATTTTTTTCAGTTTCTGAATTTTTAGTTGAGGGCTTATAATTCAGTTTTTACACTATTTAGAGAACGTTGGGTTTCACTATTGAAACAGAAAGGTTAAAAAATGGTGATACACAGAACATTATAAATTAAAATTTTCAGGACTGGCGAATTGGGTTCATACTATAGACCCTAAAAATTTTTGTGAAGACAAATGAACAAACAAAAACCAGAATAAGAATTTGGAAAACAAGTGTTTGGGGTTCTGTCCAGCTCACTGCAAGGCCTTCAGCAAGTCACTTAATTCCTCTGAACTTCTGTTTCCTGATCATAAAATGAGAGTATCAGACTAGATGTTCTTTCCAATGTCTTTTTTAGCTCTAACAGTCCCAGGACAACCACATGTTATGGGTCAGAGTATGATAACTATAAATAATGATATATTTCTTCTGGAAAGAAAAGCAGGCACACTAAATTACTGTATTACAAAATACGGGAAATAATACAGGCATAACAAAATGAATGTGGAATGAATCAGACTGAGGGTCAGATCCTAGCTTCACCATCACTGGCCTTAAACAGTTCACATAATGGTCTCTGCACGTTCCCTCACTTCTAAAGTGGGAGTGATCTTCCTCGATGGGGCCAGGACAACAAACAACCAAACAGATGTACAGAGCTTAGCACAGTGCCAGGCATAGTAAGTACTCAACAGAGGCTAGTTATTACTTTTGTTGTTTTTGTCACAGAGGATTGCTACAAGGAAAAAGGCATCCAGTACAATAGGTGCTCAATAGGTAGTACCTCTCCTTGACTCCTTTGAAAAAGTATCAGAATTTAGGCAGTACTCATCTAGGGGTACAGACTAGTCATACCGTATGAGAAAAGAAGCATTAAAAATGGTCAGAAAAATTCCCGTCATGAGAAGGAAGCAAGGAGTTTCTCGGTAAAGTCAGTAATCCTATACTGGGGAAGTGGACTAATGATGTTGACTCAAAGTAGAAATCCATTGTGGTTACCATTAAAAAATACACCAGTTTAGAAAATTAAGTAAGGGGAATCAAAAGGAAATAAAAACACCTCCGACAACCAGGAAGCCAATTCACTCATCAGCAAAAATCAGTGAGGTGGGAAGACCTATTGAGGAAAATCAATGAAGTGAGAATTCTTCCTTGCATCCAGGTTCCAGCAAGATGCTGTGCTGAGCTCTCATTAATACGCCCGCCCTGAACTTCCTTTACCTCCCCTGGCTGCTTCTCCTCAGTATATCTTGTCACAGAAGATGCTTGACTTGTAAACCGAATGCTCACTCCGCCGTGCTGTAGAAATGTGACTGTGGAAGCCTCTTAACCACTTAGGAGTTTGTTTTCTCCTAGCTGGGGGATGCATTGTAATGAAAGAATTATGCAATGTAACCTGTTCCTATGTAATCTACCTCAAAAGATACACCCCTTTGGGCTTCCCTGGTGGCGCAGTGCTTGAGAGTCCGCCTGCCGATGCAGGAGACGCGGGTTCGTGCCCCGTGTCGGGAAGATCCCACATGCCGCGGAGCGGCTGGGCCCGTGAGCCATGGCCGCTGAGCCTGCGCGTCCGGAGCCTGTGCTCCGCAAATGGGAGAGGCCACAACAGTGAGAGGCCCGCATAACGCAAGAAA
>NW_006788075.1:1944063-1944455 GCF_000442215.2 Lipotes vexillifer
CCTGCTCTTAGAACTGGGCAAGGCGCCTGCTTTGACCTTCCTCCTGCCACGCCCCACCCCATGGGGATGGGGAATCCACTGGGCCAATCTACCCTTTTTTAGACCACGCTCTGGGTCCCTGGGACTCCAGAATCTCCTGCCCAGAGCAGTTTCAGGCTGCAACCCTGGCCCTTCATCCTGAAGCCTGAACATGCGATGGGCACACCCTCTAGGCTCCAGGGGATGGCCAAGGTTGGCTGTTTGCTGTGGGAGGGCATATGGAGATTGGAAATGCAGCCTGGGATATCCAGCCGTGGGTGAGGAGGATGAGTCATATTCTGGACAGTTAGGTAGCTTGATTCATGATGTTTAAATATTCAGGCGGGGGGGGGCACGTTTCCTGTGCATTCCTG
>NW_006788075.1:1944465-1975907 GCF_000442215.2 Lipotes vexillifer
TTGGGGTAGGCCTGTCTGAGTGAGGTGATCCCACTGATACCTCTTCGTCAGCTCTAAGGAGGGCTCTGACCTTGCTAACTCTACTCAGCACAGGTGATACCAGTCAGTGACTTTAACATCAATAAGATGTCACTGAAGTCTAATGCAGAGTAACCAACAGCTGCATTCAGTGCTGGTTATTTTTAGGACCCACAAACCCAGTTGGACTGCAGGGTCCCTGACCAGCTCCCACAGCCTCTGGTATCATGGAGACCAGCTCAGTCCCACCAGTGAGAATCTCCAAGCACCTCCAAACTCCAGTCTAAGCCCAACTATTAGCTGTTTCTCTTGTTCTTGTTTTAAATGAAATCAGACTTGTTTTAGTGATGCCAGAATGATAGACAGTAACACTACCTGTTTTCTTGAGATGAGACACCACCTACCCATCCAGCCCCCACTTGTGTGTAATTGGACCACAATGGCCTGGAAGAGTTCATCACAATTGTTCCCTCTATTTCTCAAAATCCTGATTGCTCTGTCTTAGCCAGCACATGTTCGGGTTACCAACCAATCAGTCCAGGCAGCAGAGCATTAGCCCCAGGTCAACTTCCCATCACAGCTTAACCCACACTATGAGGAGAAGCAGGGTGGTGGAAGTGTGAGGCTTGTAAGTCCCTCTGTCATAACCCTGCCTCAGCTCCCAGAATCCTGTGAATAACCATCTAGACAAAAAAAACCCAAACCTTCTAAGAGCAAGGCATTCTTGATTTTAAGGCAGTCTAAATCAAGACTGGGGACAGAGTCCTGCTAATATTCCCAATTATAGGATTGGCTTTATAGCATTATAGCATTCCCAAATATAGAATTATAGAATTAAATAGAACTCAACGTATCAGTTGGAAGTAGCAGCATTTGGGTTAAATTTTTATAATCCAGGGATTTCTAAAAATATGGGTCTCCATCTATATCTGTATCTGCAAGATTTAAAAGGCTGACCAAAGTCAATTCTCCCAGAAGAAAGTAAAGTGTAAACCACTTGCTACCCCCGACTTGGCAGTTTTCAATTTTCAAAGTTATTAGAATCAAATCTCTAACAAACACTATCAAGTACGTTTACTACTAAACAGATTAGTGTTTATTACTAAAAATAAATAATAAATCTGTCCTATCTAAATCATGGACTATAGTGAAGACAGGAAGAGAAGAAGAACGGTGAGCTAGGGTAACACAGTAGCACCTTTAAACACCATGGAGTAGGAGTGGCTTGGTGGCATTACCGTTAGCTACTCCACAGCTATACGTATGTGTGGGTTTCAAAAGCAGACTGCAAAGCATAAAATTATAATCCAAAGGTTAGGTAATTCTGTTACCCTTCCCTTCGTACTGAGGCTAGCTGTTCTGGTGAACATATTTGGATTCAATTCAATGTCTTATTGAGCGTCTTCTAAATATAAGCCAGTATGATAGGCACTGAAACTCAAACCACATTCTCTTGGCTCAAAGCAATATTTCAACTGCTCAGCTGTGTTTATACCCACCCTAGAAAACCTGTAAGAGCTCCCCTGCTGCTGAAGACCAAGGATTTCTTTTGTTTTTCTCCACTTTCCTCCTTAATCATTTTACATGACCAGGGAGAGAGAATGTTAAGATCTACCTTCATCTAACAAGTGAATCACTGTGTTTTGTTTTTTTTTTTTTTTTTTCTTGTCGCGGGGCCTGGTACATAGTCCTCTACCTTTTCATTGTGTCTATCTTTCTGTGAATGTGGTTTTCATTCCACAGGCTGCAGGATTGTAGTTCTTCTTGCTTCTGCTGTCTGCCCTCTGGTGCATCAGGCTATCGAAGAGGCTTGTGCAAGCTTCCTGATAGGAGGGACTGGTGGGAGCACAGGCTCCGGACGCGCAGGCTCAGCGGCCATGGCTCACGGGCCCAGCTGCTCCGCGGCATGTGGGATCTTCCCGGACCGGGGCATGAACCCGTATCCCCTGCATTGGCAGGCGGACTCTTAACCACTGCGCCACCAGGGAAGCCCTGTGTTTTGTTTTATTAGCATGAACACAATGTGTAAGACACAACTATCACAGTGAAGACCAGATTCCAGAATCAGCAGACCTGCTTTTAAACTCTAAGTGGTAGAGTTATTTAACATGATCAAATCAGACTTTGATCATATGTCAAATTGGATTAAGAACAGTACCTACTTCACAGGAGTGTTGTGAGGATTTAAGGGGATAATGAATATAAAGCATTTAGCCTAGTACACCCAAATGTTAATAATTTAAAAATAGTAATTATATTATTTTTGAACTTGGTGCTAAAGAGAATACACAGATTATAAATTGAGACCCCTAATGCCAAGCATAGAATCCTTCCAAAGGCAATAAACTACTACACATCAATAATGTGGTTTACAATAAGAGACAGGGCAGAACCCTTTGTTATCCAGAATTCCATCTATGCAAAATGTATCTGAGAATCGGAAGTAGAAAATGAACTGATTAAGTATCACAAAGTACATATATACCCTGTTCAATAATGAGCACAAAATAAATCATGAGCAACTGGCAACAGATTATTATTGTAATATTCTACAGTGGTAATCATGAATTTTCTCACAAAGCTCTATTCTATTATTGATCTTTCATAGAGAGGGTTATATTTTCCATGTTCATGGGTAGTGGGCAAAGCTATTCCAACTTGATCCTATTCTAGAAGTTACATTTTAGAAGTTATTCCTGAGGTCAGCATGCAGTACATAATCAGAGAGATAAACAGATTTCAAGGCCACACAAGCAGAGCAGCCATTCCCAGACAATCACTAACTCCCTGCCCCCTTCAGTACAGAACACTGAAGGAAAGCAAACTCCTTCCTGAGAAGACAGCTTTTACAGTCTAACACTAAGCACTTGTAGACTGAGATAGAGAATGTCCTGGAAAACAGCAATAGAGGCCCTGATGAAAGAAACATGAGTTAATACACATAAGGAATTTAGAACAGTTCTGCAAATGTGGTATGTCCTTAGAGAAAGTTAGTTTGGGGACTTCCCTGGTGGTGCAGTGGTTGAGAATCCGCCTGCTAATGCAAGGGGACACGGGTTCGAGCCCTGGTCTGGGAGGATCCCACATGCCACAGAGCAACTAAGCCCATGCGCCACAACTACTAAGCCTGCGCTCTACAGCCAGCGGGCCACAGCTACTGAGCCCGCATGCTACAACTACTGAAGCCTGTGCACGCGGAGCCTGTGCTCCACAACAAAGAGACGCCACCGCAATGAGAAGCCCGTGCACCACAATGAAGGGTGGCCCCCACTCATTGCAACTAGAGAAAGCCCGCATACAGCAACGAAGACCCAACGCAGCCAAAAATAAATATATAAATAAATTTTAAAAAAAGAAAGTTAGTTTGTATTATTTTTTTTCCAGGAAAATAACAACTTGGACACACAAAAGAGTATCAGTAGAACCTAGACAGTTTGAAACTGTATAAAACAACTTAGAAATTTAGACCCCCAAAGCATATAAGGATGTCTTGTTTATTTGTTTAAAAGAATTAATTTCTTACTAGGTAAGGGAACACATAATCCTATTGAAGACCTTTAGTAGTTGGTCTCATGTAAGTTTACTCTGTAGTAATCTACATATATATTTATTTCTGAGTTTTAAATTTGTCATATTCATAAAGTTCCAATCTAAAACCATGCCAAGGGACTTCCCTGGTGGTGCAGTGGTTAAGAATCCACCTGCTAATACAGGGGACACAGGTTCGAGCCCTGGTCTGGGAAGATCCCACATGCCGTGGAGCAACTAAGCCCGTGCGCCACAACTACTGAGCCTGCGTACTGCAACTACTGAAGCCCGCGTGCCTAGAGTCCGTGCTCTGCAATGAGAGAAGTCACTGCAATGAGAAGCCCGCGCACAGCAACGAAGAGTAGCCCCCGCTCACTGCAACTAGAGAAAGCCCATGGGCAGCAATGAAGATCCAATGCAGCCAAAAATAAATAAATAAAATAAAATTTTAAAAATTGTTTAAAAAAAATAAAACCATGCCAAATATTATGACATCTGACAGTATCTGGACCTACTATAGGAGTTCTAGGGCCCACCCAGAGTAGGCAGATGAGATAAGCATGCCACCTCACATAAAACTGCCTTAAGATGTTTGCTGGGACATGCTTGTGGTATCAGTCATACATTTTACTCGAGGGTGAGACTTCCTACGCCCTTATTCAAAGCCTATGTACTTTTCTTTTTTTCTAATTCAATGGTAAACATGTACTGAATTTCATATATCCACAAGGCCACGAATATATGTCTGGACAGCCAGAGTAAGGTCAATTTCCTAGGGGATAAATTAAATGGCAGACGTGTTAGGGAGCACAATGAACACCTTCAAGCCCCTGAATTGAGACCTGTGCTTCAAGATCTGTGCAAGAGTGAAAAAACAGTACAGTTGCTCATTAGAGAAAGTTTTATTTTTCTGGTTTGGAATATACAATGCCTAGGTTTGTAAAGGAGGAAATGCTGCTTTCCTGTTACCTATCACTTGACTTACCTGGACTTTCAAAAGCACTCACTCATATACATTCTCTGCTACTAAACTGACTCTGAACACACAGTCTCTGCTAGGACATTGATTTGATGACTCACAAGGCAATCTGTGTGACTTAAACACAATGGCAACCCATGCAGGTGATTGCTGTGTGTCACATACTGTGTCTACTGGGTATATTTTTTCTAATTAGTCCTACAACCTGAAGCAGTTAAGGATGTCTGTGGGAAGAAATATGAGTTATACTAGCACTGCTCTTAGCCTGACCTATAGTGAACTTGAATGAGTAGATACTCCTTGGAGAGAGAATTTCTCCCTGTATAAGGTAGGTGTATTCGTTTCTTTCAAGGCAACAGGATACATTTAGCAGCAAGGAAAAGAGAGTTTATCAAATATATCCTGAATAAGACTGTTTGGTGGTTTGTTATTTTTCAGGCTCAGTTTCTTGGCTTCTAAAATCTGTCCCTTATAAAGAGAGCAGTCCAAAAGCTGAAATTGATCAAGAACCCAAACTCTGTTCGTGAAGTCTTCCCAGTGAAGGAATAAAAAGGAATTTAATTTAGATTTTAGTAAGCAGTCTAGGATAATTTTTACATAAACTATAATAGGTTTTGGATTCTAACATCCAAAACCTAACATCCAAAAAACTAACAATACTAATTGCTGGTGAGGATGTAGAAAAAGGAGCTCTCGTTGATTGCTGGTACGAATGCAAAATGGTTCAGCCATTTTGGAAGGCAATTTCTTACAAAGTTAAACATAGTTGTACCATATGATCCAGCAGTTATGCTCCACGGTATTTACTCAATTGATTTGAAAACGTACATCCACCTAAAAATCTACATGCAAATATTTGGAAAAGATTTACTCATAATTGCCCAAAAATGGAACCAACCAAGACATTCTTCAATAGTTGAATGTATAAACAAACAGTATATTTCCAAAGAGTACATGATAGAAAGCGGGGGCGGGGGGGATGAAAGAATAACCTCACAGTGGAGACACCTGACAAACACCATCTCAGCCAGGTGATCCAAGTGAACATCAAGAGTGATTACAGTGTACTGCTGTGTTGAAAGCATACACTCAATGTGATGTGATGAAAATAGCACTTTATCTGGGTGGTCTTCCTCCTCACAATTATAACCCCAGCCTACTCATGAGAGGAACACCAGTCAAATCCCAATTGAGGACATTCTACAAAATAACTGACTAGTACTCCCCATAACTGTCAAGGTCATCAAAACAAGGAAAGTCTGAGAAACTGTCACAGCCAAGGGGAGCCTAAAGAAATATAGTGACTAATTGAAATGTGGTATTTTGGATGGGACTCTGAAACAGAAAAAGGACATTAGGTAAAAACTAAGGAAATCTCAGAAATGTATGGACTTTACTAGTTAATAATAATGTGCCCATATTCATTAATTGTAACAAGTGTACAATATTAATGTTAGATGTTAATAATAGGGGAAACTGAGTATGGGGTATATGGAAACTTTCTGTACCATCTTTGCAATTTTTCTTTAAAACTGTTCTAAAACAAACAAAAAAAGTTTATTTAAAAAAATGTGTTGAGCAGAGTTTCAGAAAGGTAGTGAATTTTGCATGTTTTTAGGAGAAATAATGAGATAGGTTTTCCACAATGTCCAGAATCACAGGGCTGATCATCTTGATCTTGCCAAAAGTTAAATAATTTTTTAGAGGTGAAAGTGTAGAAATTGTTTCAATAGGAACACACAACTGTTTTTTTTTTAAAAAATGCAATGAATTGGGAAACACTTTATTTTACCTTAATTTTGGAAGATATTTATAGCATAAAAAGTAACATTTTTAACACATGCTTTAAATTTTTTCAGGTGTCCACTTCACATTGGTAACTAACTAGCTGGCAACCATGGAGCAGATTAAAATAGAAAAATCTTCATGCTCTCTAAAATGCTAAATACTGAAGATAGGGTCTCTCTCTTTAGGGTTTTTCCATACTAAGACTCTATCTGAAATGCATATATTTTCAATGCATTCAATTGTTCAGGGTCAGATCATCCAGTTTGTAAATTCTTCATTTCTTTTGCTTCTCTCGCCCTCTTTCTCCCCGCCAATCTCTCATTAGATGGAAAAAAAAATATTTTTATGGGATGGAAAGAAAAAGTATAGAATATCAAAAGTATTGTCCAAAATGTGCCTTTTTGATTATCTGTAGATTTGATTTTTATATGATGCTTTGTCTCCTACTTAATGCAGTAACACCCAGCCATATTATATACTTCCAGTTCAGAACTGAGAAGAATAAAGATTGTTAACAGCAAGTAGTCTTGGCAAGTAGACTGCATGGTCAGATGTCTCCTGTCCTGTGTTTCCTTCTGAGTCACAGGCTTGCTTGTGGCCTTGGGTTTTTTAGCATCCCCAAAGATCTGTCTTAGCTGTGTGCTCAGAATTGAGGCTGACTTCCAATGTGACCTGGTCATTGGGTTGCTGTATCCAATAAAGGATTTTATCACCTTAGAGGAGGGTTAATCATCAGTACTATTTCCTCCCACACCTGAGTCCTGCTTAGAGGCTTTGGCCCCAAACACTCCCTTTATAAGCTCTTACAAGAGTGTGAGGATCATCAGCAAAGTCTTGGGCCATTTATTGAATTTACAATGTATTTGAGAGCAAGAGAAACAAAGAGGTTTTTACAAAAGCTGGACCAATGTGTAACTACAGTTCTGGTCAAATTGCAGCACACCTAAACTAGATGGCACACATACTAATTATCCTGTAGTTTTGATACTCTCAACAAGGAACAGAGGTCCTGCTGAGTGCACAACAAAACTAAATTATCCTTTACTTTCTGTTTTCTCTGTATTTACTATGCATCTGCTATATGTCAGTCTTACAAATACATTATTCTTCAAAAACGTGTGCTAGGGCTTCCCTGGTGGCGCAGTGGTTGAGAGTCCGCCTGCCGATGCAGGGGACAGGAGTTCGTGCCTCGATCCAGGAAGATCCCACGTGCCGTGGAGCGGGTGGGCTCGTGAGCCATGCCGCTGGGCCTGCGCGTCCGGAGCCCGTGCTCTGCAACGGGAGAGGCCACAGCAGCGAGAGGCCCGCGTACCGCAAAAAAATAACGTGTGCTAGCCTGTTCACATATCACTTTCTCAGCATCTTCTAGACCACCAATCACACTCCCATGCACTGGAAAGTTTGCTATAGTGTTTGTATGTGTGTGTATTAAAAGGGGTCAGTTTATTTCATAAGTCAACATAAAGGAAAGGCTCTTACTTTTGTTGAGAGAATTTCAGCCCTTTTGGTTAAAGGTGGGGGCAGTTGCTAGGGTAAGGGGCCCATTCCCGTCTAAAATGAGAACCCTAACTTCCCAACTAAGTCAGAAAGGAAAAATTATGATGAAGGGCTGGTTTATTATAGGCAGATAGCCAATGGGGCTCACCTGGAAGGCTGGCTATGCTTTCCCTCTGTAGAGAGCCTGAGCTGAGAAAGGCAACAGTAGTTTTCTTGTGGAAATCACCTCTGTGCTATGATGACAAGGAGTCTGGGTATGTTGGAGGGTCAGAGGGTAAGGGCAGTGGAGTGAATGAGACGTGTCATGCTTCCTCTTCATGATTTTTCTTTACCTGTTCTGACATTCTTGTGTCATTTGAAAAGGGGAGCAAAATTGAGAAGAGCAAAAAAACAAAAATACTGATACCTATATTACTTCGCTAGGGCTGCTATAAGAAAGTAACACAAATGAGGTGGCTTAGAACAAGAGAAGCTTATGGTCTCACAGTTCTGGAGACCAGATGTCTGAAATCAAAGTGTCAGTAGGGCCATGCTCCCCCTGAAGGTGCTAGGGGAGAATCTGTTCCAGCCCTTTCTCCTACCTTCTAGTAGTTCCTTAGCTTATGGTTATATAACTCTGATCTTCACATGGTATTCCCCTACGTGCCTGTCTCTCTCCAACTTTCCTCTTTTTATAGGGGTACCAGTCATATTGGATTTTTATAAAGACCAGTCATTTTAGGGGCCCACCCTACTCCAGTATGACTTCATCTTAACTAATTACACCTGCAACAACCCTATCTCCAAATAAGGTCACATTCTGAAATACTAGTGATTAGGACTCCAATGTATGAATTTGGGGAGGGAACACAATTTGACTCATAACAACATGAAACTATATACAAGGATTTGGCAATTGTTATGAAAAGAGCTATTCTTGATGCATCTTGTGCTGGGTGCTTTCTCTCTTTGATTTGTGAAATAATTAAACTGGTCTTCCAGCCTAGAACATGTTGAAATCATAACAATGGCATGGACTGGACTACATTCATTATAAATATTTTCAGAGGTAAAATATTTATTAATAAATATTTTAATATTTTTTAGAAATAACTCATTTGTTATATAAAATGCTCATCTTATTTCAACGTGCCTGCCATTTCCTTTAATGTACGTCCAATATGCTTTATGTATAATTCTCCATCCTGGTTTTCCTTCTAACTTAGTAAAATCCTTGAGGAACGGTCAGTGGAAGAGACTAGGTACATGGTAATTTTATAATCAGTAAAGGCATTTAGAATTAAGTTATCTTTTTTTTTGATGCTTTTATCTTTGTGGAATTCCTACATTTCTTAAAACATGAGTAAAAATAATAAGTTTAGTTGTGTGATATAAGACAGAGAACATTTCCGAATTAATCTTGGATTGAATCAGAAGTTCAAGAGATGCTAGCTACTACATGGGATAAACTCCAAATCTCTGATTTCATACAGATTTTAATAGTACAAAGTTATTTTTATCCTGATAAATGAATCCATCAAAGATTTCCCCTAGTGAACACTCTTATTGTTAATTAACAATAGAATGTAGCACACAAAAAGGAAAGTAAGGGCTGGGAAAAAGCATTCGACTGTCATTTTTTAAACAGAAGTGAATAACGTGGTTTAATTTTTAAACCTCGCAATAAACCCAGGATTCTATGCTTTACCTCACTGACAGAAGGGGTCTGAGAACCTTAATATTCTCCAGATCATATAACAGATGCAGTGATAATTTTAAGCCTTAGACATCTGGCATAGTTGAGGTTTCATGACAAGGTATTCTGGCAGAAGAGAGAAGACCCTAATTAGCAAAGTATCCTTGATAACCTTTTAAGTATTGTCCTTTTGGATCCCATGAGGTTTTTTTGATAGATGCATTAGTTGTTTAGATCATTTCAGTTCTATGACTTGATGTATTTCCAAAACTGCCTTCAAGGCCTTACTTATTTATCTTCCAAATGAGCCTAGCGGAGAAGAAACATAACTGCATTATGGAAAGTCTTTTGCTGTTTGCAAACCTTCTCTGTGTTCCTTTCTATAAAAAACTACAGTTGTCCCTCCATATCCAGGGCAGTTTGGTTCCAGGATCCCCCATGGACACAAAAATCCATGGATTCTCAAGTTCCTTATATAAAATGGTGTAGTACAGGCCCTCCAAATCCAAGGATTCAACTAAGGGACTGACTACACTTAGTATCTAAGGTTTTTCTTTCCATAATATATCACTGTCCATCAATGCCACATTTCCTTTTGGAGGTTCTGAATATGGGGTGGCTGCATGGAATAAGATGGTATCTGACCATGTGTCCTGGACTTGCCCTTTCCTGGTTTTTGCACAGTTGAGAGGCTGAGAGTTAAACAAAGGGAAGATGGCGATGAAGGCCTGGAGAAGGCTGGTTAAGTCTGGTCTGACCCTGGCTGCCCAAAGTTTTCAGGGCCCTCGTGTGACCTACTCCATTCCAGGTCTGAAGGGAGTCTGGCATCTACCTGCCTCAGATATAGACGTCAGACATGGAGAGAAGAGGGCTTGAATTTGGCCAGGGCATTTGCCCAGAGTGTTCCCCTTATATTCTGAGATGAGATAAATGGAGGTCCTAGTCAACTCAAATCACAGTGGGTGCCAGAGGGAAAGCAAGGATTTGGTAGCTCTTAGGAGTTTCATTGTTACTATAAGGGAGCTGCTAAGCTCGGTGCCCTTATGCTTGGCAGTCAGGACTGAGCACTCTTTCCTCCTGTGGCCAGCTTGTCCAAGGAGGCCCTAAGCTGCAGACCACTAAGTAACAGTTTGCCAAATATACTAATTTCCTTTCAGCTATTTGTTCTCTAGGAGCTTGGCATTTCTGAAATCACTAAAACTTCACAATCTGGAAACTATTACATGCACTTTGAATTTTTGCCTCTTTCTTCATTACAGAGATAAGAAAGCACGTATACTGGGAGGGTTTTACCTCTGTGGCATTTGCGGCTCAGAGCCCATTATGTAGTAAAAGCAGAGAATATAGGCAGAAGGAAGTATCAAGAAAGAGAACAACAACAATATTATTAGGTATTAGCCTTTCCTGAAGGTTTCCTCTGTACCAGACATTGAGTTAAGCATTGTACAGGTATTATTTTATTTAGCTCTTATAATAGCCCGAGAAGATAGGTTTGAGAGGTTAGGTGTCTATAAGGCCATACAGCTCTTTAGTTGTAGAATGGAATTCAGACCTAGGTCTGTCTAATTACAGAGTCAAGTTCATGAGAATTGTGCTACACTGGCTGCCATACTTTGCCTCCTCTATTCAGTTTAGGATGGAAATAGAAGTATGGGAAGAAAATGAATGATTACAAATCATCGAGGCAAGTAAAAAGTGGTTATAATGTGTATACCTTCTACTTATTAACTGTAAACTGTTATTTGCTACAGTACTAGTTTGTGACTGCTCACTACCATGGTTCATGAGTACATAACTACTAATACTGATAATCTAGCCTGGAGAATGTAGCTTTTTTTTTTTTTTTTCTGGTCCAACACTCATTTTATTAGTTATCTATTTTATACATATTAGTGTATATATGTCAATCCCAATCTCCCATTTCATCCCACCACCCCCACCCCACTCTCCCCCCTTGGTGTTCATACGTTTGTTCTCTACATCTGAGTCTCTATTTCTGCCCTGCAAACTGGTTCACCTGTACCATTTTTCTAGATACCACATATATGCGTTAATATACGATATTTGTTTTTCTCTGTCTGACTTACTTAACTCTGTATGACAGTCTCTAGGTCCATCCGCATCTCTACAAATGACCCAATTTCATTCCTTTTTATGGCTGAGTAATATTGCATTGTATATATGTACCACATCTTCTTTATCCATTTGTCTCTTGATGGGCATTTAGGGAGAATGTAGCTTTTGATGAATGAAAATGTGTGAGAAAGAGACCTCAGGCTGTTTTCCTGGCTCAAGACTCTTCCTGAGATATGCAACCTCAAACACTTGGTCAACTTCCCTCCTATGCATTTCCAGACTGAAGCCCACAGGACTCCTATGCAGAATGGGCTGGTTCATATTAGCATCTGCTCACTGGCTATAGGTTTGGGTGCTTATGCTCTGCTCTATAGCATCCACAACTGATTTTCGACCCTGAAGTCTGGGGTCCTGAAGACGTGAGCTGGTATTGAACTCAGGCAGTGAAATCTGACCCAATCTGGCTATAAGGACAAAAATAAATTTACAATTGGGGAAGTGAATACTGTGCAATAGGATTGATTAGCCACTATATTACAAATGGGAAATGAAACTTGGATGCTCTGAGATTATTTGGACCTCTGTGTTGCCTCAAAGAAAACGGATCTGTATATGTGCTTTATAGAAGTATACTTACCATTACATCCAAAAAACAAAATACCTGGGAATAAACCTACCTAAGGTGCCAAAAGACCTGTACTCTGAAAACTATAAGACACTGATGAAAGAAACTGAAGACCACACAAACAGATGGAAATATATACCATGTTCTTGGATTAGAAGAATCAGTATTGTTAAAATGACCATACTACCCCAGGTGATCTATAGATTTAATGCAATCCCTATCAAATTACCAATGGCATTTTTCACAGAACTAGAACAAATATTTTTTAATTTGCATGGAAACACAAAAGAAGCCGAATAACAAAAACAATCTTGAGAAAGAAGAATGGAGCTGAAGGAATCATGCTCCCAGACTTCAGATTATACTACAAAGCTACAGTAATCAAAATAGTATGGTACTGACACCAAAACAGACATATGGATCAATGGAACAGGATAGAAAGCCCAGAAATAAACCCACGCACTTATGGTCAATTAATCTATGACAAAGGAGGCAAGAATATACAATGGAGAAAAGACAGTCTCTTCAATAAGTGGTGCTGGGAAGACTGGACAGCTACATGTAAAAGAATGAAATTAGAACATTCTCTAACATCATATACAAAAACAAACTCAAAATAGATGAAAGACCTAAATGTAAGACCAGATACTATAAAACTCCTAGAGGAAAACACAGGCAGAACTCTTGACATAAATCACAGCAATGTTTTTTCGGATCCATCTCTTAGAGTAATGGAAACAAAAGCAAAAATAAATAAACGGGACCTAATTAAACTTAAAAACTTCTGCACAACAAAGAAAACCATAAACAAAACAAAAAGACAACCTACGGAATGGGAGAGAATATCTGCAAATGATTAAGCCCTGACAAGGGCTTAATTTCCAAAATATAAAAACAGTTTATATAGCTCAATATCAAAAAACAAACAACACATTCAAAAAATGGGCAGAAGATCTAAATAGAACACTTCTCCGAAGAAGACATACAGATGGCCAACAGGCACATGAAAAGATGCTCAACATTGCTAATTATTAGAGAAATGCAAGTCAAAACTACAATGAGGTATCACCTCACACTAGTTAGAATGGCCATCATCAAAAAGTCTACAAACAATAAATGCTGGAGAGGGTGTGGAGAAAAGGGAATCCTCCTACACTGTTGGTAGAAATGTAAATTGGTACAGCCACTATGGAGAACAGTATGGATGTTCCTTAAAAAACTAAAAATAGAGTTATCATATGATCCTGCAATCCCACGCCTGGGCATATATCCCAAGAAGAGTCTAACTCGAAAAGATACATGTACCTCTATGTTCACTGCAGCACTGTTTACAATAGCTAAGACATGGAAGCAACCTAAATGTCCATTGACAGATGAATGGATAAAGAAGATGTGGTATATATATATATATATATCACACACACACAATGGAATATTACTCAGCCATAAGAAAGACTGAAATAATGCCATTTGCAGCAACATGAATGGACCTGGAGATTGTCATACTAAGTGAAGTAAATCAGACAGAGAAAGACAAATATCATATGATATCACTTGTATGTGGAATCTAAAAAAAAAATGATACAAAAAGAACTTATTTACAAAACAGAAGTAGACTCACAGACATAGAAAACAAACTATGGTTACCAAAGGGGAAGGTGGGGAGGGATAAATTGGGAATTTGGAATTAACAGATACACACTATTGTATATGAAACAGATAACAAGAACCTACTGTATAGCACAGGGAACTATATTCAGCATCTTGTAATAACCTATAAGGGAAAAGAATTTAAAAAGAATATATATATATTTATATTTATATATATATATATATATATGAATCACTGTTAAAACACTGTAAATCAGCTATACTTAAAAAATAATAATAAAAGACGTATACTTTTATTAGATAGTAACAAATATATGCTTTTAAAATACAGAATGAAAAAGACAAACCATAGTTCCCTTACCCAAAGGCAAACACTGCAACAGGTCTATTAATATCCACTCTTTTTTCTAATTTTACTGGAAAGTGGTGGGTGTGTTTTTGTGCTTTATGTAAAAAATATTAATAGTTGTGCCCCCAATAAATAACATTAATAAATATTTGTTGAGTAAATTTAAAAATAACATTTAGTTTCTGAGAGCTATTTTTTCAGAGGGCTTTTTAAATGAACTATTATAGTGTTATCCCCATAATGAGATATAAATTTATAATAAAATGATTGACTTTGAATCCAAATGCCATCATGAGAGTAATCTGGCATCAAAAACTCCACATTACTGCAAGAAAATTTATATGGTCAGTTCAGTCAGGTGTGGTTTGTTCATTAGGACTTCTCTGATATGGTGAATATTTGGCCTGTTGATAATAATAATAATGATTGCTCACATTTACTGAATGCTTTGTATATGTCAGGAAAAAAGTTCTAATTGCTCTCCATTTTTTAATTCATTTAACACAACACAGCACTAGGATTATCGACATGTTACAGAGGAAGAAACGTATTTCTCCCTGGACACACAGTTAACAAGTAGTGGAATTGGGTTATAAACACAGGTCCAAAGACTTTGAGTTCGACTATTACACTTAACCAGGACAATCATTCAGTCTTAGTATACCATGACTTCCCTTTTTGAATTTTTCACTTTAATTAATCATAAGTCAACTTGAACATACTTACAAGAGATCTTTTCAACATGTATATGATTGGTATAAATTTACTAATCTATGTGTTACGTTTAATATATTTTGCCTGCAATTAACAGAAAATATGAAAAACTGGCTTAAATCAGTGGTTCTCAAACTTCAGCCTGCATCAGAATCATCTGGGGGCTTCTTAAAGCACAGACTGCTGAGCCACACCCCAAGTTTCTGGTTCCACAGTTTCAGCATGGGGCCCTAGAATTTGCATTTCTAACAAGTTCCCAGGTGAGACTGATGTTCCTGCTCTTGGACCAAACCTGAGAAAAATTCATTGACCTTAGAAGTCAAGATTCAGGCCTTACATTGGCTTAATCCAACTTCTCCAGTTCTGCTTCTGTGTCTTTCTTAGTTATTATCTCCTCTGTGTATCTGCCTACTCCTCAAACAGTACCAAGATGACTGCAGCAGTTTTAAGCCTTGAATCTATGCACAAAAAATATCCAAGAAAAGAGAACACAGCTCTTTCAGCAATTTTCATAAAAACAAGGAAATTTCTTTACCAAAGCTTCAGAAAATTTCTCTGAATCTTTACCAAAATTAGATCACCTCTTCTTCATTCTTGACCAAGTTCTAATAGATAAGGGAGCACTGTTTGCATATTGGCTTAGTTAGGTCTGTGCTCCTTAACCAGTCATAATCTTAGAGGCATGCTTCTTGATTAATCAAGAACTACCACGAAAGTGCAGGAACTATAGTCTTTAGATGGAGGAAGAGAACTTTGCTTTGGTGTCTGTATTCCCAGCAAGGTGAAGAAAGGTTTAAATTTATTTTCTCTCTACCCCTTTCTCTCTCTCCCTGTCTTTGCATAGGAGAATGTCAGACTTTCTAAAATTACTGTTTCTGTTTTAAATTGAATTTTGTTTTTCTTTACACTGACTTTGAAGTGAGCTCTTTTTGAAAGAAAAACATAATAAAATTCAGGATCTTTGTATCAAAAAAAAAAAAAGAAGGAAGAGAACTTTGTTATTTTACCTTCCTTTCCATTGTTTTGGTTCAAAGTACAAAAAAAGATATTAAAAAAAGTCTTCTTTCAGGAGAAATCTTCAGAATCTATCTTTGGAAACTTGTAGACAATAAAATTTTACCTTCCCAACTCAACCTTAAAGCTAATATTTTAAATTTACATATTAATAACAATTTAACAATATTTACAATGATAGAACAAGTGTATGTATTTTTAAACAGTGCCTTAAACACATAATATTGGCCAAGATTTTTCTCCTAAATAAAAGTCTCATTGTAGTAATGAAGAGGATGTCATTAATTTATAGAGTGCCTGAGATATGCCAGAAGCTATATTTCACATGTATTATCTAATTTTATCTACTTGGCAGCCCTAATAATTAGGTAATATTATTATCTATGCTTTGCAGATAAGAATTAAACAGCATCTATACTATAGCTGTAAATAACAATATATGTTGTCTATTCCAATTTAAGTGAGTATAATAATGTATTTTTGATAACTGTATAATACATACCCCTGTATAATACATACTACTCATTTGTTTTGAGAAATTATCTCTACTTATCAAAAGTAATAACTAATTGTTAAGGAAGCCATAGTGATGTATGTGGTTATTTTCATGTCTGAATTAATTAAAGGGTATATTTAAGTGTTTATTATGCATAAGACATCATGCAAAAAATATACACATAGTGTATCCATATTTAGATATATCTAAATTATATATTTAGATATATCTATGTCTGTCTATATATATATATATATATATAGAGAGAGAGAGAGAGAGAGAGAGAGAGAGAGGGAGGGAGGGAGGGAGAGAAATAAAGATAATTCTCATAAAGCTCTTAATATAATGCCTGGCTCATAGTAAGTACCCTATAATAATCTTAGATTTTATTGGTATTTTTATTTAAACTCAATATAATAGATCTTTGTTGAGGAAGTATTAGCTGTGAAGCATTGTTCAAGGAAATGAGAACATACTCACTTATACAGACATTAAACACCAACTCCTTTAACATAAGCTGCTCTTAATATACTCATTACAGAGGTAATTTCTCAAGCAAATTAGTCAAGTAACTTGTTTCTTGCTAACAGCACAGGGAATCATTAAGACTGCCAAAATCAACAGTGTATTTCAGAGGCTTCCAGGTTCTCTGTAACAAAGGCTAAGTAAGCCATGATTCATAATCGGGAAACTTCTATTTGAAGGCCTTATTATCTCTCTTCTTATCTAGGGTGTGGGAAAGACTGGTAGCAGTGGGCAGCAGGCAGGGGAGGAGTTCCATTCCGTTTCCAGTGCCACAAAGTAAGTGAGAAGCACATAGAGAAAGTTTCCCTGGAGTAGTATTTTCTTATTCAGTAGAGCCCCCAAGATGTGTATACAGGGGTCTGAAAATGTATTTGGGACAATGGAGCTGTGTTAGAATTTATGATCTAGGCCAGTGTCTGTGGTTGAGTCAGTCATGCTTCATCAACCAGGAGCAAACTAAACTCTGTCTTAATCTTGCCACTCTGGATTGCTTGCTACTTCAGTCTGTGGGTTTTATTTACTTATTGTGGGTGGAGGAGAATATGTTTTTAAGGCTCAATTTTGAACCTGCACATAATGTAATTGAAAAAGAAGGTGTTTTTCAATTGCCTAGAATATGTTTAAATTGTGGCTGTCATGTACTGGTTGTGTGGCCATAAGCAATGCCTTAGCATTTCGACACCATAATTTCCTGTCTTTTAAAAGAGTGATATCTATCTAGTGTCTTTGTTGTGAAAAATAAATTAGATTGCAAATGAAAAAGAGCCATCACAACTGGCACACAGTAGGCTTTCAAAAAGAAAAAATGAAGAATTAAAAAAGAACCCACAAAACCTATCAAGTTGGTGTTATGCTAAATGCCCATTATTTTTAGGAAAACCACATAACATAATTTATATCCCAAAGACATTTTTGAGAGTGAAAGGGTCATTAATAATTAGCCCAGGACAGCAGGCCAAACAAGGACTATTCTCAGCAAATCTGAAGGTATGCATTCGAATTATAATCATGTTGCTTTGTTGATGGGGCTCAAGGGAGAAGTCAGAGCTCCTTATCTCTTAATACCAATTTTGCAATCATTTAAATTTTTTATTGTTGTTGGCATGAAAGGCCAAGTTTCCTCTGAGACACTTCATGGTTATTTATCATTGAATCAAGCATATACAACATTGTCTGTGGTCAGTGGTAGAGTAGAACAAGGAAACTGTATGACCCAGTTTTCTTCTTCCCCTATTCTACCCACTTTTTCCCCTAAGCTGGGAAGCCATTGAGAGGTTTTATGAAAAGGTTCACATGATGCATTTTATAGAGATAATTCTGGCTGCCGGAGACCAGTTAGAGAATGATATAATGGTCAAGATCAAAATTAATAGCATTTTCTACAAAGATGTTGGCAGTGGACATGGGAAAATTTAGGAAGAAGTATTAATAGGACTTGCTAATTAATTGGATATGGAGAGTGAAGTAAAAGATGCCTAGGGGGCTTCCCTGGTGGCACAGTGGTTGAGAGTCCGCCTGCTGATGCAGGGGGACACGGGTTCGTGCCCCGGTCCGGGAAGATCCCACATGCCGCGGAGCGGCTAGGCCCGTGAGCCATGGCCGCTGAGCCTGCGCACCGCAACGGGAGAGGCCACAACGTACAGCAAAAAAAAAAAAAAAAAAGATGCCTAGGTTTTTGGCTTAGAAACCTGAATGGATGGTGATGCCCTTAAATGGTTATGGGGAGTATTTAAGGAGAAAAAGGGGATTTGCAGGCTGGTGATACTGAGTTCCATTTTGGACAAACTGAGTTTGAAATACCCTTGATATATTCAAGTAAAGATGTCAAACAGAAAGCTGATTGCATGAATCAGGAGCTCAGGAGAGAGCATGGTGAAACTTAAGAGATCTTTGGTTCATTAGCATATAACTGATCTTTGAAGCCCTGGGATGAGACGCCCTGAAGAAATTTGCTAGAATGACAGAAGAGGGGGTGGTCAAGGATAGGCTCCTAAGAAACATCATCTTATAAAGGAAGAGGAAGGCTGCTCTTAGTTTTCTCTGGCAAGAAAATGAGGTTTCAACAGGCTTCAGGAAACGGGCAGCATGTGACCATAATCTAACTTGTGATGATAAGATAAAGTGTATGGGTTAGAGTGTCAGTTGATATCTAAATATAGTTTTCAAGTCAGATTCCAACTCAAGAAAAACATCTCTTGAGCTTCTCTGGATGTGAAGAGACACACAGCCTATCTCACTAATGTTATTACAGTTTCTTTGCTTTTCCTTCCCTTCTTTGGTAATGCTCTATCCAGGATATGCTTCCCTGGTAACATGCCAGGCAGGAGCAACTTGAAGACTGCCCTCATTTTATTCTTAGATAATATTCTCTCTCATATTATAGAAAAAGGAAGTTTTATGATAGGGGTAGTTAGAAAATAAAGTATCTGCTTACTCCAGCAATAAGCTATAATTAGAAAGGCCAGAAATACCCTAAGTAGTAATTCAACACTCATTTTTCTCAAGAATCTCATAAAACTTAATCAAGGAATGCAAAGATCCTGATAAAAATTTTTAAATGTACAGCGACAATGAAGTAGATGCTCTTGTTTTCTTCTCTGTTTCCAGGCTGTATCACATCCACTTACACATGCTGTCTCTTCATTTTAAGAGATAAATCTTAGAATCATGGCATAGTAAATCTGAAAGGATCTCAAAGAGAAGCCCTCTCTCCACTGGCCCCTTGCCCACTTTATAGATGAGGAAAGTGAGGTGCAGGATGAGGGCACTTAGAACTTAACACTTGCATGTTGCTATATACTTAAATAACAATGTTTACATTCAAGAGAATATCAATTGATTACACTGGTTAAGATCCCAAGCTCTTGGAACTGACTGTCTGGGTTTGAATCCAGCTCCACACAAGCCTTGAGGCAATTTACTTAGTCTCTCACTTCCTTAGTTTCTTAGTTAATTATAGTTATCTACTTATGGGTGTTGTAGGCAATTCTCCATAGGTTTCTCATGTTTCTGCCTATCTTTCAAGCATAGACACTGACTACCTTTGCTCTGGACTATCTTTTCCAAGATGTGTAGATAACAGCCTTGAAAGACAGAGATAGTGTCTGCCTCCAGAGCAAAGGGCAGGTTTGCTTATTGTCCAGCAAAATAAAGACAATGTCTCCCCGTGGAGCAATGGTGACTTATGCTTACTGTCCAGGCTAAAAGATTGGGGTTCCCTAATCTCAGGATTCCTCTCTTGTAACACAACTTATAGCATGTATAGACACTACCTGGCTCTCAGAGAACTCCAAATGCTGATACTCTGACTGTTAATATTGATGTGAGTATAAAGACCTTGGTCTCTGACCAAGGAGTCTCATATCTTCTGCAAACATCCATGCAATTGTGGCAGCCACACTTAGGGTAAAACCTCAGACCCTTCACATCTCTTAACAACAGATTTCTATAAGAAGTGAGTAAAGCAGATAAACATAAAGAGCTTAAAAGAGTGTCTGGCACATAAAGACTAAAAACTGAGTAAATGTTGGTTGTTAATGTTATTATATAATTATACTTGCCAAATGCCTGTGGTTTATTGGTGGCAAAGCCAGGACTAGAATCTAGATCTATAAAAACTCAGTCAAATGTTCTTTTCACCCCTCCATTCTATCAACATAATATTTTTTGCATATTTAACTTACAAATGATGTTTAAAATAATTATAATCTAAGAGAAATAACTAAAACTTTTATAGCAACTTATTTGGTGTATACTTTAAAAGTATTGAGAAAGGCAATAAACCTGGTAGTCCCAGATCCATATATAAAGCATTAAAGTGTTGTTTTAGGAGAAGAGTGGCCTAAATCATGGCAAGCTCTAACATACAGAAAAAAAATAATTTGCTCAGAAATACAATATGAGCAAAATATTATAAAGTTTGAAAATTACCCAGTGATAATCAACATTTTAGTGTCTACTTTTATTTCTGAAAATCCACTACTGTTTTCTGATAAAGGCTCAAAGTAAATTTCTAAAATGTATATGTTACAGATAGAATCTCTGAAAAGAATGGTTCCCTAGTGCTAACTGTTGGATTTTGAAACATTTCACTAAGACATTTTCTACAAGTCATAGTTTAAGATTTGGTACCTGTACTACCACAGGAATAAAAGCAACTAATATCAATCAAAGAGTGGATTTACAGCTGACCCACACTTAGTATTTTACATGTTTCCATTCACTGAATCCTTACAACAATCCTACGTGGTACAAATTATTAGTAACTTAGTTTATTGATGAAAAAATGATTCAAAGAGAAGTTATCCAAATTTACACAGCTAGTAAGATCTAACAGACCAAAGTGAACTAAAGTCTGATGACTAGCGACCCTGCTTTATTAAATCCTCATTATACGGCCATAAATCTATAGCTGGATTTACCAAGTATATGAATACGGTAAGATGAAACACTAAAATAAAGAAACTAGACTTTTTACTCCAACAGTAAAACAATTCAGTAGTATTCATTATAGAACAATAATTGCAAATCACAAATCAGTCCTACCCCTTTAATAAGCTATTCATGGACAGCCTGGTTCTAACTGTATGCTCTTGGATGGAATGTGAAGATTTTGAATAAATACAATTATCTAACTCAATATTAAAAGAAAAACAATTTTATAAATCAGTCAGTCTTCTTCCAGAGATCCTTGAAGATTGTAATTTTACTGTAAATACAAATATTACATGAAAATAATCAACTTTTACAAATTTCTTTATTTCTCTCACTCTAACTCTCCCTGCTTCACTACTCACATACCCGAACATCATTTCCAACTGTGAGAAGGTTAAGATCAGTGAGTAGTTTGACTGTTTGGGTTAGAATGTTTCCAAAAGTTCAAAGTTTTCTCCAGCATTGTCAATTCATTTTTAGTTACTTCTCTTTCTGATTCACTCAGTTCATGAGCTCTTTAAAAACACTGGGGTCTTTTTTTCTTTATGTGTCTTCTATGCTATTTCCAGAGTTCTGTTTTCTATCCTTAAGTCTGTCAAACATAGCGGCTCCATTTTTTAAAAAAATAACATTTCACCTGTTCTTTTTCTTTTCTACAGTGCATTTTATACTTTTGAAAAGTAGCATGACCTTCTATATTCTGATCAATACTTGCTATAACAGCTTTCCCTGAAGCAAAAGGAAGTAACTAATACAGACAATATGCTGGATGAGCGAAGTGGGGACTAAATCTAGCCTGATGCCCAGTTGGCGTACTTGGATACCTACGGTATGTAATTTTAGTTAATTTTTATGTAATTTTAGGGATTTCAAAATGATCTACATGTCTCCAGATCTTTTGAACACTGATTTGCCATGATCCTTGTTCACTGTAGTTTAGAGAGACAGGGCCTTGTCTTTGGTTGGCTGTTGGTAATACCCCGTAATTATGGTATCTACTTGGGCTCTGAGGACAGAGTGTTTTATTATGTAGCAAGGAAAGAACATATCAGGGATGAAATCTCTAGAGTAGCCAAACACAGGAGGGGATCATGCTAGGGAAGTCTAGAGTTCTTCAGGGTATAGGAACTTGGAAGACGTATTTGTCTCCCTATGTGTCCATCATTGGGACAAGCACTGAGGGGATGATAAAAATGATAAGATGTAGACTCTGCTTTTAAAACACTTTCCATCTAAAGGGGAGACTAGGCCCACACAACCTAAGTAGAACACTGTATATAATCACTAGATTATGTTGTCTAGATAAGAATGTTAAGAGTTCAAAGAAGGGACACATTAAATACTTCAGGATTATTAACAACATTCTTTAGAGATGATAATGATGAATTAAAGAGGAGAGGGAAAGTGAAGGGTAAGGAGAGTGGTCAAAGAAGGAAATAACAATGTATCGACAGCACACTCCACTGATAGAGGGGTTGCGTGGAAGCAGTTCTTAAAAGATTAGGCAAAAATATTTTTCAGCACAATGTGGCTCTGAGCTGGGGACATCTTAGAAGGAAGACTTGGAGTCCATGTGTGGCCATGATGCATACAAAGTATTCGATGTCTATATTTGTAAAAGCAAATTAAGTGGAATTTGCTTATTTCCCTCCTAATTCATGATGTGTTTGGCTCCATTCAATTATAGTAGGTATCTAAAAGTATATATTAAGTGTCAAGGTTAGCATGGCATTAAGGACTGAATTAATAGAAACACATAAATGCTGTTCTTGCCGTGTAAATCATTATAATATTATGCTGTAATCTAAGGAAACACGGATAATAGGAATATCATCAGCACATTTGTTATAAGATAACTAAAAAGGAGTGGCTTAAGCTGAAACATTTGTGTTTTCAGTGACTTTTTTTTTTGTCTCTCACCCTTCTCAAAGTTTTTATCTCTTCTCAAACTTCCTGAGCAAATCTTGGCAGAAAGTTTAGCAAGCTATATCTAAGAGGTGGTAAAAGAGTGGCATTTAGTGATGTGGGAAATCTTGAGTTTGGCTTTTTGGAATCCTGAAGAGATACTACTTTAAGGAGGAAAGGCCAACTCTATTCTTGGAAACATTTCACAGATAAACGCCAATGGCATTTATGTTACAACAGAACCAGAGTATTCAATATGGAATAACTCAACTGGTTAGAAGGAGTATTTCAAAAAGAATAAGAACTAAAGGATTTAGGGAATTTTGACCTTTTTCTCTCTTAGAGAAGTTACTGCCAACATTGCCAGGTAGAGGAATCTACTCTTAACCAAAAAAAAAAAAAAAATTAGCCTCGTATCATGGGTTGAAAAATTACAAGAACCAGAGCTGGCTCCTCTCAACTTTGAATTCTTATTTTGATGTTTAATGTAGAATTTTGGATAACCCCTGGATTCAGTGTAATGAAGAATCACCTGGTGTAGTGAAATCTACAAGAACAAACTTGACTTGGAAATAACTTACTGGTTTATACGGAGTCATCTACAACTTTGGATGTAAATAAGGCATGATGTTATTGCTTGTTCTATTTGTTATCCCCGCTTTTTGTTAGTGAAAACTGATGTTGAATAAGAATTCATTTATCATGAATGCTTTGGTATTATTAATATAATTGACTGGGACTTGGAATTTTAGGAAAACACCCTTTCACCTACTCTTGCTTTGAATATGTGTATTCATTTAATGTTTAGTTGAGAAAATAGGATCTTGTTCACTATTGTTCTTTAGGGTGCTTTGAAGAAAATTTCATTGTATGAATCCATGAAAGGTATTAACAACTAATATCTTGGCTGTTTTATGAATACTTATGTTTTATGAATATGCAAGGTTGTTTGAAATTTATTTTTTCCATTTTATTTTCTTAAGTAGAGATTTCTATATTGAAAAGTATAAGACTACAAAGATTAGAGAAACATATCAAGGGAGAAGGATGTCCCAGTGATTCAGTAGATATTTTCTCTAGACATTAAAGAGATGATGTGCTAGACAGTTCCTGGAACATGGCTAGAGCTTTGACATTATTTTCAGTTGATGACATGGATGTGAAACATAGGATGTGGAAAGTAAATAAAGTCTGAAAGAACAGCTTGTGCTGTAGCATTTAATAGTCTTTCTCTGTCAGCACTGACCCAGCTTGTTTTCTAAAGGCCTACAGTATGATGAAACATCAGGAGGGAATAATGGAGTGTCTGAGCATGGGAAAGAGAAAAGAAAGATGAGATCTGAAGTGGGAGTGAGGCTCAGAGTTGGAAGCAAAAGTGTACTTTTGTCAGTTAACTACTTGGGGAAAGTGGTATAATCTGTGGGACTAAAAGAAAAAGATATAAAAAAAGAAGAGCTGGAATCTAGGGATTTGGATGCAAATTGTATATCAGCTCCAGTATCAGCTCTGTGTTCCCAGCTCATGGCTGGGAAGAGGGCTGTAAGGGCATCTGATCATTACTTACTCACCTTGAAGTGGCTGGGTCTCCGAGGATGAAAAGCAGTGACTGTCTCCTGATACTATATATCCCTACACTCTTTGCTTTTTTGTGGGGTGGGGGGTGGGGGCTTCTGGTAGGGTGGATGGGCCATTTCTGTGGTATGGTTAGTTCTTCTAGGATTACTACAAATTGCTAATTATTGTTATAAACTATCATCAAAAGCTAATAAAGAATTCCTTTGGGCTGAGCTTTTGGAAAACCAGGTTCTAATGTCAATCTCATGACTAATGGGATATGTGAAATATTAGATAATAGCCTATGTACATCTCAATTGCCTCTTTTAGTAAATAAATCAATCTCTACTGATGTCCTGCTGTTAAGACTAAATGAGACCAAGTATACACAACACTTTGAGAGGAATAAGGTATACAATCTGTATCTGAGCTGTATAACTTATTTCATGCTAAGCATGGAAAGAGCCTCAGCCAAGGCACCTGTGTGAAGCATATCCCAAGGGAAAAGTAAATCTTAAGGCTTGGTGCCTATATTATTTGTGGGTGCAAGGGAGGGAGGAGGAGTATGAAAAATGGGAACAGGACTAAGTGAAGTGAAATAATGGCAAGGAAGACCACAGACTCTTCTTATGTGAGTCTCTTCAACATTACCTTGAAATTGTACTTCTGTTTTCTACATTAAAACAAAATGGATCCAGTCCTAACCACTGGACTTCCCTGGCAGTCCAGTGGTTAAGACTTTGCCTTCCAATGCAGGGGGTGAGGGTTCAATCCCTGGTCAGGGAGCTAAGATCCCACATGCCTTGCAGCCACAAAACCAAAGCATAAAAGGAAGCAATATTATAACAAATTCAATAAAGACTTTAAAAAAGGCCCACATTAATAAAAAAAGACTAAATGCCTTTAATAAAAAAATACAATGGATCTTTAAGGGGACCCTTCTTCCTTATGACATAGATGTTTATATCAGTGTTTCTTCTCCTTATTTACCTACAAACTCCTTGAGGTTAGAAGCCATGTCTCATATTTTCTACCTGTGTAATACACAGCATAGAGCTTTGCACACAAAGAAAAAGAAATCTAGTGAGCAGACACTATTTGTTGATTTTCCAACTGTTATATGGAGATGAAGCTCTGTTTACATGTTATTAATGACATCTGTCACAGCAGATAATAAAAGAGACTGGATAAGTAGTGCAAAGGGGTATGGCTTCCATTTCCAAAGAAGTGCTTTGAAGAAAGGCAAAAAATAAATAAATAACTGACTACAAAGCCATCATTTATATTTGGTCATCAGCCAAGTTTGTGAATTAAAAAAAGAAAATCATTCACAAAGTACATACTCTTTAACAAGGAAGCCTAAGTTTCATCATCTGCAAGACAAAGAATGCAGTTTTTAAAAATGTTTTTGAGGGCTTCCCTGGTGGCGCAGTGGTTGAGAGTCCGCCTGCCGATGCAGGGGACATGGGATGGCTGCTGAGCCTGCGCGTCTGGAGCCTATGCTCCGCAATGGGAGAGGCCACAATAGTGAGAGGCCCGAGTACCAAAAAAAAAAAAAAAAAAAAGAAAAAAAAATGTTTTTGAAATACAGCCCTGTGATATATTATAGATGAAAAATTATATCTACTAGCTCAAAGAGAACTGTTGAAAGAACAGCAGCTGCTTTGTTTGTCGAGAATGTCAGTACCACTATTTTTATGTGATGCTTTTAAGAAACACTAATTTGTGAAAGAAAAGCATCCCAGAAGGCAAATTTGACAGTTTAAATTCTAGTGCCTAAAGTGTTCTGAGGATCATCATTAATTGAAAGATAATGAAAGGCTGAATACAGCTTTGTTTAACTTCTTCAAAGAGTCAGTGAAGTGATTCGGGATTAAATTTTCAAAATCTGACAGAAGAAAGTGTGCTATGCTTTAGACAGAAAAACACAGGCTGGTTGAGAGATTATGAAATGCTGATGGGCATCTCAACAGCATTCTCGTATAGTTTCAACTGGGTCTAGACTGTCAAAATAAGCAAAATCCCTTCCCACACTGATAAACACATACTTGTATATGGCATTCCATTTCTGAGGCAGACTTAAATAGTATGCTAGTTTATTATTGTCTGGAAAGTGAAGCCAAGGAAAAACTGCCAATTTGGCCCTTAAAAAAAAATCAAAACCTAATCTTGTCTCAAAGTTAATCATTTTTGCTAAGTTTAATAACTAAAAAATTTGTGGACAAAACTTAAGAAATGGAACCTGTCTTTTACACAGTGGAGGAGTTTCAAGTAAAAAAAGTGCAGCTGCAATTAAAATCCAGGAAGAACAGAGATAGTCTCATCCGCCAGAGGGGAGACAGCAGAAGCAAGAAGAACCACAATTCTGCAGCCTATGGAACGAAAACTACATTCACAGAAAGACAGACAAAATGAAAAGGCAGAGAACTATGTACCAGATGAAGGAACAAGATAAAACCCCAGAAAAACAATTAAATGAACTGGAGATTGGCAACTTTCCAGAAAAAGGATTCAGAATAATGATAGTGAAGATGATCCAGGACCTCGGAAAAAGAATGCAGGCAAAGATTAAGAAGATGTAAGAAATGTTTACCAAAGACCTAGAGGAATTAAAGAACAAACACCAAGAAGAATAAAGAACAAACAAACAGAGATGAACAATACAATAACTGAAATGAAAAATACACTAGAAGCAAACAATACCAAAATAACTGAGGCAGGAAAACAGATAAGGGACCTGGAAGACAGAATGGTGGAATTCACTGCCACGGAACAGAATAAAGAAAAAAGAATGAAAAGAAATGAAGACAGCCTAAGAGACCTCTGGGTCAACATTAAATGCATAAACATTCAAATGACAAGGGTCCCAGAAGGAGAAGAGAGAGAAAGGACCCAAGAAAATATCTGAAGAGATTACAGTCAAAAATTTCCCTAACGTGGGAAAGGAAATAGCCACCCAAATCCAGGAAGAGCAGAGAGTCTCAGGAAGGATTAACCCAAGGAGAAACATACTGAGACACATACTAAACAAATTTACAAAAATTAAAGAAAAATTATTAAAAGCAACAAGAGAAAAATGACAAATAACATACAAGGGAACTCCGTGAGGTTAACAGCTGATTTCTCAGCAAAAATTCTACAGGCCAGAAGGGAGTGGCATGATATATTTAAAGTGATAAAAGGGAAGACCCCACAACCAAGATTACTCTACTTGGCAAGGACCTCATTCAGATTTGAGGGAGAAATCAAAAGCTTTTCAGACAAGCAAAAGCTAAGAGAATTCAGCACCACCAAACCAGCTCTACAACAAATGCTAAAGGAACTTCTCTAAGTGGGAAAGAAGAGAAGAAAAGGACCTACAAAAATAAACCTAAAACAATTAAGAAAATGGTAATAGGAACATACCTATCGATAATTACCTTAAACGTGAATGGATTAAATGCTCCAACCACAAGACACAGGCTCGCTGTATGGATACAAAAACAAGACCCATATATATGCTGTCTAAAAGAGACCCACTTCAGACCTAGAGACACATACAGACTGAAAGTGAGGGGATGGAAAAAAATGTTCCATGCAAATGGAAATCAAAAGAGAGCTGGAGTTGCAATACTAATATCAGATAAAATAGACTTTACAATAAAGAATGTTACAAGAGACAAGGAAGGACACTACATAATGATCAAGGGATCAATGCAAGAAGAAGATATCACAATTATAAATATATATGCACCCAGCATAGGAGCACCTCAATACATAAGGCAACTGCTAACAGCACTAAAAGAGGAAATCAAAAGTGACACAAAAACCGTGGGGGAATTTAACTCCTCACTTACACCAATGGACAGATCATCCAAACAGAAAATTAATAAGGAAACATAAGCTTTAAATGACACAATACACCAGATGGATTTAATTGATATTTATAGGACATCCCATCTGAAAACAGCAGATTACACTTTCTTCTCAAGTGTACATGGAACATTCTCCAGGATAGATCACATCTTGGGTCACAAATCAAGCCTCAGTAAATTTAAGAAAATTTAAATCATATCAAACATCTTTTCTGACTACAACTCTATGAGATTAGATATCAATTACAGGGGAAATAATGTAGAAAACATAAACACATGGAGGCTAAACAATACATTAGTAAATAACCAAGAGATCACTGAAGAAATCAAAGAGGAAATCAAAAATATACCTAGAAACAAATGCCAATGAAAACACGACATCCAAAACCTATGGGATGCAGCAAAACCAGTTCTAAGAGGCAAGTTTATAGCAATACAATCCTACCTCAAAACAAGAAAAAACTCAAATAAAAAATCTAACCTTACACCTAAAGGAACTAGTGAAAGAAGAGCAAACAAAACCCAAAATTAGTAGAAGGAAAGAAATCATGAAGATCAGAGCAGAAATAAATGAAATAGAAACAAAGAACACAATAGCAAAGATCAATAAAACTAAAAGCTGGTTCTCTGAGAAGATAAACAAAATTGATAAACCTTTAGACAGACTCATCACAAAAAAGAGGGAGAGGATTCAAATCAATAAAATTAGATATGAAAAAGGAGAAGTTAAAATGGACACCGCAGAAATACAAAGCATCCTAAAAGACTACTACAAGCAACTCTATGCCAGTAAAATGGACAACCTGGAAGAAATGGAAAATTTTTAGAAAGGTATAACCTTCCAAGAATGAACCAGGAAGAAACAGAAAATATGAACAGACTAATCACAAGTAACAAAGTTGAAACTGTGATTAAAAATCTTCCAACAAAATAAAGTCCAGAACCAGATGGCTTCACAGGTGAATTCAATCAAACATTTAGAGAAGAACTAACACCTATCTTTCTCAAACTCTTCCAAAAAACTGCAGAGAAGGAACACTCCCAAACTCATTCTATGAGGCCAACATCACCCTGATAACAAAACCAGACCAAGATACTACAAAGAAAGAAAATTACAGACCAATATCACTCATGAGTATAGATGCAAAAATCCTGAACAAAATAGTAGCAAACAGAATCCAACAACACATTAAGAGGATCATACACCATGATCAAGTGGGATTTATCCCAGGGATGCAAGGATTCTTCAGTATAGTCAAATCAGTCATTGTGATACACCATATTAACAAACTGAAGAAGAAAAACCATATGATCATCTCAGTAGATGCAGAAAAAGCTTTTGACAAAATTCAACACCCATTTATGGTAAAAACTCTCCAGAGAGTGGGCATATAATAAAGGCCATATACAACAAACCCACAGCAAACATCATTCTCAATGGTGAGAAACTGAAAGCATTTCCTCTAAGATTAGGAACAAGACAAGGATGCCTGCGCTCACCACTATTACTCAACATACTTTTGGAAGTCCTAGCCACAGCAATCAGAGAAGAAAAAGAAATAAAAGGAATCCAGATCAGAAAAGAAGAAGTAAAACTGTTACTCTCTGCAGATGACATGATACTATACAAACAGAAATATAAAGATGCCACTAGAAAACTACTAGAGCTAATCAATGAATTTGGTAAAGTAGCAGGATACAAAATTAATGCACAGAAATCTCTTGTATTCCTACACACTAACAACGAAAGATCAGAAAGAGTAATTAAGGAAACAATCCCATTCACCACTGCAACAGAAAGAATAAAAAACCTAGGAATAAACCTACCTAGGGAGACAAAAGACATGTACTCAGAAAACTATAAGACACTGATGAAAGAAATCAAAGATGACACAAACAGAGGGAGAGATATACCATGTTCTTGGATTGGAAGAATCAATATTGTGAAAATGACTGTACTACACAAAGCAATTTACAGATTCAGTACAATCCCTCTCAAGTTACCAATGTCACTTTTTTACAGAACCTGAACAAAGAAGTTTAAAATATGTATGGAGACACAAAAGACCCCGAATAGCCAGAGCAATCTTGAGGGGAAAAAACGGAGCTGGAGGAATCAGACTCCCTGACTTCAGACTATACTACAAAGCTAGAGTAATCAAGACAGTATGGTACTGGCACAAAAACAGAAATATAGATCAATGGAACAGGGTAGAAAGCTCAGAGAAAAACTCACACACCTATGGTCAACTAATCTATGACAAAGGAGGCAAGGATATACAGTGGAGAAAAGACAGTCTCTTCAATAAGGGGTGCTGGGAAAACTGGACAGCTACATGTAAAAGAATGAAATTAGAACACTCCCTAACACCATACACAAAAATAAACCAAAATGGATTAAAGACCTAAATGTAAGAACAGACACTATAAAACTCTTAGAGGAAAATACAGGAAGAACACAGTTTGACATAAATCACAGCAAGATCTTTTTTGATCCACCTCCTAGAGTAATGGAAATAAAACCAAAAATAAA
This sequence comes from Lipotes vexillifer, assembly GCF_000442215.2. NCBI lineage: Eukaryota > Metazoa > Chordata > Mammalia > Artiodactyla > Lipotidae > Lipotes > Lipotes vexillifer. The sequence continues at coordinate 1,975,641 of NW_006788075.1, forward strand.
CAAATGGGACCTAATGAAACTTAAAACCTTTTGCACAGCAAAGGAAACTACAAACAACACGAAAAGACAACCCTCAGGGCTTCCCTGGTGGCGCAGTGGTTGAGAGTCCGCCTGCTGATGCAGGGGACACGGGTTAGTGCCCCGGTCTGGGAAGATCCCACGTGCCATGGAGTGGCTGGGCCCGTGAGCCATGGCCTCTGGGCCTGCGCGTCCGGAGCCTGTGCTCCACAATGGGAGAGGCCACAACAGTGAGAGGCCCGCATATCG
>NW_006788075.1:1975966-2004463 GCF_000442215.2 Lipotes vexillifer
CTGGGCCTGCGCGTCTGGAGCCTGTGCTCTGCAACGGGAGAGGCCACAACAGTGAGAGGCCCGCGTACCAAAAAAAAAAAAAAAAGACAACCCTCAGAAAGGGAGAAAATATTTGCAAATGAATAAACAAAGGATTAATCTCCAAAATATATAAACAACTCATGTAGCCCAATATTAAAAAAACAAACAACCCAATCCAAAAATGGGCAGATGATCTAAATAGACATTTCTCCAAAGAAGACATACAGATGGCCAAGAAGCACATGAAAAGCTGCTCAATATTCCTAATTATTAGAGTAATGCAAGTCAAAACTACAATGAGGTATCATCTCACACCAGTTAGAATGGGCATCATCAGAAAATCTACAAACAACAAATGCTGGAGAGGGTGTGGAGAAAAGGGAACCGTCTGGCACTGTTGGTGGGCATGGCAACTGATACAGCCACTATGGAGAACAGTATGGAGGTTCCTTAAAAAACTAAAAATAGAACTACCATACGACCCAGCAATTCTGCTACTGGGCATATTCCCAGAGAAAACCACATTTCAAAAAGATACATGCACCCCAGTGTTCACTGCAGCACCATTTACAATAGCCAGGTCATGGAAGCAACCTAAATGCCCATCGACAGACGAATGGTTAAAGAAGATGTGGTACATTTATACAATGGAATATTACTCAGCCATAAAAAGGAACGAAATTGGGTCATTTGTAGAGACTGTCATAAGGAATGAAGTAAGTCAGAAAGAGAAAAACAAATATCATATATTAATGCATATGTGTGGAATCTAGGAAAATGGTACAGATTAACTGGTTTGTAAGGCAGAAACAGAGACACAGATGTAGAGAAGAAACATATGGACACCAAGGGGGGAAAGTGGCAGCAGGGGTGGTGGTGGGATGTATTGGGAGATTGGGATTGACATATATACACTAATATGTATAAAATAGATAACTAATGAGAACCTGCTGTATAAAAAATAAATAAATAAATAAAAATTTAAAAAAATTTAACAAAACTATGCCAACTGATTAAATATATCATTACAAGAAATGATTCTGGTGACTGAACGAACAATAAAGATGTAAAAAAAAATTAGGAAGTGTGGTGAACTTCAGAACCTAGATTCCATAATACTACCAGGATAATTTATCTTTGAGGGATTTTTGTGGGGAAGTTGTTTTGGCATTTCACTCTTCTTTTGCTGTCATTGGCCCTTGCTTCTTACCCCACTGATGCCAGTAAAAAAGTGTAGTACTTTCTTGGAGACATTTAACTTGGGTGAGAAATTAAAGCTGAATTATCTCATGTGGATAAAGATGGAGGTAGGCAGAAAATTAGTAGTAGTAAAAATATTGTCAGTAGAAAATTATCAGGGGAAACCAGATTGAATCTGAGAAATATCCCTGTGTGTAGGCTTTGCTAAAGCCATGGAACTATTTCCAGTGTTAGGAGGTGAGGAAGTCTAAAAGGCTACCACCTGACATGTTAGGCGGTGGGCACTGGGGTAGCGGGGAATGTCTTGGTATTTCACTTAGAGCTTTGGTGTCAGAGGATTTCATGAATCTGAGTATATTTTCCTGAAGGAAATTACCACCTATAGATACCTAGTAGCTGGCAACAAAAGGTGATAGAAAATAATAAGTTCAGTGCATGAGTAGGTAATGAAGAGAGATTCCATCCCCCCTCCATGAGAGTTCAATTCTTTTTTATTAAGACAATTTTATGTAGTCAATCTAGGTATAGAATGTAATTTATATTTACTAACTTTCTATCTGTTCTCTAATATGGTCTGGGAATTAATTCATCCAGTATGAATAACATTGTAAAGGGAAACCATTTTGAGTTTTAAATAACTGATTCAAAATGGGATTTCATAAATATTAATAATTGTAATAATGGTCACTTGAATACTTACTAAGTCTCTTATGCTCTGCCATGCCTTGTACATGTGTCACCTCTTTTTGGGCTTACAAAGAACCACCAAGGTTAGTATTAGCATCCCCATTTTATACAGGAAACAGAGGCTTAGAATGTTAAATCACATGCTCATAATTGCACAGCTAGTAAAAGGCAGAATCAGGAGTCATACTCAGTCTGATTCTAAGGCATACCTTCTTAACCTCTAAATTGTCTTAGAGGTTAAGATATTGGAACAGCCAATGAACATTTTAAACTTTGAGACATAAAACCCCTTTCAGAATATAGGTCTCCTCCTGAGACTAAATATAAATATGTACATTGACAGATAATTTCCAGGACATGTAGGTATACATGCTGCCAACCCCCATCCCCATTATTAATCCCATGTTTACTCAAATAAATACTAGAATTGAGAAGCCAGAAAACTGACCAAATCCTGTAGAAAATTAGGAAGAAATATGAAAATTGCAATAAAAAGTCTTCTAAGGGCTTATCACAAAAATAAACAAGTATTAAAAGAAAAAAGGTGGGGTACTGAATTTTTGAAAGTAATCATATATTCTGTAACAAGAAGTATGGAGTTCAATGCAACAAAACTTCAAATACAGTACGTATCATTAAACATCACCAAAATTTTATTGTGAAAGATTTCTCTTCCCCTTAATCTTCTCCCCGTCCCACCTCACCCTATTCATCCCTTCCCTTGTCTCCTTCCTTTAGCGCCTCAAATACTTATTTAGTGCATACTATGTCCCCTGCACTGTTTTGGCTGTTTGTGATATACCAGAAAAAAAAAAAGAAACCAAAGAACAAAACACCAGGACAAAATGAAAATCACTGTCCTCAAGGAGCCTATATTTTAGTGGGAGGACACAGATGATAAACAATGATATAACAGAAAGTGATAAATGCTATTAAAAAAAACAGGGCAAGTATGGAGCTATGCAAATGACAGAGGCAGGTTGTCATTTTAAATGGGATGGTCAGGATAGCCCTCACTGAGAAAAGCATACTTAAGCAAAGCTTTAAAGGAGGTGAGGGAGTTAACCAAGTAGCTTTCAGAGGAAAGACTGTTTTAGACAGAGGAACAGCCAGTGAATAGGCCCAAGGCAGGAGTGTCCTTGATGAGCTTAAAGCAAGGAAGGAGACTGTGTGGCTAAATGCAGTGAGGGAGGGGGTAGAAACAGGGGATAAGGTCAAAGAGATAATGGAAGCCAAAATATATAGGGTCAAGTTGGCCTCATAAGGTCTTTGATGTTTACACTGAGAAAAATGGAGAGCCAATGTAAGATTTTGAGAGTGACATGATCTGACAGGATTATTTTTTAACATCTTTGTTGGAATATAATTGCTTTACAATGGTGTGTTAGTTTCTGCTGTATAACAAAGTGAATCAGCTATACATATACATATATCCCAATATCTCCTCCCTCTTGTGTCTCCCTCCCACCCTCCTTATGCCACCCCTCTAGGTGGTGACAAAGCACCGAGCTGATTTCCCTGTGCTCTGTGACTGCTTCCCACTAGTTATCTACTTTACATCTGGTAGTGTATATATATCCATGCCACTCTCTCACTTTGTCCCAGCTTACACTTCCCCTTTCCCGTGTCGTCAAGTCCATTCTCTAGGTCTCCTTCTTTATTCCTGTCCTGTACCTAGGTTCATCAGAACTTTTGTTTTGTTTTGTTTTTTAGATTCCATATATATGTGTTAGCATACAGTATTTGTTTTTCTCTTTCTGACTCACTTCACTCTGTATGACAGACTCTAGGTCAAACCACCTTACTACAAATAGTTCACTTTCACTTCTTTTAATGGCTAATATTCCAATGTATATATGTACCACATCTTCTTCACCCATTCATCTGTCGACGGACACTTAGGTTGCTTCCAAGTCCTGGCTATTGTACATAGTGCTGCAATGAACACTGTGGTACATGACTCTTTTTGAATTATGGTTTTCTCAGGGTATATACCCAGTAGTGGGATTGCTGGGTCGTATGGTAGTTCTATTTTTAGTTTTTTAAGGAACCTCCATACTGTTCTCCATAGTGGCTGTATCAATTTACATTCCCACCAACAGTGCAAGAGGGCTCCCTTTTCTCCACACCCTCTCCAGCATTTATTGTTTGTAGATTTTTAGAGGATGGCCATTCTGACGGGTGTGAGGTGATACCTCATTGTAGTTTTGATTTGCATTTTGCTAATGATTAGTGATGTTGAGCATCCTTTCATGTGTTTGTTGGCAATCTCTATATCTTCTTTGGAGAAATGTCTATTTAGGTCTTCTGCCCATTTTTGGATGGGGTTGTTTGTTTTCTTGATACTGAGCTGCATGAGCTGCCTGTATATTTTGGAGATTAATCCTTTGTCAGTTGCTTCATTTACAAATATTTTCTCCATATCTGAGGGTTGTCTTTTCATCTTGTTTATGGTTTCCTTTGCTGTGCAAAAGCTTTTAAGTTTCATTAGGTCCCATTTGTTTATTTTTGTTTTTATATCCATTTCTCTAGGAGGTGAGTCAAAAGGACCTTGTTATGATTGATGTCAGTGTTCTGCCTATGTTTTCCTGTAAGCATTTTATAGTGTCTGCCCTTACATTTAGGTCTTTAATCCATTTTGAGTTTATTTTTGTGTATGGTGTTAGGGAGTGTTCTAATTTCATTCATTTACATGTAGCAGTCCAGTTTTCCCAGCACCACTTATTGAAGAGACTCTCTTTTCTCCATTGTATATTCTTGCCTCCTTTACCAAAGATAAGGTGACCATATGTGCATGGGTTTATCTCTGGGCTTTCTATCCTGTTCCATTGAGCTATATTTCTGTTTTTGTGCCAGTACCATACTCTCTTGATTACTGTAGCTTTGTAGTATGGTCTTAAGTCCAGGAGCCTGATTCCTCCAGCTGCATTTTTCTTTCTTCTCAAGATTGCTTTGGCTGGGCTTCCCTGGTGGCACAGTGGTTAAGAATCTGCCTGCCAATGCAAGGGACACAGGTTCGAGCCCTGGCCCGGGAAGATCCCACATGCCGTGGAGCAACTAAGCCCGTGCGCCACAGGCTGAGCTCTAGAGCCTGCAAGCCACAACTACTGAGCCCACATGCCACAACTACTGAAGCCTGCACACCTAAGAGTCCGTGCTCTGCAACAAGCCATGACAATGAGAAGACCGTGCACTGCAACAAAGAGTAGCCCCTGCTCACTGCAACTAGAGAAAGCCTGCGCACAGTAACGAAGACCCAACACAGCCAAATAAAAATAAATAAATAAATTTACTAAAAAAAAAAGACTGATTTGGCTATTCAGGGTCTTTTGTGTCTTCATACAAATTGTGAATTTTGTTCCAGTTCTGTGAAAAATGCCATTGGTAGTTTCATAGGGATTGCACTGAAAATGTAGATTGCTTTGTGTAGTATAGTCATTTTCACAATGTTGATTCTTCCAATCAAAGAAAGTGGTATATCTCTCCATCTGTTTGTATCATCTTTAATTTCTTTCATCAGTGTCTTATAGTTTTCTGCATACAGGTCTTTTGTCTCCCTAGGTAGGTTTATTTCTAGGTATTTTATTCTTTTTGTTGCAATGGTAAATGGGAGTGTTTCCTTAATTTCTCTTTCACATTTTTCATCATTAGTGTATAGGAATGGAAGAGACTTCTGTGCATTAATTTTGTATCCTGCCACTTTACCAAATTCATTGATCAGCTCTAGTGTTTTCTGGTAGCATCTTTAGGATTCTCCATATATCATTATCATGTTATCTGCAAAGAGTGACAGTTTTACTTCTTCTTTTCTGATTTGGATTCCTTTTATTTCTTTTTCTTTTCTGATTGCCATGGCTAAAACTTCCAAATCTATGTTGAATAATAGTGGTGAGAGTGGGCAACCTTGTCTTTTTCATGATCTTACAGGAAATGGTTTCAGTTTTTTACCACTGAGAACGATGTTGGCTGTAGATTTGTCACATATATCCTTTATTATGTTGAGGTAGGTGACCTGATAGGATTAAATGAATTACCCTTACTCTGGCTGTTCTGCTAAGACCATACTGTAGTAGACAAGGGTAGAAGCAAGGAAATAAGTTAGGAGGCTTTACAATAATCCAGGTGAGAAAGAGTGACAGATCATAAGTAGAACTGAGAAATAGTTAAATTCTGAAAGTACTTTGTAATATAAGCATTTAATTCTATATATTTCCCTCTAAGCACTGCTTTAGCTGTATCCCATAAATTGATGTGCTGTGTATTGTTTTCATTGAATTCAAAATGATTCCTAATTTCCTCTGTGATTTCCTCTTTTGACCCATGGGTTTTCTAGAAATAATTAGTTTTATTTGCTACTATTTAGGAACTTTCTAGATATCTTTCTATTCGTGATTTCTAGATTAATTCTGTTAAAGTCCCAAACATACTTTATACAATTTCAATTCATTTAAGTGTATTAAGGTTGTATGACCCAGAAGATGATCTATCTTGGAGGTAGACTCATCCACCAGAGGGCAGACAGCAGATTCAATAGGAACTACAGTTCTACAGCCTGTGGAATGAAAACCACGTTCACAGAAAGACAGACAAAATGAAAAGGCAGAGGACTTTGTACCAGATGAAGGAACAAGATAAAACCCCAGAAAAACAACTAAATGAAGTGGAGATAGGCAACCTTCCAGAAAAAGGCAACATTCCAGAAAAAGCTTTAGAATAATGATAGTGAAGATGACCCAAGACGTCAGAAAAAGAATGGAGGCAAAGATCAAGAAGACGTAAGAGACGTTTAACAAAGACCTAGAAGAATTAAAGAACAAACAAACAGAGATGAACAATACAATAAGTGAAATGAAAACAACACCAGAAGGAATCAATAGCAGAATAACTGAGGCAGAAGAATGGATAAGTGACCTGGAAGATGGAATGGTGGAATTCACTGCTGCAAAACAGAATAAAGAAAAAAGAATGAGAAGAAATGAAGTCAGCCTAAGAGACCTCTACGACAACACTGAAAGCAATGACATACGCATTATAGGGGTCCCAGAAGGAGAAGAGAGAGAGAAATGGCCAGAGAAAATATGTGAAGAGATTATAGTCAAAAACTTCCCTAACATGGGAAAGGAAATAGCCACCCAAGTCCAGGAAGAGCAGAGTCTCAGGAAGGATAAACCAAAGGAGAAACATGCTGAGACACATAGTAATCAAATTTACAAAAATTAAAGACAAACAAAAATTACTGAAAGCAGCAAGGGAAAAATGAAAAATACATACAAGGGAATTCCCATAAGGTTAACAGCTGATTTCTCAGCAGAAACTCTACAAAGCCAGAAAGGAGTGGCATGACATATTAAAAGTGATGAAAGGGAAGACCCTACAACCGGGATTACTCTACCTGGCGAGGATCTCATTCAGATTTGATGGAGAAATCAAAAGCTTTTCAGACAAGCAAAAGCTAAGAGAGTTCAGCACAGCCAAACCAGCTCTACAACAAATGCTAAAGGAACTTCTCTAAGTGGGAAAGAAGAGAAGAAAAGGACCTACAAAAACAAACCCAAAACAATTAAGAAAATGGTAATAGGAATGTACATATCAATAATTACCTTAAACGTGAATGGATTAAATGCTCCAACCACAAGACACAGGCTCGCTGTATGGATGCAAAAACAAGACCCGTATATATGCTGTCTAAAAGAGACCCACTTCAGACCTAGAGACACATACAGACTGAAAGTGAGGGGATGGAAAAGATGATCCATGCAAATGGAAATCAAAAGAGAGCTGGAGTTGCAATACTCATATCAGATAAAATAGACTTTAAAAAAAAGAATGTTACAAGAGACAAGGAAGGACACTATATAATGATCAAGGGATCAATGCAAGAAGAAGATATAAGAATTATAAATATATGTGCACCCAACATAGGAGCACCTTAATACATAAGGCAACTGCTAACAGCTAGAAAAGAGGAAATCGACAGTAACACAATAATAGTGGGGGACTTTAACTCCTCACTTACACCAATGGACAGGTCATCCAAAATGAAAATTAATAAGGAACCACAAGCTTTAAATGCACAATGGACCAGCTAGATTTAATTGACATTTATAGGACATTCCATCCAAAAACAGCAGATTACACTTTCTTCTCAAGTGCACACAGAACATTCTTCAGGATAGATCACCTCTTGGGCCAAAAATCAAGCCTTGGTAAATTTAAGAAAACTGAAATCATATCAAGCATCTTTTCCAACCACAACGCTGTGAGATTAGAAGTAAATTACAGGGGGAAAAAAATACAAACACATGGAGGCTAAACAATACATTAGTAAATAACCAAGAGATCACTGAAAAAATCAAAGAGGAAATAAAAAACTACCTAGAGACAAATGACAATGAAAACACAACGATCCAAAACCTGTGGGATGCAGCAAAAGCAGTTCTAAGAGGCAAGTCTATACCAATACAAGCCTACCTCAAGAAATGAGAAACATCTCAAATAAACAATCTAACCTTACACTGAATGGAACTAGAGAAAGAAGAACAAACAAAATCCAAAGTTAGCAGAAGGAAAGAAATCATAAAGATCAGAGCAGAAATAAATGAAATAGAACAAAGAAAAAAATAGCAAAGATCAATAAAACTAAAAGCTGGTTCTTTGAGAAGATAAACAAAATTGATAAACCATTAGCCAGACTCTTCAAGAAAAAGAGGGAGAGGATTCAAATCAATAAAATTAGAAATGTAAAAGAAGTTACAACAGACACCGCAGAAATACAAAGCATCCTAAGAGACTACTATTAGTAACTCTATGCCAATAAAATGGACAACCTGGAAGAAATGCACATATCCTTAGAAAGGTATAACCTTCTACGAATGAAACAGGAAGAAATAGAAAATATGAACAGACCAATCACAGGTAATGAAATTGAAACTGTGATTAAAAACCTTCCAACAAATAAAAGTCCAGAACCAGATGGCTTCACAGGTATATTCAATCAAACATTTAGAGAAGAGCTAACACCTATCTTTCTCAAACTCTTCCAAAAATTGTAGAGAAGGAACACTCCCAAGCTCATTCTATGAGGCCACCATCACCCTGATAACAAAACCAGACAAAGATACTACAATAAAAGAAAAATACAGACCAATATCACTCATGAATATAGATGCAAAATCCTGAACAAAATACTAGCAAACAGAATCCAACAACACATTAAAAGGATCATATACCATGATTAAGTGGGATTTATCCCAGGGATGCAAGGATTCTTCAGTATAGTCAAATCAATCAATGTGATACACCATATTAAGAAACTGAAGAAGAAAAACCATATGATCATCTCAATAGATGCAGAAAAAGCTTTTGACAAAATTCAACACCCATTTATGATAAAAACTCTCTAGAAAGTGGGCATAGAGGGAACCTACCTCAACATAATAAAGGCCATATACAACAAACCCACAGCAAACATCATTCTCAATGGTGAAAAACTGAAAGCATTTTCTCTAAGATCAGAACAAGACAAGGATGTCCACCTTGCCACTTTTATTCAACACAGTTTTGGAAGTCCTAGCCACAGCAATCACAGAAGAAAAGGAAATAAAAGTAATACAAGTTGGAAAAGAAGAAGTAAAACTGTCAGTTTGCAGATGACATGATACCATACATAGAGAATCCTAAAGATGCCACCAGAAAACTACTAGAGCAAATCAATGAATTTGGTAAAGTAGCAGGATACAAAATTAGCACACAGAAATCTCTTGCATTCCTAAACACTAATGATGAAAAATGTGAAAGAGAAATTAAGGAAACACTCCGAATTAACCATTGCACAAAAAGAATAAAATACGTAGGAATAAACCTACATAGGGAGACAAAAACCTTTATGCAGAAAAGTATAAGACACTGATGAAAGAAATTAAAGATGATACAAACAATGGAGAGATATACCACGTTCTTGGATTGGAAGAATCAATATTGTGAAAATGACTATACTACACAAAGCAATCTACAGATTCAGTGCAATCCCTATCAAATTACTAATGGCATTTTTTACAGAAGTAGAATTAAAAATCTTAAAATTTGTATGGAGACACAAAAGACCCCAAATAGCCAAAGCAGTCTTGAGGGAAAAACACAGAGCTGGAGGAATCAGACTCTCTGACTTCAGACTCTACTACAAAACTACAGTAATCAAGAGAGTATGGTACTGGCACAAAAACAGAACTATAGATCAATGGCACAGGATAGAAAGCCCAGAGATAAACCCACACACCTATGGTCAGTCAATCTATGACAAAGGAGGCAAGGATATACAATGAAGAAAAGACAGTCTCTTCAATAAGGGGTGCTGGGAAAACTAGACAGCTACATGTAAATGAATGAAATTAGAACACTCCCTAACACCATACACAAAAATAAACTCAAAATGGATTAGAGACCTAAATGTAAGAGTGGACACTATAAAACTCTTAGAGGAAAACATAGGAAGAACACTCTTTGACATAAATCACAGCAAGATCTTTTTTGATCCACCTCCTAGAGTAATGGAAATAAAACCAAAAGTAAACAAATGGGACCTAACGAAACTTAAAAGCTTTTGCAAAGCAAAGGAAACTACAAAGAAGACGAAAAGACAACCCTCAGAATGGGAGAAAATATTTGCAAATGAAGCAACTGACAAAGTATTAACCTCCAAAACATACAAGCAACTCATGCAGCTCAATATCAAAAAAACAAACAACCCAATCCAAAAATGGGCAGAAGACCTAAATAGACATTTCTCCAAAGAAGATATACAGATTGCCAACAAACACATGAAAAAATGCTCAACATCATTAATCATTAGAGAAATGCAAATCAAAACTACAATGAGGTATCACCTCACACCAGTCAGAATGGCCATCATCAAAAAATCTAGAAACAATAAATGCTGGAGAGTGTGTGGAGAAAAGGGAACACTCTTGCACTGTTGGTGGGAATGTAAATTGATACAGCCACTATGGAGAATAGTATGGAGGCGCCTTACAAAACTATAAATAGAACTATCATAAAAGCCAGCAATCCCACTACTAGGCATGTACCCTGAGAAAAGCATAATTCAAAAGGAGTCATGTACCACAATGTTCATTGCAGCACTATTTACAATAGCTAGGTCATGGAAGCAACCTAAATGCCCATCGACAGATGAATGGATAAGGAAGATGTGGTACATATATACAATGGAATATTACTCGGCCATAAAAAGGAATGAAATTGGGTCATTTGTTGAGATGTGGGTGGATCTATAGACTGTCATACAGAGTGAAGTAAGTCAGAAAGAGAAAAACAAATATCGTATATTAACTCATATATGTGGAACCTAGAAAAATGGTACAGGTGAACCGGCTTGCAGGGTAGAAATTGAGACACTGATATAGAGAACAAATGTATGGACACCAAGGGGGTAAAGCGGCGGGGCGGGGGGGTCGGGGTGGGAGTGTGGTGTGATGAATTGGGAGATTGGGGTTGACATGGATACACTAACATGTATAAAATGGATAACTAATAAGAACCGGCTGTGTAAAAAAATAAATAAAATAAAATGCAAAAATTCAAAAAAGCGAAGAAAACACTGGTAAAAAAGAAGATGGTCTATCTTAGTGAATGTTCCTTTGGAACTGGAAAACAATGTCTATTCTACAGTTGTTGGATGGAGTGTCCTACAATTACTAATTAAGTCAAGTTGTCAATAATGTTTAGGTCTTTTATATCCTGAACATACTTTCTATTTGTCCTATCAATTGCTGAGAGAGGAGTGTTGATCTCCAACCATAATCATGAATTTTTTCCTTTCTTTCTATCAATTTTTACTTTATGTATTTTGAAGGTCTGTTGCTAGATACATACACATGTAGGATTATAATGTTTTCCTGGAGAATTGACCTTTTTATCGTTATGTAATGCTCCTCTTTATCTCTGGTAATATTTATTATTCTAAAGTCTACTTTGTCAGTTATAAACACAGCTACTCAGCTTTCTTCTGATTAGTATTTTTATAGTATATATTTTCCCATCTCTTTACTTTTAACTTATCTGTGTTCTATATTTAGAATGGGTTTCTGTGCTTCCCTGGTGGTGCAGTGGTTAAGAATCCACCTGCCAATGCAGGGGACACGGGTTCGAGCACTGGTCCGGGAAGATCCCACATGCCGTGGAGCAACTAAGCCCACGCGCCACAACTACTGAGCCTGTGCTCTAGAGTCTGTGAGCCACAACTACTGAGCCTGTGTGCCATAACTACTGAAGCCTGCGTGCCTAGAGCCCGTGCTCCACAACAAGAGAAGCCACCACAATGAGAAGCCCATGCACTGCAATGAAGAGTAGCCCCCGCTCGCCACAATTAGAGAAAAGCCTGCACGCAGCAACAAAGACCCAATGCGGCCATAAATAAAATAAAAATAAATAAATAAATTCATTTAAAAAAAACAAAAACGTGTTTAAAAAAAATGGGTTTCTTGGAGACAGCATATAGTTGAGTCTTGCTTTCTTAGCCAACCTGGCATTCTGGGCTTTTAGATGATGTGTTTATTTCATTTACATTTTATATAATTATTCCATGGTTAGATCAAACTCTTTCTTGCTAGCTGTTTTCTAATGTTTTATCCATTCTTTGTTTCATTTTTCCTTTTTCTGCCTTCTTTTGAATTCAGAGTGTTGTTTTTATTCTAGTTTATTTCTACTATGGGCTTTTACCTTTTTATAAAAAGGTCTGTGGTTGCTATATGTTTTAAAATATATGTTTAATTAATCAAGATCTACCTTAAAACCATATTACATCACTTCAAATGTAGTGTAAGGACCTTAAAATAGTGTATGCCCAATATTTAAAAAAGAATATATACAATGTATATGTATAACTTAATCACTTTGCTGTACAGCAGAAATTAACACAACATTGTAAATCAACTATACTTCAATAAACGTATTGAAAAAAATAGTATATGCCCAATTGCTCCCTTGCATCTGCTTTTGTCAGACTTATGTTTACATTTGCAATAAATATATAATACATTACTACTGTTTTTGCTTTAGATATCTCTTGAAGGAACTAAAATAAGAAAAATTAATTTTACATTACCTTTTTCTACTCCATTTCCCATACTCTTCATTTCTTGATGTAGATCCAGGTTTATGGTTGGTCTCATATTCCTTTTTGCCCTAGGAACTTCCTGAATTCTGAATATATTTTGAAGGTAGAGCCAATGAGGTTTCCAGAAGTATTGGATATAGCCTTTGAGAGAAAGCAAAGTCAAGTATGACCTCAAGGCTGATAAATCAAAATAACAGCACCAAATAATTTTTCAAAAGTGCATTTAGGGGGACTTTCCTCGTGGTCCAGTGGGTAAGACTCCAAGCTCCCATTGCAGGGGTCCCGGGTTTGAACCCTGGTCGGGGAACTAGATCCCAAATGCATACCACAAGCTAAGAAGCCCACGTGCCACAACTAAGACAGGCCACAGCCTAATACTTCTTAAAAATTAAAAAGAAAACTTAAAAAAATGCATTTAGGAAGAGATACTAGTGTGAAAACAAATTCAACTCTAAAAGAATACAACTTGATACACCTAATGTATTTTATAATCTGATATCTGCCATGGATTTTTCTGCCTCTCAAAGTTCCAATTTCAAAGACCTGTAGAAGTTCTGATGGGGGGAAACCATAGATCCTGTCTGTGTGACTCCTATATAAATATATGCCTACTTTCTTTCCTCCTTGTCAACCTGGATGCAAAACTCAATCCTTTCACTAGTTTCAACAGGAAATCTACTCCTCCCACATTTACCAGGTTTCCTCATCTTTCTTTCACTTTCTCATGTGGTCTTTGTTCCCTCTCTATGAAACTGCTTCCTGCGAATTTTGAATTCCTCATATTTTGTGTAGAATATAAGGATCTCCTACACTCAGCATTATATACATGATACTGCTTAGGGAGGTTATCAGAATAAAGGAGGCTTCAGGAGCTGCCTTTCTGAGAAATTTAGGTATATAAATACACCTTACTGTTCTAGGTAAAGTTCACCTGGAATTTGCATGCAGGAGGTTTATCAGAAGTGCTCTTGAAAACAGAAGTGCTCTTTGACGGAGCAAGGGAAGCTAGATTGAGTAAAGGTAGAATTTGAAATGAGATACAGTTGAAACAGTAGACTCAGCGAATGCCACAGAGATCCCTCAAGAATGAGATGATCCTACAAAGATGTCCCACATTAAGGAATGTACCCCACAACAATCAATCATCAGATATGGCTGCCCCCAGGAACTAGAGCTGAGACTTGAGCATGGCAGTTTCCTTCAGCTGAGGGCAATTCCCAGAGCTGGATGCAAATGTAAGTAATCAGTAGTCAATACTCCCAGCATCTGGGACCATGAAGCCTTAACCAGGAAGGGGAATCTAGGAGGTCTCCAAATGCATCCACTACAGTCCATCCCACGCCATTTAGTTCCACTTGCTTTGTACAGCATATTCCCTCCACAAGGAAACAACTCCTTCAGGATTACAATTCTCCTCCTTTCCTCGGAAAGCTTTTAGAGGAAGTTTAGTGGGACAAACTAGTGCTAGCCTCCTTCTCTCTTTCTCCTTCCTCCCCCACCCTCAGCTGCCCTCAGCCCTCCAGCTATTCTCTAGGCTGCACCTGATATTTATAGTCTCCCTCATCTATTAACCTCATCTACTAGAGTTCACCCACCCTTGACAATCAATGGGTAGTCAGCTGGTCTCCAGCACTTACTTGGTGGATGACCCAGGCCCCTTTCCCTGATGGGGTCTGGGCCCATAGTTGCTGTGCCCTTTTCAGGTTGTGGCTTCTGCACATGTCCATTTACCATTAAAATTGGTTAGAGCAATACCAAGAACCCCCTTCCCTTCACCCTCTTCTCTAAGCAGATCACTTGTGTGCCAAATGTATTATATTTAATGTGCCATTAAACACCTACAGGATGTAGAGTTGTGGGGATGGGAAGAACAAGTTCCCCAAATGGGTCACTGGAAGTGATAATAAGCATAGTCCCTTCTCCTTGCAACCCTTAGTTCCCAGATCCACGTATTTTCCCTTGGGGAATACAGCAGCACATAATGGTTGATGATTTAGGGTGTGCTCTTGATTCTGTAGGATGAAGGTATATACCACATTCTTGCACAGTATAATTTCCAACTTTCTGCCTTAGGTATATACCTTCAAAAAGCCATTCCATCACTATCAGGCCGGCAGAATCAGGGTGGTAAAATGTGATAGGACCAGTGAATCTCATGGTCAGATGCCTACTGTTACACCTCATTTGATGTAAAGTGCATTGCTTGGGCCAATGAAATTTATGTAGGATCACATATTGGTAGACCAAACATTTTGTTTGCTCATGGATAATGGTGCAGCCTATGAGTCTAATGAGCAGGAAAGGCAATCATATAGAGAACACCACTCAAAATAAATTTCTGCCTCTCGAGATTTCACAGACACAATGTAATCAACTTTGTCTAGCTGGTCCCCTCAAGGTATGGTGCCATATTAGAAGGCAGCATTAGTCTTGCTGCTGGTAGATTAGATGATTGGCAGCAGCACTATTAGGTCTGCTCTGGAGTGTCCACATTGTTGGGCTCGTGCACAGCCTCCATCCCTGTCTCCATAGTTTCTCCTGTATAAACCCTTTGTGCAACACTGCAGTGACTTTCAACAAAGACTGGCTAAGTTATTCTACATGGTTATTTACTGCCCATTCAACAGATTCTCTCTGGTGGGCATTTTGATGTGAATCAAAGATATCCACACTTTATGCCCATGTGTATATGTCAATTTAAATGCCTCTTCTCGAAAACTCTCACTCTTCTTTCTCCTTCCAAGCCCCTGAACAATTAACCAAACCGTTTGTCACTGCTAATGAGTCCATGTATAATCTTATATCAACCTGCTTCTCTTTTGACACAAAATAAGTAATCATGCACACACCCAAACCTCTGCCAATGGTGAGACCGTCCCTCACTGCTGTCTTTCAAGGCTACCCTGAGCGAGACTTTTGGGCGAAAGTCCAAATTGTGTATCAGTTGTCTACTCTTGTGTAACAAACTACCCCAAAACCAAGTGGTTTAAAACAACAACAGTTTATTATTTCTTAAAGTGAGATGACAAACATGGCCAAGGATGGAGACAAATGAAATGGAATGAAGGTGAGTCATAAAATGAGTATGTCTAGTACAGTGATTGTGATACCATCATCAACAAAAAATGGCAGGACGTGGGATAGAGACTGAGCTAGACAATAAAGTTTTAAATAAACATAGGCGATAAAGGAGAAAATCTTTATGCTTCCTACTAAACAAAACCAGAATTCCTTACCTTTGTCTTCAGGCCTCTCCTCACTTTAGACTTTCTTTTCCTGTTAAATATTCTCCTCCGGTGCCAATTTTAAGACCCTATCAGAAACCATTGTGAGGAAACAGCCTTCTACCTACTGCCTTCATGTTATTCCTTCATCCTGGAGTTTCCCTCCTACCCCATCACACTCCAACCCTTTATGAAATACTTAATTACTTTTTCTGATCCAACTCAAATTCTTTTTCCAAAGTAAGCGAGGACATATGTTAACAAATGGAGCCTCCATGAAGAGACTCCTGTCAAGAATAAACCTTCCCTCCGCTGAACCCACTGAAATCCTTAAAAGCAGTGTCCAACCCTTACTGACCTTTATACTGCTGCACAAAGCACGTACAGGTGTTTACGGTTTAATAATTGAATGACTCAGCACCTTCATGCTTAGGCCATACAGCTTTGTATGATACTTTGGATCATTTATCATTTCTATAAGTTAAAATCTCTTTGAAGTCAGAGACCAGGTCATAATTTTGATTTTCCTAGCATGTAGCAAAGTGTCATGACACTTAGTATCAAAATGTTTAAGTTAATTTGTTATGGGAATTACTGCTAATCAAGGACACATGAAAAGGGAAGGTGCTCTAAGAACAGCCTCAGTGGTTTCCATGAATCCACTTTTGAAGGTGGAATGGCCCTTTAGAGATGTCTTGAGAATCAAGGTAAGGGGGACGAATCTTTGCATTCTGTATGACCCAGGCATTGAATGTGTGCTGCATCCCAGGAAGAGCGCATAACTTTGAGTGAAGCCGCTTCCTTGAGCCAGGGGCAATTCCTGAAGAAGAACACAGCTGTGAGCTGTCAGCATCCAAAATTCCAGTCAACTTGGAGAGAACTTGGCTCTAGAAGGGGATGTGGGTGGCACACAACAGCATCAAATACAGCATCCTGAGGGGGAAATGGAGCCTCTTGCTCACCTTCTGAGGTATGGGTGAAAAAACAGGACTGAATTTACTTTTGGCACCTAAGCCTCAAACTCCTCTGTGAGCCCAAATAACTTTTTTTTTTCCTTTGAGGATTTAAATTGGCACCTGAGCTATTTATTTCTGATTCTGCCCTGTCACTTGGATACTGGGAAGGTTTTTCACACTCACCTACACAGTGCCAGTCACTCGTGCCAATACAGCTGCTGCCCCAGCCTAATCAGGCAGTGTCTTCCTGCATCAGCAGCCATCTCTGTGGCATATTGCTTTCTGGGTGTTATACAGTTGTCCCTAGACTGAAGATCACAGCTTTAGAGAATATGGGCCTGAAAAAAAAATTCCCACCAGCGTCCTCTATCATCTTTTCCACTCAGAATCAAGGTTGACTTTTGGGTTAATGACTTCTACATACAAGGAAGGAGCATCAGCTTTTGTTGTTTTCAGCGCTTACATGCATGATCTCTGCCTCCTACAAGAAGGAGCCAGAGTATCTATTGGGCAATTTTGCTTGCAGGGATTAGTTGTCTCCTTGGTTCCTCCTTGTTTTCTGCTCTTAGTTTCTGGATGGCTAAGGAAAGTCTCCCCTAGCAAGTGTCGTTTGCTATTTGAAGATGGAAATACCCATCTTTTCTATAACAAAATTTTTAAAGGGATGGGGGAGAAAGATACTTCCACCTGGCAACCTATTTATTAAAAATGTACCATATAAATGAGTAGCTCCTAAGTTAAAGGTGGATGGTTCCAGCTGTTCTCTCTGAGATCAGACTTCATACACTAAGTTAATGGACACAGTCTCTCACCAGGTTTTCTGAGAGGGAAGTTGATTTTACTGTTAAACCAGCAACATCGGCTGCAACTCCCCAAGTCTCTACTAAGGTCTCCAGTCCAAGTCTGCCATTTGGTTGGGTTCCATCAAGACAGGATCTGTCACCTTTCTCTCTCCTCTTGTATAAATCTTTACTAACAAGGCGAATTTAGATCTCCCATTCTAAAGCTTCTCCAATAATGCCTTACTGTATGTCGCTCTTGTAATAACATGCTTTGACTGAATCTGATTTTCCAAACTGTTCAGTAGCACTTTGTCATATGGCTCATTGCAAAAGACTCTCTAGCATTAACACATTTCCAGAGAACTTTTCTCCTTCCTGTTGGTGCATGGTAGGGGAGCAGATGTACCAGTCTCTGCAACTTTCCACATTATCAAGTACACCTGTCGATGCTGTCAAGTATTTCGTCACAGAGGTGAAGCTCTGGCAGGACTGAGATCATGTGTACCTCCTAATGCCAAGCCTGTAAATTTTCTTTTAATCTCCCTCACATCTCTGCCTCTGAAACCTGCCACTATTGCAACACAGCATGCTCTCTTCAAACTCACAATCCTGCTGTCTGTTCCCTCAAATTGGACTGCTTGAGAATGCAAGCTAGTATATGGTTAACAAATTAGCAGCCTCTGCTGGGGATTCCAAAGCTTGCTGATAACTGATTCAACAGTAGATGTCCTACATCTAGGGGACTCTGTCTCAACAAATGGAGCTTGGTGGGGGACTTTGGTCAGGCAAAATCACAATGGCCATGTACACACTTCACTTCCAAACAGAATGTTATATTTTAGAGTCTGTTGAGGTAAACTTCAAAAAAAAAAAAAATCCTCATTTGAAACTTGGGTTGGTTTTGTCTTATGTAATTGTATGATAACTTGCTTTTTGCTTAAAATATTCAATCTTGAACAGTGTATCCCTATACAGAAACTGAAAATTTGACCTAAGAGCAGATCTCTACTTTGGGTTCCCTATGAGACTGTTTAAAATTCTCAGAAGGGCTGTTGTTCAACTGAAAATAGAGATGCCGTGAGGCACATCCTAAAATTCCATAGAAGGCTTTTGAAAGGGTCTCTGAGAAACCACCTTAAATCTTTCTATGTCTTAAGAAAGGATTTTACAGTTATACATTTTACTTCATATTTACCCTAAGACCATGTTTCCTGACAGCACCCTGGATTTACTCCTTGCCCTGAGGCTCTTTTCTACTTTTGAGAGTCTTCTTCTGGGAGAGACTAGAGATGAGAATTGGTTTTATTTTTAAACCTAGCAAAGCAAGGGCCATTTTTACTTGTTCTACATTCTGCTTGAAAATGGAATAGTTTCTATTTTAACTCATATCTCTTTATCTTCATTTTATGATAGTAGCTAGAAAACCTTAATTGTCACTTCCAACAGTAAGCCAGAAATATCCTTATCCAGATCAATTAGTTCACTAGGTGCAGTTCTGTATTCTGCAGTGATAGTTTTCATAAACTTCCCACCACTACATATCCAAGGTCTTCTATCTTCCAGCCCCCAATAACATTTCACTCACTCTCCTTCAAGCCTTCACTGACAGTCACTTTGATGCTCACTGGTCCTGGTAACACCCTACTTCCAGGTAACAAAACCTGTTACTTTTGCTACATAGCAAATCCACCTAAAACCTACTTATATAAAACATTCATTTCATTTTGCTCATGATTTTGTCTGACAGGAATTTTAGGAAGGGTTCAGCTGGGCAAATCCTGCCTGGAGTCTTTCATGCAGTTGTTGTCAAATGCTGGCCAGGGCTACGGTCTTCTGAAGGCTCAGCTGGGCTGGATGTCCAAGAAGGCTCCCTCTCATGGCTGGCAGTCGACACTAGCTGTCAACTGGGAGCTGAGCTCTGCTGTCCACTGAAGCACATACAGGTGGCCCCAACATCTGGCTTAGTTTCCTCACATCTTGGAAGCTTTGGGTAATTGGAATTCTAACACAGCAACTTAGGGCTTCAAGTGTGAGTGTTCACTGAGGTTGGATGAGTTTACATATCATACAAAGTTACAGACAGGAAAAAGGCCTTAAAAGCCTTCATTATTGTCCCTTAACACCCCTACCTAACAAGTTACCATATTTACAAGTAGAAATATCTTCTGAGAAATGTCAGGCATCTTGTTTGAATCCTCTGAAACAAAACAATTTCTGTGATGCGCGTAGAGTTATGCCAAGAAGTCCATCTGCCAGCCAGAATCTCATCCTTTAAATACCTTGTTATGGCAGCACAAAAGAACACAATGAGCTTTGTTTAGAGTGTCAGTCTTCCATCTCTGGGCTAAAAGGATTAGGTCTAAATTGCACATCATTACATAAGACCACATGAAAATGTTTGCTTCTTTTGTCCTTAAAAGTACTTCATGGTGTTTTATAAAAAGCCAAAAAAAATGTTAATTGAACTAAAGAAATCTATTCATAAGGTCATAAGCAGTAGATTTGCCAGGCATTCTAATTTATGTTATTATTTGTTTAACACACAAAAGTCAGGGGAATTTTCAAATATAATCATTTGTTGGATATGGCAGGGGGTTGAGGAGAGCTCATAAAGCATGATGATTCAAAGTAAGCAATTTGGAGTCAGATCTGGTTTTAGCCTCTCTGGTTACTAAGTATGACTAGAAAATTTACTTAACCTCTCTGTGGCTCATTTCCCTCATTTGTAACATGGAGATAAAAATATTCAACTTCTAAGGTTGTTTTAAGGGTTAAACGAAATAACACATGTAATTTACTTACCAGGGCTTGGCACACAGTAGATGTATAGTTAACAAGTCAGATAAGAGTGAGCATACACTTTCAATAGATTGGGTGTGTGTGTGTGTGTGTGTGTGTGTGTGTGTGAAAGAGAGAGAGGGAGAAGGAAGAAGTGGAGAAGGAGAGGGAGGCAGGAAGGCAGAGAGAATGAGGGAAATTGAGGGAGAGGGAGAGAGAATATTTTGGGAAGGGCATATAGATAACATTGTTGGAAATGCAGTATACATGTGATGGTGATTTGTTAATGCTAACTTACTTGTTGAAGAGATTTTGAAGATGTTGGAATGGAAAAGGAATGGAATGTCAGGAAGTATTTGGAGATTATCTGACTTTGAGAGAGTCACTTGTCTCCTGTACCCAGGACAAAGCAGGAAGTTGGAAACATTTCTCACCTCCTCCTCCGCCTTCTGTTCTCATGTTAGTTCTAATTTTGCACCCAGCCCCTCTCCCGGCACTTCTATGCACTTGTGGTCAGAGGTTGTCCTTTGAACAAGACTCAGCTGTCCACTAGGTGAAACAGTTGGAAAGCTACTAGGCCATTACAATGTCACTGCAAATAACTTAGAGGTATTTTCATATTATTATGGGAGAAAAGCCCAGTCTAATATACAAACAAAAGCGAACTTTCCTAAGGAACAAGAGTTGTGGAAGGAGTGAAAGAAAGATTTTGAGGTAGGCAAGGCCTTTCCTTGCTTTTCAGATGAACTGATGAGGTCATTCCTGTTTTAATCTGTTGAGTTAGGCCATTTGGAAGAAATGCACTCTGCAATATAATGCGGTAATCTTGCCATTATTAATTAGAATAATGAGTTCCATTGCTTAGGCTTATTTCTATAGTGGTTTTGCTCAAAAAGTAATATTCAGCTTAGCCATGTAAGTAAAAAAAATAGGGTATCAGTGGCCAATTTCCAGGTTTTTCAAAAAAAAAATAGAATTTTTATTTTACCTTAATACAGGTCTGTTCAAAAGCAATTCTGTTAACACCCTTCAAATAACCTTTTAAAATATTACTTATGAATCTATGCACCTTGATAAAATGTTTCCTGTTTTTCATTTCCCCAAGGCTAAAGTGACACAATTATTAGCTTTTGATAGGGTTAAACAATAACTACCCATGTTTACCTTTGTGAAAGAATGGAAAATAAATATACCTTGAAGCGTTGTAATGGTTGAAAAGATTCCCATACTTCAGTTCCTTCTTATGTTTCTTTTTCCTAGAAGAGCACAGAGAGATTTAAATGAATCTTTTAAATAATTTTTTTCTCTACTTCTCATGCTGAGTAAAGTCCTTTCTATCTCTAAATGTTAACAATATCATCCTTTTTAATGGGGACCCTCTTTAATCCTGTGTAGTAGTAGTTATAGTATACCAGGAACATTCTATCAATAGATGCTGGGGATATACCAGTAAACAAAACAGATACAAATTCCTGCTTTCATAGAGTCTATGGTCTAGTGGGGAGGAGACAGAAAATGAACACTGTAAGTATCGAATGTGGTAATAAATGATAGAAAATTAAGGCAGGAAGGGAATAGGGAGTGTCAGTGGGGCTGCGCAGGGGTTGTGGTTTCAGACAGGGTGGTCAGAGAAAGGTTCTTGAGATGACATTTAAGGAAAGATGTGAAGGAAGTAGAGGAGATGCTGTGTTTTAAAGAATAGCTGGCAGGCCAAGTAGAGTCAGTTAAGGGGAGAACAGTAAGAAATGAGAGGTAAGAGGGGCCCAGCCTGGTAGTCTATTGTAAGTTTCCCAGGTCAGTTCTTTCTTACTGGAGGCTTAACTAGAATCCTGGATTATGGAAACCTTACCCTTCTGATGGGAATTTGGGCAGTTCCTTATACTGTCCTCAATTTTTTTCTTAGCTCCAAAAATGAGAAATCAGAAATATTCAGTTTGACTGACTGTACTCTGCTAAACTTTTATTTCTATTTTTAGTCAATGCTTATAAAATACTTTATTTTGTAAAATATTTCATCATTACTGTCCATAAAAATTATTTTGCAGAATCCTCATTAACCTGTGTCAATATGAGATCTAGTGTCTTGTTTGCAAATTTATAAGCTGTAGAAGGATTACCTGTGACTTCTATATTTTTTGTGTGAGAGCACTGATTTTTATTTAAATTTTAGTATTTCCCATGATGAATCATTTTTCAGCATTATACTGAATTAGAAATAAAGGTACTCAAAAGTTACTAATAAATGCTATATATCATGCAATGTTTTGTGTTGTTTGAATTGGTAGCACTGAACTTTGAGGCCTTTCTCAGAATTATGGAAGGGAAACAACTCTATGACTTAGACTGTTATAGAATTTGTGATGAGGAATTCACACTTCCCAGTAGCTTATGCAGCACTGTTTTCACATTACATCCAATCTTCTTTGATGAGAAACACTAGATTGATGTTTTCCAGAGTATTTCTGTTACCATCCAGAGTTAGGTACTTTTAAACAAATATTGTCCTTTCAGTTTGTTTGCACATTTCATAGGTAATTTCCCCTGTGCCAGAATTTGCTATTTCAAGATACTGAGGCAAACAAGACTGCTAGAAATAAAAAACCAGGGAGGCACTTCCATGTACCAAGCATATGATGGTAAATATCTCCTCGAGTAGCTGAATCCAATCCCTCCAAAGAAGGTTGGTTCCTTTGGCCTCTTAGAATAATGTTGAACTTTTTCCTAGCAGAGATATGGCGTGGTATTTGATTGAGGAAGCTGCACAGTGCATTTGGTCAAGACCTAAGGTTAAACCTGCCTTTTAAGCTGGAGAGGATCAGATGGAGTCTTTATGGCCACTCTGGATGGACTGTGTTTACAGTGAATACTGAAAAGCATGCATTTCCTCTCAAATACTAGGATTTGCAGCTGCCGGTTAAAAATACATCCAAATGGATGCCAAAAGCTGAAGCAATGGTCCATACATTTTAAGAATATAGGAAGAAAAGCTTGTGATTCTTTTATAATTGCATTGCCCATAATAAAATGTCTTAGAAAAGATTCTTGCAGAATTTCTGCTTCTCTATGCATTTGGTTAAATTAAATCAATCTGTTTAACATGAATGAATTTTTCAGAAAGATAAAGAGATTTTTAACTTTTCAAAATAATTGTGCGTTTTTCTTTGTTAGTGAAAAAGGCACACAAAAGCTCTAAATATTAGATATATTAGATGATAAATGAGGGTTGTTTTTTTTTTTGCAGTACACGGGCCTCTCACTGCTTTGGCCTCTCCCGTCGCGGAGCGCAGGCTCAGCGGCCATGGCTCATGGGCCCAGCCGCTCTGCAGCATGTGGGATCTTCCCGGACCGGGGCACGAACCCGTGTCCCCTGCATCGGCAGGCGGACTCCCAACCACTGCGCCACCAGGGAAGCCCATAAAAGAGATTTTATCTATAAAAAAAGGAAGAAGAGTAATTTTATATTATATGCCTCAAGAGCCTTTTTTTTAACATTACTTTAGATTTTTATGTAAGGATTACATAGGATTTTGGAAATCCTAAATCTGAAAAGGACCTTGAAAGTTACTTAGTTCAGAAATGCTAACAACAACAACAATGATGTTAATAATATAGCTAACCTTTGAGAACTTACCATTTGCTGGGCACTGTTTTAAGAAACTTTACATATGTAATCTTAGTCAATCCTCAAAATAACCCTATGATGTAAATATTATTAACTTCATTTGACAGATAAGGGAACTGAGACACAAAATGTTTAACAAATCTGCCTGAGGTCATGGAGCTAACAAGTGGAAGAGTCAGAAAGCTGAAGAAACACTTACAAAATTATCCCAGCCAGTTCTGTCCATGGAAAGTGTACACAGCTGTCAAGGAATGTGATCTGAAGGTGCCAGAAGGTCTACCCAAATACAGCACCTTCAACAGTTTACGACACTGCCTAAAGTTCTCACCAACAGAGAAAGTGCTTTGTGTGAAGATAATCCCTCCAAAAGGTTATATTTTAAAAAATATTACTTAAGAAGAATTGCCCATTAATGATAGCATGACCAGATTGACACATTTTAGGGAGAACTGGATGATAAAAGGAAAAACGAAAAGAGCTGTTGAAAGTGAACACCATAACAGACACTCTTGGTCAATCTTGGCAAAATGGTGAGGGGGTGGGGGGTGGGAATGAAGACAAAATTCATCCAATTCGGCTTCAGTTGTATAGTTGGATATGGAAATTATCTTAAAATGTTTTCTCATTTGGGGGATACAGTCATACTTGATAGTTAAAACTTTACCATTTGCACTGCTAAAGTTTGATTAAAAGCAAAAATTATCTCTGTATAACATATTTTCCTTACCACTTGCTTTTTTGAACAGAGATTCTTAAATAAGGGTCCCACATACAGACACCTATTAATATATTAAATTTCAAGTATGTATGGAAGAATGCAAAGCACCCTAAGAAGATTATCCAAAGAGTTCATCAGATTCTCACAAGTACAGTTTGTCCTCCATATCTGTGGGTTCTGCATCCACTGATGCAACCAGCCACGGATCAAAAATATTTGAAGAAAAAAATTCCAGAAAGTTCCAAAAAGCAAAACTTGAATTTGCTACGTGCCTGGCAACTATTTACACAGCATTTACATTGTACTTCCAGCTATTTCCATAGTATTTATATTGTATTAGGTATTATAAGTAATCTAGAGAAGATTTAAAGTATAAGGAAAGATGTGCATAGGTTGTGTGTAAATACTATGCCATTTTACATAAGGGACTTAAGCATCCATGGAGTTTGTTATTCTCGGTGGGGGGTGGGGGGCTGGAACAACCCCCCCCCCAAGGACAGCTGTATATATGAATCACCCAAAATAGTTAAATCAGCACAAAATTAACCTACCCCAGCGGCACTTCCTATCTATCACCTAAAATTAATGCCTGCTGGAGATGGTCTTTAACAATGCAGACTATAGCATACAACTGTTTTGAATTATGTATCTTAGTGAGCATCCAGGGCTACATTCAAGCTGATGTTGTAAAAAGCAAACTATGGTATGCAAAACGGTAGGCAGGATAACATTACATACCACTGGTTTGCTAGAATTATCTTTCACCTTTTCACTGTGTTGCTGCAACAATAAATGCAACTCTTCAGGACTGGGGTTTTAGGTAAATAATGCAACAAGGAAGTGAGACAGGTAGGTCAATGAAAGTTCTTAGCAAAGGGTTAGGCAAATAGAATGGGCAGTCAATTAATTAAAATGCTTTTCAAAATGAACAAACTGACCTGGCTTTCTTGGTGAGCTATTACCAGGTTCTTTTGAGTTCTTAAAACATTTTCTTTACTCTCTGTTTCACAACAAACGTGGGCCAATTGCTGTGAGTTAATTGAAAAGGATTGTTTCCTAGTTGCCAAGAAACGGCGCTTTCTTACATTATGCAGGCCATTATGTGCACAGATCAAGCTTCCTGATTTTTCTTTCAGGGTTTAAGAATATTGGCTGCTGTGATTTAGTTGTCCCTTGAGCAGAGGAGCGCAAGTCAAGAAGGATTTCAGGGGTATTGTTCCATTTCAATTTACCAGGTAAGATTTGGATTTATTTGAAAGTGCTATCTTCTCTCTTATGCTTAACTTTTCCTAAATCACTTAAATGCTTTTGAGTGAATGGGTGAATATGAAATGATGATTTTACCTGGGATAGCTTCAAGTAAAATCGTGCTAAGTTGATTTTCTTCCAGCTGAAGGTTCTGAGGGAAAACAATCTTTTTAAAGAGGTAGCCCTAATAATTGAGGTCTGTGAGACAGCCTCTAGAGTTTGTTTCTCATTGTTTTCAGAGTAGTAGATACAGGTAAACCTAGAAGTTGTGAGTGTATTTAGGGTTGAAATTCTAAAATCATTGCTATGGAAGCAAATATCATTATTTCTATTTGGAGGAAAGATTTCAAATCTGACTGGTTCCAGCTGAGAAATGGACTTTATATTTGTTAACTTCAAAAGGAAGACTTGTTGATCTTATGTATAACTTGGTTACCTGTCTCTCTTAAAAACAAAGCCTCTCTGTTGGCTATTTTCCTCATGATTTTGTCTTAAAGATGAAGATAAAATCAGGGTCCTGTACTCAGTGTAGCTTACTAATACATATGATACAAACAAAAAATGCACCCTTCTTTCTCAGGAAGGAAAATGTCATTTATTGATTCAAGGTTAGCTGCTCCCAGGCAAAGTAGTGCTCACTGTGGGTAACAATGTGGGATAAGTGTTTGACGAGGACCCTGTGTATTGAGTTTGTTGAGTCAATTCATCCTCCCACTCTTAGAGTTCACACTTTCACAGGGTTAGGTTGAACTCTGTAATCCTGTGAACTTACACTCACAACATCACACAGTTTACATAGACTATACGTTGAAAACAAGCTTTGTCAAATTTGCAGGGAACCTAGTTGAGCGCTGTTATTGATCCTCTCTTTCAAAGTCATATTTTACCTCCTCTCCTGCATGGCTCTGGATTTCCTAGGAATATATTTCCTTTACAAGGAAGATCATTGTAATGGATACAAGTAAGGTCAAATATCTGTCGTCTCATTAAGTAAGTTTCCATTTGTTCAGAGTTTGAAGACAACTGAGTATAAAGATGACCTGTGCAATATGAACCCTAGCTGATGCTGGAAAGAAAGCATTGCAGCATGCCTTTAATGATAATATGATCTGGGTTTTCCACCAGTGAACCAATACTCTGGTTAGGAAACCATTTTGTGCAATAATGTGAATCACTATCAATGAAGGGATAGTTGAATATGACATTCAAACCATCCATTTATTTTTAACTTGTCAAATTGGAGTCTCCTTTCTTGAATTTCTATACATTTTAAACTAAAATAACAAATCACAGTATCATCAGTTATCACAAATTCATTACACTGTATTTTTTATTTACATAGTAGTAAAATTAAGCAGCCCATTTAAATAAATGCATGGTTTGTAGTTATGTATACTTGGTGTGACTTACTACCATTTTTGGAATAGTGCGTTTCTTTCCAGGTAAGATGTAATTAAACAATTCCATTCTAGCTTACATTCCCTTTTTTTTTAACTTGTCAAAAAGTTCTCTTTGCCCTGACAGTATACTTTTGATATTATTGGTATTATGGTGCTTAAAATATCTATGCTGGTAAACTTTTTGCCTAGTCATTTTGTATTTATTGGAGCAGGGTGACAGGTGAATATGTAGAATGGGTGCAGTAGAGCAGAAGTCAGACTGATACAACATCTTACAGGCAGATTTCTTCCCACCTAGCTCACCAGTTCTTCTTTGTAAGTATAACAGAGTGATTGTGACATTAATACACTATTAAATATATTTAATAGTGTAACAATAAATCTTGTCTTTATTTCTGAATGGTATTTTTTAAATTAAATATTAACTGATATTGATTTGCTTCTCTGTGGATTAAGAATTTTACAAAAAGAATGATGTCCACCTAGGATGGGATGGGAATCAGTCTATAAAATTTTTGTTCAACCTTAATTAAGAAGAGACTGAATTGCACTGACAGTTTGTAGATCACAGTGACTGAAATACCATAAAATGATAGACTTTGAAAGGCACTTATTGATTATTGAGTCTAATGGCTTTGAAACTTTATTTTGAGGAGTCTTACATATTCCCAAAAAGCATTGTAACAGGTGAGCCTATGAAGGTAGGAGGAATAGTTAGCTGGTGGTGTAG
>NW_006788075.1:2004473-2021021 GCF_000442215.2 Lipotes vexillifer
ACAAACTGTATTATCAGTTAGCCCATGCTTTTCCAGTTTGTCTGCAAGAACACAGATAGCCTAAGGGTATTTCACAAAGCCTTTGTGGAAATCAAGATACACTGCATTTATAGCATTACTCTGATCTACAATTCAAGAAACTCAGTCAAATATGAGATTAATTTGACATGTCTCATACCATGCACTCAAAGTTTTTGACAGTTAATTCTTCTATTACAGGCACTCAGCATGTCTTTGGTTGTTCTAGAATTATTTCAGGGATCCTTATTAAGTAGCTTATCAATTTTTTTTAACACCACCTATTTTTAAACTTTTTTGAAAATTGGAATTGTTTATTTTGTGGTACAACTCAAAATAATTTCAAAGATTTCTAAAAATATTATTGTGCCTTTGATAATTTTCCCATACTCTTTAGATATGAAATTTACCTAACTTTAGAAATCCAGAATAATGTATAAAGTAATACAGTGCTTTCTTACTGTTACCTAAAAATGGTCTTTGTAATATTAGAAGATTATTTGTCTAAACGGAGAAGATTATGCAAAATATTTCAGTAATTTTAATGGTCCTTTTATTTATCTATACACAATCAGCACCAAACTTTATCTTGCTCCAGTAAGCCAGAGGAGACATTCCTTTCTTTTGCTCTTAATTTTTTTTTTTAAAACTGGGATTTTAAACTTCTCAACTGCAGTGATATGATTTTTGAATCACTCTTACAAGTTCTTTCTCCATGTTTGCTTTTAAGTATTTCTTTCTGTTTTTTTTTTTTTTCATTCTTAACAATTTATTTGGCAGAGATTTAAAACAAAGTTTGACAAAACAAGGTATTTTTGAGGAAACTAAATTTCTATTAGGAGAGGAAAACAGAATAACCCCCATGGAGAGCAATCAGTCAATATCACAAAATTTACAAATGTCACTCCAGCAATTGCTACCTGTTTATAAAACTAAAGGATTGAAAACAATTTAAATGTTCATCAATAGAAAACTCATTATTTAAATTATTAAATATTTATATAATAAAATAGTATGCATCCCTATAAAGGAATGAAGAAACTCTATATGTGTAGTTGAAGAATCTTCAAGATATGCCGTTAAATGAAAAAAATCAAAGTGCAGAACAAGTATGTGGTGTACAACCATTTATACTAAAAATATAATTTAAATATGTGATTTTATATTCATAAAATACCTTTGATAGAACACACAAGAAACTGGTAATGGTGGTTGTCTCTGAGAAGGGGAACAGAATAGCTGATTGTTCCCGTTATCTATAGCCCAGAACTTAGCAGCACAAAACCACATCTATTTCATCACACTCACAGATTCTGTGGGTCAAGAATTTGGCTAGGGGGGCTTCCCTGGTGGCGCAGTGGTTGAGAGTCCGCCTGCCGATGCAGGGTACACGGGTTCGTGCCCCGGTCCGGGAGGATCCCACGTGCCGCGGAGTGGCTGGGCCCGTGAGCCATGGCCACTGGGCCTGCGCATCCGGAGCCTGTGCTCCAAAGCGGGAGAGGCCACAGCAGTGAGAGGCCCGCATACCGCAAAAAAAAAAAGAATTTGGCTAGGGCACAGTGCAGGGGATGGGGGCAACTTATCTCTCTGGTCATTGATGTCTGGAGCTCCAGCTGTGAAGAACTGATTGGCAGCATGTGACTTGAATGGCCGGAGCCTGACACATCTGAAGACTCTTCACTCCCTGTCTGGCACCCAGGCTACCGACTCAGCTGGCACTGTTAACCAGGGTGCCTACAAGCAATCTCTCCAAGTGACTGGAGCTCCCTCACAGCATGGTGGCCTCAGAGTAATTAGACTTCCTATGTGGCAACTCAGGGCTCCAAGAGCAAGTGTTCCAACAATCAAGGCACACGCTGCATGGCCTTTACGACTAGCCTCCAAAATCATATCCACTGTCCTCTATTGGTTGAAGCAGTCACAAACCGTATTTGGTTTATCCATTCATCTCTGGGTGTGCTTATAAGTATTTCTAAAACCTGAGAATACTGTCTATCTTTTCTTCCTTCCTTTTGAGCAGTTATTCTCAATTTGGCAATGTCTGAAGATATTTTTTGGTTGCACAACAGAGGGGGTGTGGTACCCCCAACATCTAGTGGGTAGAGGCCAGGGTTGCTGCTAAACGTCTCACAATGTACAGGGTACTCCCTAGAACAAAGAAGTATCAGATTCCAAACGTCAATAATGCTGAGGCTGAGACTGGCTAAATACATGATTATGGGTTAGAGTTTTTGTTTTCAAAAATCTGAAATCTCATGTGCCTTCATTCCTTTTATTTATAATATTGGCCTACAGGATCACACCTAATTTTTAATTGAACCTTCTGGAATCTGTCTATATAAAGTCTAGGAATCATGATCTAACTGGATTGTCCAGTTTTCCCTTCCTTGATTATTACCAGAATAAATATAACAATGGTCACATTATCTTTAAACTCATGTCACGTCCATATTACTAAATAGTGCTTTGTTTGAATGACTTGTACAATATTTCCCTCATTGCTTCTACTTGTGAATAAAGAAGGACTCATTAAGGCAAGACAATAATATCATCTGTTTAACTGTTGTGCTCCTGATTTCATGTCCAAAGTCACTCTTTAATAACCATTCATTCATTCTATAGATATTTATTGAGCACCTATCATGTTCCAGAAACTGTTTCATTTGGGAATTCAGTAACGAATAAAATAAAAATCCCATTTTTGTTGTGATTACATTCTAGTGGAAATCAGAAGATCCAAAATCCCCCTTTCTTCAACCATTTTTGATCCTGGTCTATTACGTGTTCAAAACAAAATAACAGAATCTGATGCATTATAACTATATAAACAGTTGCAAAAGTTTGTTCATACTTTTTTTTTTTTTTTTCCATGTAAACCCTCTGCTTCTTGGGGACTGCCAAGAACCTTTTCATTAATTTTTGAATTTCACTTTCTGGCAGATGTCTCTATTTTCAACTTGCTTGATGTATATTCTAGAGAAAACTGACTTCTGAAGTAAATTTTGAATGAAGGGAAATATAGTGTTTGATGAGTTGAAATAATGTTAGTAAGAAAAGCCAATCTGGCATTTAGGAAAAAAAGACATAAAAGTAAAGATGGAAAATTGTGAGTGGAAAGAGGCTAGTCATGCCTGAAATTTATTTTATTTGCTATGCCAAGAAAAAAGGGAAAAGAAAAGAAAAAAAAGGATAAAAGAAAAAGAGCTGTAATGTATCTTTCCAGTGTAACCATAACTCAGAGTAATTCATTTTCTTGGGTAGATATTTCTATCCCTGGTGAATTCTTCAGAATTTCTTACCTATGTCATAGTTTATTCCTCAATAGCCACTGATGAAGTTATTGGTTTCTTCTTTGGATAAGGAATGAGAAGCATAAATGAAGCAAGGTATTATAATTTTAGTATTCTGATCCAGACATTTCTTTTGATTTTACTTTGTAATTTCTTTCCTTCCCGAATGCTTTTTTTTCTTAGTGTATGCAGAATTGTCTTCTTAGTATATATAGGAGTTAAAAGTTCTGCTAATATGTTAAAATGTGATAAAAGGGATTTGATGCTCTAAAATTCTCAGACTTTGTAAAGTTATCAGTTTTAAGTAATCAGTTAGCTTATGAAAGTTCTGTTTACCAAAAGCTATGATTCTCACCTTCTTCTGCTCTTCTATTTAAAAATAGAGATCAGGGCTTCCCTGGTGGCGCAGTGGTTGAGAGTCCGCCTGCTGATGCAGGGGACACGGGTTCGTGCCCCGGTCTGGGAGGATCCCACGTGCCACGGAGCAACTAGGCCCGTGAGCCACGGCCGCTGAGCCTGCGCATCCGGAGCCTGTGCTCCGCAACGGGAGAGGCCACAACAGTGAGAGGCCCGCGTACTGAAAAAAAAAAAAAAAAAAAAAAAAAAATAGAGATCATACCTAAGTAGGAGGTTATTAGTATAAAAAAATTCCAAAGAAACAATATAAATGTAGCTACAAAAAATGTTTAAAAATTATTCATACCTAATATTAGTATAAAAAAATTCCAAAGAAACAATATAAATGTAGCTACAAAAAATGTTTAAAAATTATCTGAGTATATTTTCTGGAGTTTACTGAAAATGAGAGAAATTCTAATATTATGCCTTACAACTAGTTTTCTAGCAATAAATTTTAAAAAATTTAAAAAAATTTTTAATCTTAAAAGTCTTAGTGGTACTGACAGATTACAGCGAAATTACCTTTGTTGTGTGAGCAAAACAAAATGCCTCTTTTCATGTTTGTCCAAGTCCAGGCTTTGCCATCTATAAGTGGGCTGAATGCGGGCAAGAACCTAGATTGTCTCAACCATAAACTCGGTAAAAACACTTGTTTTGTAGTGTCATTATGGAAACTAAATGAGATATTACAGTTTAGTACTTGTCACAGAGAAACTATTTGGTAATATGATGTTCCCCCTTCTAGGGGAAACTCCTAGACTATTATAATTCAATTCATAGAAAAGATTCTAAAGGAACCTTAACAATCATCTAGTTTGTCACACGTCTGATGCTTGAATTGTTTATGTTTTCCTGGTCACTAGCCTATGCTTTATTGTTCTAATAAAATAAGAGTTACCTCCTAAGACAACAGACATTTATAAATATTATGCTGAAACATATAAAATCGTCACTTTTTTAGGTCAAACAGTCTAATACTGGCAAATTTCTTATGTTCCAATCTAATACATATAATATAAAAAGCAAATCTTATTTCCCAAAATATAGTTTTATATGATAAAGTCTGACATAACTTGATAATGCTAGAATGTAAATATAGTTCTATTAGATGTTTTAAAAAAAATTATAAAAAGACACTACTAGAAAAATAGTCCTTAAGAGCTTTATGCACGGATTGACAAACTAGTCTGTGGGCCAAATCCAGACTGTCTTGTGGTTTTGTACAGCCCACAGGGTAAGAATTGTTTTTACATTTTTAAACAGTTGAAAAAAAATTCAAAGAAGGATAATACTTTGTGACACATGAAAATTATATGAAATTCAAATTTCAGGGTCCATAAACAAAATTTTCTTGGAATAACCCATGCTCACTCATTTACATGTTGTCTTAGGCTGCTATTCTGCAAAGACAGAGTTTAGTAGTTGCAACATAGGTGTTATGGCTTGAAAAGCCTACAATATTTATTATCTGGCCCTTTACAGAAAAAGTTTGACTACCCCTGTCTTAGAGTCAAGCTGCCTACATTAGAATGCCATCGCCACCACTTCTTGGCTCTGTGATTTAGATAAGGTAATCTTTGTGAGTCTTGGTTTCCACATTTTAAAATAGGCATCCTAACAGTACTTATATCACAGGATAATTATGAGTACCTAATATATCATAAGTACTCTCTAAATGTTAGTATAATTATTAATATTCTTCCAGGGTGCTATTGTAAATGATTGGGGGGAAAATCTATAGAAGCTTGGAAGTGCAGGTGGGTGACAATTGTTGCATCACCATATCATGATATAACACCAGTTGTCAGCATTCTATGGACCTAATAGTAAAATGTAACCACTTGCTCATAGGAATGATTTTAATACTTACGTCTCACTCATACCACATGGACTATTTAAGTTTCTAAATTTGCAAGTGCTAAGCTGCAAAGTAGGGGCTGTTTTCTCCCTGGGACAATGAACATCTGCTGAAACAATTTGTCCAACAGAGCTTTTGCCTCTGCCGGCCTCTTTTTTTTTTAAAGAAATGGAAAAAGGATCATTGTTTAACTTCAATTCTTCTCATCTTCTAAACCAAGAAACAATTTCTCTCAGCACTACATGTTTCTAGGATTTGGAAAAGTAAAGAGGCCTCAGCTTTTTATTTATTTTTTCCTATTTTCAAGTAAGAGTAAGTAGAATTTTACTTAGAGCGCCATATTATTTTTTTCCTTCTTATTTGAGTATTGTTTGAAAGACCACAGGCTTTTCTAGATGATTTAAGATTTCTGTAGTGAATTGAGCTCCACAGCACTTTCTAAGTCTGAGAGAGACTGGAGGGTGGGGTAGTGGTTATCACACAGCAGAAAAGGGGTCAAGCTTTAAATTAGAAAGGCTTTTAAGAAGCTCATATCTATTACTTTTTGTATGCAAAGTCAGAGTGGTCTGAAGGGAAGATGATCCAAAATCTTGAAAATAAATTAAATGCTCCCAAAGCTAAAATCCAATAGCATCCTAGAGATAATGGATGGTTAAGTAGAACTGCTGATAAACTTCAAGTCTAAGACTTATCAGTCAGGTTACCTCTCCAGCTTTTCTGCATTGGTTTCCCCAGGGAAAGCTGGAGAGAGGACACTTCAAGCACTCAGCTTTATAATGCATACTTAAGAAGGCAGTGAATAATAACCATTAGAGTTCTCTGGGTAAACCAGGTTGAATTAAAGGTGCTTCTTTTGTTACTTACTTTAAAGTAGAGCTTCTGGTCCTTGGGGATTACACCAAGAGCAACGAGTCATATCTGAAATGAGGAAGGGAAAGTGTTGTCAAATTTCATGTTGATTCATAAGAATAAGCATGAAAGGTTGTTCACAGTATTTCAGTGGGGGCAGGGAGACACAAGGGGAGACCAGAGAATCAAATACTTGAGCACTGAAGAGTTTCTATTTGCTATAAAAGATTGAAGAACCTTGCTGTTTTCAAATAGAGGACTTCATCATATATAAATTATTCCTGATTTTTAAAAAATTTATTTTATTCAAGTATAGTTGATTTACAATGTTGTGTTAATTTCCGCTATACAGCTAAGTGATTCAGTTTTATATATATATATATATATATATATATATATATATACACACACACACACACACACACACACACACACACACACACACACACATTCTTTTTCATATTCTTTTCCATTATGGTTTATCACAGGATATTGAATATAGTTTCCTATTCCTGATTTTTTATTGTTTTCTAATTATTGTTATTTATAAAATGGTCAAGTATGTAAAGAAAAAGAAAATGTTTTAGCTACCAAGTCAAAAACATTTTGCCACCTGCTAATGTATTTTGCCAGCCAGTTAAAATCTTTAGCATTCTTTGGTGCAAAGCCTTAAGATGATTGTGGGGTGGACGGAAATTTTCCTCTGTTAGAAACTTTTGGATGATAGTCAAACACTTCTGTAATTTCCTTCACCACTTTTAGCTCCTTTTGGCATCACTTATTTCAAGTATGCCTCTGGAATGTCAAGAAAATTGCCAGATATTATTTTGAATGTTGTATTTTAATACAATATCA
This sequence comes from Lipotes vexillifer, assembly GCF_000442215.2. Lineage (NCBI taxonomy): Eukaryota > Metazoa > Chordata > Mammalia > Artiodactyla > Lipotidae > Lipotes > Lipotes vexillifer. The sequence goes on from NW_006788075.1 coordinate 2,011,743, forward strand.
GGCTAAAGTTGTTCCTAGAGACTTCAGAAATAAAGGTAGAGTGCTTCTTTCTTATCCTTTAGCAAAACGGAAAACTTTAATTAAGACCCCATGGAGCTTTTGGTCAGTCTCCTACCTGTGAAAGTAGATTAGAAAAGAATTTTTATCCTCTGGCAGTAACAGATTTACTTTGGGGGGATGAGGGGAGAAGGAATTGAGTAGAAGGAAAACCAGAAGCTAGACTTGTCACTTAAGTTATCAAATGGTCCAAATATTTGTTCCAAAGCCACTGACTTCATTGGAGTTGTTTTGTCCTGAATATTGGCATTTGAGCCCTCCACAGTTAAAGCTTTTAGAATAATGACTCTGGCAATACTTTGGAATAAACTTTCCATGGTTATTTCCTCAGTTGAGTAAGTCTACAACTAGAAATTTTATCATTTCTGGCTACTCTAACTCCCGATACAAGTATGTGAGGTTTGTTGTCCTGGCACCAATCGGGAAAGAATGGTAGAGCAGGGAGACACCTCATGGGATCATCTAATCCATACTAAAATCATTCAAAACAGATGGTTCTTTGGTCAAAAGTTTTTCAAGGAAATCGTTACACTGGCAATTGCAGTATGACTAGGCTCATAACAATAAAAGAGGCTTGCTTGCCTTTCTGATCAAGAATCATTGCAATATCAAACAAAGGGTGAATTCTTTCCTAAGAAGCTTATGAGTAATTCAGGTCTCTACAAGCATTCCAGGAACAAGATTCTTTTTGGTTACTAAGATTGTAAGTGTGATTTTGGCCCAAAGGCTTAAAACCAAAGCACATATGCTGTGTCTCACTTGTTCTATGGACCACTTCCCTTTTCATTCCTCTCGGTATTTTTTTTCTATTTCTGTTATCTTGAGAAACAATAAGTATTTTTAGCAGGCTCACCTGAATTAATCTCTTACAGGGCTAACGTATTTGAACTAACAACCACAAAAAATAATTTACGGGGAAAACTCTTCCCTGCTCTATATTTTCTAGCTCTTATCCCATTATTTTTAGCTTTGTGACCTTGGGCAAGTCATTTAAATTCTCTGGGTCTCAGTTTCCTCTTCTGTATAAAATAAGAATGTGAATCTAGATGACTGAAAGAGTCTCTTTTAGCTCCAACAGTCTATAACCCAATCTATCATAAAGCAAAATTGTGACCTTTATCACGAAGAAAGGACAGTGGGAGGGAAATGCGTGAGGAATTTTTTCTCATTTCTCTCACTCCTACAAATGCTGCAAATGGCTGAAGTTGGAGACTCAGAACTTTATTAGGTATGTTAATTGTCTGGGTAAAGTTTTGCACAAGGTTTTAGAAGCTGAAGGGGTGAGAGATTTTAAGCTACAATCTTTTATTTTTCCCATTTTTGACTAATTTCAAGACTTGAAACTTGTTGTATTTTAGAATACTGAATAACATATCGTGTTAGTTTTTTGGGAAATAACAGCTAACTGAATTTAATAGTCCACATTAGTATTGACATCTTCCTTCTAATTAATAAAATATAACTTTTCATTTTTCCCCCCAAGTTTTGTGATAAATGTGCTTACTCCTGCAAATGGCCAATATTTCTTTCTAATACTCCTTTGCTGAAATGCTCCAAAAAAGTTCAAAATATTTATACTCCAGAGAGAAAATACTGCTAAAAATTTACTTTTAATGATTCCATTCCATACATGCAAATAGACTTTTAGAATCCAACTCTTTATCTATGGCACTGAGGGTCAGAGGGGAGAAGAATATATTATTAATAAACCTCCTATTGCTCTTCTTGAGATTTCCTCAAATGGCACAGAGAACTAAAACTATGAGAAAATTACTGGAGAGCTCTAACTAATAATAATAATAAAATATCCAATTTTGGTTACACAATTTAATTAACATACTGGGGAAAGAACTAGTTATGTTTCATTTCCTGAATTGTTATTTCCAAAAACAGAAACATTTTGTCCACTTCCCATTTTGTGGAGCTATTGCAAAAATTTTCTGCCATCACAAATCTTAGAGACAGTGAATCTTACTTAAAAGTTGTGGACAGCCTACTGCCAAAGTGCCAAAGTAGACTTGGTTTCATGTGAAAGATCTAGGAGCATAGCTGTTCTATTAGATGATGTTAGGAACCAGCCTTGGTGACAAGTTAAATCTTTCAAAGATTAAAAAATACTTCATTTTAACTGTCACCTGCTTAGTATGTCAGGCTGATTAAGGTTAGGTTAGCTCAGTGACACCATTGAGCATTACCAAACACTGCAAATAACTGTGCATGGAGAGATAATAGCTGCAAGAAGAGCCGGTGACCAACTACAATGCTTATGTTTTTATTTTTCTATCACTGCTGAAAAAGTAAATAAATTTAATTTAAAAATTTCCACAGAATTTATAAAACCTGATTTATTCAAAGTTTAAAAATTGATCCATATTACAGAACCAAAATAATGTAAATAGTTTTATACCTTTTATTGGTAGAATATACAAACTCAGAGAACCAAGAACCTGTGACTTTCAACTTTAAAAAACCCTCATTTTCCAGTGTGTTTTCATGGTATATTCTATTAGATCTTCTTTGAAAATGAAAAGTACTCTACTACAGATTGCACTGATCTCAACAGGAGGAGAAAACAATCTATTTTTCATTAGAGTTCCTGATGGAAACAACAGAGAGAGCCAGTAATTTGTTAAGTGCAATAATATCTCCATGAAAATCATGAATGAGGGACTTTCCTGGTGGAACAGTGGTTAAGAATCCGCCTGCCAATGCAGGGGACATGGGTTCAAGCCCTGGTCCAGGAAGATCCCACATGCTGCGGAGCAACTAAGCCTGTGCGCCACAACTACTGAGCCTGCGCTCTAGAGCCCACAAGCCACAACTACTGAGCCCACGTGCCACAACTACTGAAGCCCACACGCCTAGACCCCGTGCTCCGCAAAGAGAAGCCACCGCGATGAGAAGCCCGCGCACTGCAATGAAGTGTAGCCCTCGCTCGCGGCAACTAGAGAAGGCCCGTGCACAGCAACGAAGACCCAACGCAGCCAAAAAAAAAAAAAAAAAAAAAGAAAAGAAAATCATGAATGAAGGACATGAGTTTTAAAAGATTAACTCGTGAGGATAATTCCCAGGTAAATAATTTTTTTTCTAAACTGCCTTGCTTCAAGGAGGCCTCTCCAGAGAATAATTGAAACAATAAGAAAATAAACTTTAAAACATTATATAAGACATTCAATATATTTTTCTTCAAAATACATTTCACTTAGTAGATATTCCAGGTAAGAAGGCATTAGTTTTATACTGGAATTTAGACATTTTCATTAGTTCAGAAGTCTTCATTAAGAAAAACCTGTATCTCGCTGAAGCACTGAGTCATAAGATTAAAAACTGTCCAATATTATTTTCTACTCCAGACAATATTATCTTTTGTGTCCCAACACTCAGCTCTTCCACCTGATTGGTACGTCTCATATGTTATATAGATAACAGCTCTTTTAATACTCCGAACCATTAGTTGTGTGTCCAAGATAACTGACATTCACAAATAGAGAAGTACTTCCATTTTTGCATAGAAATGAAGAATGAGGAAATTTAGAAGTTAGATTTCTGAAAAGATAATTTAAAAGGTTCTCATTTAGCTATTTAGCCGTGTATCAGCAGCCTGGTGGCCCTAGTTACCCGCTTTGCTCAGAGTTGCCTACAATAGCTAACTGGAAATGGTCCTGCTTTTCCCCCTTCTCTGGGTCTCACATATAGTGTGAAACATAATTTTCTTGGTTTTTTTGTTTTGCTGCCACCCCCGCTTCCCACTCTACTTCCCATTAGATGTGGTAAAGGTCAGGGGGTTCATCCTCCCCACTTTACTCTTTATTTTCAGCTCCTACTAATGCTGATTATCTCTTTCACATCCTTCCTCCTATGGCTATCCTCTTCTATCCATTTTGCATAAACACAAATGTAAAACATGTGTTTTCATTTATTTCCCTGAAACACAATCACACCAGGCAGTTGGGTTAAAGGTTTGGGTGGATATCTTGGGATACGAGGTCATTATATCACAGCACAGCATGGCAAATAATGTGAAACTGAACATCAGACATCTCTGTTCACTGGCAGTACTTGCCACTAACCAGCATCTTTTCTCAGGACCTAGCTCCTAATGCCTTGCAGCCATCTTCCCTACCTCCTATTATCCTCCACTGCTTTTCCTGGTTTTGGAACACTTGATTCATCCATCTCTGGCTAAAGCAAAACATTCTTCTTACTTTATTATGCAGGCAATGTTTTCTTTGTCCAATTTTTAGCTCATTTTAGACAAGCCCCAAATTCAGAATCAAAGATGGCTCACCAAAATGCTTTTGCTAAATAAGACATTTTTCTCCATGAGGAATTCCTTTTTTTGTTAATACATTTATTTATTTTATTTATTTATTTTTGGCTGCATTGGGTCTTCGTTGCTGCATGCAGGTTTTCTCTAGCTGTGGTGAGCGGGGACTACTCTTCGTTGCAGTGCACGGGCTTCTCATTGCGGTGGCTTCTCTTGTTGCAGGCACCAGCTCTAGTCATGCAGGCTTCAGTAGTTGTGGCATGCGGGCTCAGCAGTTGTGGCTCACGGGCTCTAGAGAGCAAGCTCAGTAGTTGTGGAGAACGGACTTAGTTGCTCCATGGCATGTGGGATCTTCCTGGACCAGGGATTGAACCTGTGTCCCCTGCATTGGCAGGCGGATTCTTAACCACTGCACCACCAGGGAACCCTCCATGAGGAATCCTCTTACCTGCCTTTGAGCTGCCCACCCACCCACACACACACAAGTTTTGTAGCACACTCTACATTTTAAAGGCCATTCAGCCAGCAAGGTATTAAGTTTTTGAAGGGCCCTGGGAAGAAACCTAGGATTCATTCCCATGTTCTTCCTATTCCCTCCTGACCGTAACCAAATCCCAAGCCCCGTTGATTCTGCTGGAAACATCTCTCTTACTTCTACTGCTACCCTTATCCAACACAGCATTGTCTTTTCACCAGTATTAGTTCAACAGCCTCCTAACCCATTGTTGGGAGGAGAAACTTATCCTCTACCAACTTAAGTCCAAGTGGTTGGGAGCCTACAAATTAATTGATGACAGATAGATTAACAGGAGAAAAGTTAATTTTCACATACAAGTTAGAGGACCCCATATGAAGTGGCTCCCCAAACAGCTAGGAGTAAGGGTTTATATACAAGCTTAATGAAGGGGGGTGGATGAGTTTAGGAATTCAAAGGATGGAAGGTTCTGATGAGGCTTGTGCATACAATTTTCTCGAATGTCCCAATGCCTAAGGCCAGTCACCTTCCTGACTAGAGACTTCCCCAGAGACTGGGTCTGGGGCAGCTGACTCTCATAAAGCCCTGCTTTAGTCAGATAAGGGAAGTCCTGATAAGATTACTTTCTACAGACGTTTTCATTTTGAAGTAATCCACATACCATTTTGGTGGGTTGATGATCCCTACACTATCTCCCTACATCCAGTCTTGTTTCCACACCTGTTCACGTTGCAGCCAGAATGGTATTTCTAAAACACCTGATCATGACACTCCCTTTCTTAAAAATACTTCAGTGGCTTTTCACTGCCAAGGATTATGATTTATAATCCTAGATTTACCACTTACCTACTAAAGCTTAAAGAACCAAAGAGTAAAATTGTATGAATCTAGCCTATATGGCCAAAGTTGATTTACATGGCAGGAAAGGTAAGGCAAGGTGGGTAAATTATGATATACCAAAACATTAGTATTTAGTGCCATGCCACATTTTGCATCTATGTTTCTCAGATTTTACTTCTGAAATTCCTACTTGGGGCAGTGTGCCAGGTACCAAATGTTTTTCTCTTTCCTTCGATTTTGATTAACATTTCATTCCTTTAGGGCCTTACTGAAACACCTGGCTAAGTTAGTTCATAAGCTTATTCTTATTAGTGTTAATAAGTTAATGTACTATGCATTTCCACATACAGTGTTTCTATTTTAATAAGGTCATTCATGACTAATACCACAGGATGACCTATAAAAGGCATTTCAGACCCTGAAGCAACAAGCTAAGGAGAAAATCTGAGCAAATGGGCTTTGAATACCTCTTAATACCTCTTCTTGCTCTGCTTATGAATAGAACTGGCCCTGAAGGGAAGAATTCTATTGCCTTTGTATAATCTGCACCCCTCAGGAGAGGGGTTCATGCTACTCTGTATTACTCTATTATGTAGCACAACCTCAGTGTACCAAATGGGATATTTTGCTATCCAGCTGTGATTCCTACATACTTGAATTGTCCATATGTATTTTTTTAATAGATTTATTTAGATATAATTTACATGCCACAAAATTCACCCTATTTAAAGTATACAGTTGGGCTTCCCTGGTGGCGCAGTGGTTGAGAGTCCGCCTGCCGATGCAGGGGACACGGGTTCGTGCCCCGGTCTGGGAAGATCCCACATGCCGCGGAGCGGCTGGGCCCGTGAGCCATGGCTGCTGAGCCTGCGCGTCCGGAGCCTGTGCTCCGCAACGGGAGAGGTCACAACAGTGAGAGGCCCGCGTTAACGCAAAAAAAAAAAAAAAAGTATACAGTTGAGTAATTTTTGGTATATTCTGAGCTGTGCAACCAACACCCCTATCTAATTTTCAAACATTCTCATCATCCCCAAAAGAAACGCTGTACACATCAGCAGTCATTCCCTATTCCCACCCCCATTACCTCAACCTAGCACTAGGTAACAATCTATTTTCTGGCTCTACAGATTTGTCTATTCTGGACTTTCTGTACAAATTGAATCATACATTATGTGACCTTTTGTGAATGGCATCCTTCACCTAGCATAATGTTTTCAAGATTCCTCCATGTTGTAGCATGTATCAGTACTTCATTCCTTTTTGTTGCCAAATAATATTCCATTATATGGATGTGCCACCATTGTTTATCCATTCATCAGTTGATGGACATTTGGGTTGTTTCCACTTTTTGTCTATTGCGAATAATGCTGCTATGAACATTAGTGTACCCATTTTTGTGTGGATATATGTTTTCAATTCTCTTGCTTGTATACCTTGCTGTAGAATTGTTGGTCATACGGTAATTCTATGTTTAACATTTTGAGAAACTGTCAAACTATTTCCAAAGTGGCTACAGCAGTTTATATTCCCATCAGCAAGTATGAGCATTCCAATTTCTCTGCATCTTTGCCAACCCTTGTTATTGCCATCTGGTGGGTAGGAAGTAGTATCTCCTTATGGTTTTGATTTGCCTTTTCCCTAAGGACTATTGATGTTGATCATCTTTTCATGAGCTTATTGGCCATTTGTATATCTTCCCTGGAGAAATGTATATTCACATCCTTTGACCATTTTTTATTGTGTTATTTGTTTTTATTATTATTGAGTTTTAAAAGTTATTTATATATTCTAGATATAAATTGTTTGTCAGATATATGATTTACAAATATTTTCTCCCATTCTGTGGGTTGTCTCTTTACTTTTTTGTCAGCTTCTTTTGAAGCACAAATTGTTTTAATTTTGAGGAGGTCTAATTTGTCTATTTTTTCTTTTGTTGCTTACTCTTTTGGAATCATATCCAAGAAAATATTGCTCAAGCTAAGGTTACAAAGTTTTGCTTTTATGTTTTTTTTCTAAGAGTTTTATAATTTTAGCTTTTAACTTTAGGTCTAGGATCCACTTTTGATTAATGTTTGTATATGGTATGAAGTGGGTGTCTAACTTCATTCTTTTTCATGTAGGTATCCAGTTATCTCAGCACCATTTGTTGAAATTGCATATACTTTAAACCATATACTAGGAAGCTGTTGTGTTAACAGTTCTGTTAGCCATCTGTTACTGAGTAACCTAGTAAGCAAATTCAACTCTGAGAGACTTCAGGTATCAGTATTTGGTTCTGTAGATTTGTATATATTGTATATCTCTTCTTGCTTTTGAGTATTTTGTGAGTATTGTTCTGTTGAATATTTCAGGTATTTGGATGCATTTCTCTTCCCTAAAGTAAATATATAATTTACTATATTTAAATAGTGATTTACCATATTTAATAGTGGGAACTGCTACATGTAATTAATCTTGACCTACAAAGAGCTAGCAATTCATCCATTTATTTCCTCAAGAAAAGTTTTTTGAGTACCTATGTGTCATGGATATAATGCTGGGAATATAGTAATAAATAAAACATAGTCCTTGTCCTCAAAGAACATATTCTAGAGAGAAGCAAACAAACAGAAACCAAAAAAAAAAAAAAAATATGTGAGGTATGGATGTTGATACATGTTAAGAAGAAAATAACAGCCAGAGGAAGAGGGTAAAGAGTGATGCAAAAGTGTTGCTAGTTTTTATAGAGTAGTCAGCGATCTCTTTGATGAAGGCAACATTTAGTCAGAAACTGGAAGGCTGCATCAAACTATCTATGGCCGATATCCTAAGGACGAGTGTTCCATGCAGCGGTAAGAGCAAGTGCAGCGACCTGAGATGGGACATGCTTGGCTCAGCTCAAATTTTCTCCCTCCCTCTGTAATTCTAATGCCAACAGCATAATTTCTGTACACATCCCAATTTCACCATAGTTTCTTTTCTAAAAACATTTTGCCATAATTGATTATATATTGTACCATACCTAAGAAGATTCAGTTTGGATGTTTCAAAATTAGATAAATTTAAACAAAACAACAAAAAACCCCAAACATTTTCCTGCATTACATTTTGCATCCTTGCTGAAGCACGATTTCTGATGTTGCAACTTCAGTCCAATTCAGCAAACTTAACTGAATGCCTACAGTGATATTTCCCAAATCGTAATCTGTGGACCATATCTGTGGTTCAGAACTTTCACTACGACTTGACAATGGTTTGAATAATTAAAATTAGGCCTCAGTAATTTATGACTATGCCTGTATGCTTGTTTTCTGACAATGTGGAATGTAGTGAATGCCACCAGGGTGACTTAATTCCAAGGAGCTGTATGTTGAGGAATCTTACGGCTTATGCATAGCCTACCTTGAGCGTCATCAGCTATGACACACAGGGTGTGTATCATGGGGTCAGTTCGTCACTTATGCCACATATGGCTATAGTAATTTAATGACTCACTGGAGTTACTGTTAGGAAATCAGATGTTGTTGCCTGTACACCACTGAATATCAATAACCAAAGAGAAGATACATTTGCTATGAAAATTTCAATGCATTTTACAGACAGTACTTTTCTTAAAAAGTCATCACTTTTTTTTTTTTTTTTTTTTTGCGTTATGCGGGCC
>NW_006788075.1:2021058-2021583 GCF_000442215.2 Lipotes vexillifer
TTTTTTTTTTTTTTTTTCTTGCGTTATGCGGGCCTCTCACTGTCGTGGCCTCTCCCATTTGCGGAGCACAGGCTCCGGACGCGCAGGCTCAGTGGCCATGGCTCACGGGCCCAGCCGCTCCGCGGCATGTGGGATCCTCCCGAAACGGGGCACGAACCCGCGTCTCCTGCATCGGCAGGCGGACTCTCAAGCACTGCGCCACCAGGGAAGCCCAAAAAGTCATCACTTTTTGACAGTAATACCCTGAAAATCAATGCCCCACCTTTCTCTGTTCCTCCTTCCCTTTGTTCATGATCTCTATTTCAGATTACTTTAGGCAGTTGGTAAATCTTAAGTGGCCTGGATATGTGAAAGCAAGGTGCTTTGATATTTTCAATATTTAAACTCAGAATATTCCAGAATGCCCTAAAATAAAATGCAATTATGAAATGCCCTTTTGCCTTTTCACCAAATATATTCAATTCCTACCCACTGACTAAGGTAAAATAATCCTTTCTGCCCCTTAACTCACATTAAAACTCTTTC
>NW_006788075.1:2021593-2037223 GCF_000442215.2 Lipotes vexillifer
ACCTCTTTCCCCTTGCCTAGCATTTCTTTTTGTTTGTTTGTTTTGTTTTTTAGGTTTTTTTTTTACAACTGGCAAATAACATGTACATTTTATTTTTAAAGAAAAATATGGCCTAATATAAAATAAAATTGGAATCAAGCAGTTTTTTTTTTAAACATCTTTATCGGAGTATAATTGCTTTACAATTGTGTGTTAGTTTCTGCTTTATAACAAAGTGAATCAGCTATACATATACATATATCCCCATATCTCCTCCCTCTTGCATCTCCCTCCCTCCAACCCTCCCTATCCCACCCCTCTAGGTGGTCACAAAGCACTGAGCTGATCTCCCTGTGCTATGTGGCTGCTTACCACTAGCTATCGGTTTTACATTTGGTAGTGTATATATGTACATGCCACTCTCTCACTTTGTCCCAGCTTATCCTTCCCCCTCCTCATGTCCTCAAGTCCATTCTCCAGTAGGTCTGCATCTTTATTCCCGTCCTGCCCCTAGGTTCTTCATGACCACTTTTTTTTTTTTAGATTCCATATATATGCGTTAGCATACAGTATTTGTTTTTCTCTTTCTGACTTACTTCACTCTGTATGACAGACTCTAGGTCCATCCGCCTCACTACAAATGACTCAATTTCATTTCTTTTTATGGCTGAGTAATATTCCATTGTATATATGTGCCACATCTTCTTTCATTGGTCGATGGACATATAGGTTGCTTCCATGTCCTGGCTATTGTAAATAGAGCTGCAATGAACATTGTGGTACATGACTCCTTTTGAATTATGGTTTTCTCAGGGTATATGCCCAGTAGTGGGATTGCTGGGTTGTATGGTAATTCTATTTTTAGTTTTTTAAGGAACCTCCATACTGTTCTCCATAGTGGCTGTATCAATTTACATTCCCACCAACAGTGCAGGAGGGTTCCCTTTTCTCCACACCCTCTCCACACCCTCTTATTGTTTGTAGATTTTTTGATGATGCCATTCTGCCTGGTGTGAGATGACATCTCACTGTAGTTTTGATTTGCATTTCTCTAATGATTAAGGATGTTGAGCATTTTTTCATGTGTTTTTTGGCAATCTGTATATCTTCTTTGGAGAAATGTCTATTTAGGTCTTCTGCCCATTTTTGGATTGGGTTGTTTGTTTTTTTGAAATTGAGCTGCTTGTAAATTTTGGAGATTAATCCTTTGTCAATTGCTTCATTTGCAAATATTTTCTCCCATTCTGAGGGTTGTCTTTTCATCTTGTTTATGGTTTCCTTTGCTGTGCAAAAGCTTTTAACTTTCATAAGGTCCCATTTGTTTATTTTTGTTTTTATTTCCATTTCTCTAGGAGGTGGGTCAAAAAGGATCTTGCTGGGATTTATGTCATAGAGTGTTCTGCCTATGTTTTCCTCTAAGAGTTTGATGGTCTCTGGCCTTATATTTAGGTTTTTAATCCATTTTGAGTTTATTTTTGTGTATGGTGTTAGGGAGTGTTCTAATTTCATTCTTTTACATGTAGCTGTCCAGTTTTTCCAGCACCACTTATTGAAGATTGCCTAGCATTTCTTATGCCGTATTTTCCACACTGTGTTATACATACATCCCTTTACTGCCATCAGCTAGGAGCATACCCTAGGGCTGTAGAGGGTTCTCAGTAAATATTTACAAATGTATTATTATTATGGCCTGGAAGTATTAGGGAGATAAATATCAGAATGATCCCATGGGGTTCAACTTTGTTTCTGTTTTGGTTTCTTAGTTTTGTTTCTTTAATTTGAAAAGCTTTGATTAAAAAAAAAAAACAACAGGAGAGAATGAGTGGGAAGAAAAGTTTAAAGTATGTCATTCCTTGAGAGATATTTTTTTCCATTGGTTTTACCTGCCCAGTGGTTAGATCTAGAATTCAATTTAAAAAACAAAATGAAACAAATGTTGTATTGAGTCCTAATGGCTAGTTCCTTTGAATGTGGCTGGAATGATGGTTTTTAAAGGGTGTTACCAGATTACATCTTTGTCAGGTAAGGAAGGTGGAGCTGTGTGGGAATGAGGCTTTGTTTAGTCAGGTTGTATAATGTTTTGCTGAGACATGTTGGGAAAAGCAATCCAAAGTAATGTGGACTCACTATGAAGTCACAGTCTGAAGCACACCTTATAAAGTTTAGAGATTTTTTTTTGCGATCCTCTTGGAAATTTGCATACCAGAAATGTTAGAGAAAATTAACTCTAATATATGTGTGTGTATGTATATACAGTCCCTTCCCCTAACATTTGTGGGACTTGAAGAAGAGTACAAATAAAGGCCCATAAACAACACATCAAGTTATAAAGTATAGTATCTTCAAATAAAGTATGTTCTTTTCTCCCACCTTAAAAATATGTCTTCAGACAAAGTTAAAATTTAAAACTCTTTGATAACCTTGGAGCTTCATGTTTAAAAAGTGGAGATCCTGGAAGAGCCTGGTCTACAGCCCACAGCCCAGCTCCCCCATGCTTCTCTTCCCATCCCCAGCTCCATCCCACAAGGTAAGAGGTCTCAAGAGGATGCAGGTGGCCACATCTACTCACACATCCATATCAGATCCATAGCAAACAGCTGCCTCTTGGGCCTCCCTTGGGCCTAGGGGTGCGGAACAATCCATGCCTAGGGACTGGGGAAGAAGCTGAAGCAGGCTCAGGGCCTCTTGGGTGGAGAAGTCTGGAATTCCAGGTAACCAGAGAAGGCACAGGGGCATGGTTCAGGTTCTGGGTAGGCACAATCATTTAGTTCCTGGATTCTTTTTCTTGTGCAAAGGGCTGTAGTCAGGGAAGGGCAGAGAGATTCTCTGAAACAGACGGCACAGAACAGATGCCCTTCTTGCCTAAGTCAAAGAGCCATACTGTATGTATATATATTTGTGTGTGTGTGTGTACGCCAAGCTCTGATGCCTATATACCTTTTAAAGATATAGAAAATTTGACATATGTATTGAGGGAGAGATATAACCTTATGGATGATCTGAAAGGATGAACAATACAACATACTTGTCATTGGGTACACTAAAACAATTAATTGACTGTGGACATCTAAATACTTCAAACAAATAATGATACATTATAAAATAATGAGATTGAAGCCCCTTTCAGAAAGGCCTAGAAAGCTGTCATTTCTCTCATCCATGTACTGAAGGATCAACTTCATCTCACTCCCTACTGTACAGCTCTGCCCTAGGGAAAATGAGGAGGATTATCTCTTGCTGAGCAGAGCCCAGCAGGGGACTGATGTGAGAAGCCTCCTTCAGCTAGGTTCCCCTCACCCATCCCCCAACCTCCAACCTTTTTGGTATCTTCACAACCTCTTACCTTGAGCCCCCTTGCTCCTCTTTTATGCACTTTGGAAGGGATTTTCTTAAAATTTCACAGCCCTTTAACCTCATGAGCTGCTGAATATCTTAAGCCATAGAGAGAGTTGAAGCTCAATCTTTAGTCTTTTGAACAAAAAATACTGAAGCCCTAACTATATTTACTTTTGTGGTATGGGGATAGTGAAAGGAGATATTCAACAAAATGAAGCATGTGAATAAGAAAAGATTACTTTTTGTATGTGAATGTGGCTTTTAATTTTTCTGAGAGGCAATTTTTCAGCTAGTGTCTGTATTTCACAAATGGAATAGTCAAAAACTTGCTTCTAGGTAATAGGAGAATCCACCAAGGCATATAAAATACAGTAAAGTAGGGCTTCCCTGGTGGCGCAATGGTTGAGAGTCCACCTGCCAATGCAGGGGACGCGGGGTCGTGCCCCGGTCTGGGAAGATCCCACATGCCGCGGAGGGGCTGGGCCCGTGAGCCATAGCCGCTGGGCCTGCGCATCCGGAGCCTGTGCTCCTGAAGGGGAGAGGCCACAACAGTGAGAGGCCCGCGTACTGCAAAAAAAGAAAAAAAAAAATGCAGTAAAGTAGTTCTTAATAAAATGAATCAGACGTTTGAGCAGATATTGCAGACACACATATGTGAACCACTGAGGTTTAACACTGTATTTAATAGTCTTGGATAACTTGAAGTAGTGAATTTAATCTGCCATGATCTGATTTGTCAGAATTTGAAATGAGACAAGGTATTTTTCTGATATTTTAAGTGATCTACACCGTGGATCACGGCTATTTGTAGGTTTCTTTACTACCATGTTCTCAAATGTGTTATTACTCTGCAAAGAAGAAAGTGGGTAATTGTCCTATGTAGATAAACAGAGGGAGGGGGCAAGCTTGCATGCTGCCTGAGGACAAGGACATCTTGCTGGCTCACCACCCTCTTTCCAGAATCTAGAATCCAGAATGGCCCATAGTAAGGTCCTTGTAAGTATCCGGTGGCTAACAAAAGAATAAGTGAATTAATGGAAGTAATTTATATCAAGTATTGACTATGGCCCAGAGATTAGTGTTTTAGTTTGATTAGTGTTTGGTATATTGTATGGCATTAAATCTTGAGTTATAAGTGAAGAAAAGGAGAATCAACAAGGTTACATAACCTGCCCAAGATAACACAACTTGTGAAATGATGGACTCACCTACCAACTATACTGTGATTTCATTATTTTTATTTCCTCATAATATGTATACATATCACAGATTTAAATCTTGTTAGCTGTGACTGGCGTATCAAGAATATGACAGTTATATATAGTCAGTAACTTCCTTTCAAGGCTACCAGTGTAGTTTGAAAGAGGGAAGCCAGTAATCTGTGGTCTAACATGGCAAAATTCTGTGCACTAAGTAATCCTGGCTCCTCTACCTCAGGGAAAGGCAGAATTCCTGAGCAGACTTCTGACCTCTTTCTAGTGGCAATCAATAATCAGGGACCTCTGATGGCCACACATAGCAGGAAGAACAAACTATTACTTGTTCTCCAGAACCTTTCTTTTCAACTTGCTCTGACTTCCCGGACTCTGGGTCTTGATCACCTAGAACCATGGCTCTTGCCATCTGTGCTTGGCCTTACCTGACTTCCCTGGACTCCAGCCTAATGTATAACAACCCTGTGCCCCTCCCAGCCTTGTGTCTACCTCCCCTGGCCTACCCGAAGCTCTCGAAGGATGGTATCTGCCAGAACCTACCTGGCTCCTCTGCATGTTCTCTTGGCCTGTGTAACCTCATAACCACCTAAGCAGTGAACTGCAGAAAATCTTAGGAGTCCAAAAAAATAACTGGAAAATAAATTAGCTCTTATTCTAAACTGTCTTCTTTGTTACTATAACACTTATGTGGGACTTCCCTCTGTTCAGATAGGCCTGAGAGATGAATCTTCAAGAATATAACGAGTATTGGGTGACTATTTTCTTTTATCGGCAGGTATCCAACATTTGCAAAAGGACTGTAGTGTGTGTGTGTGTGTGTGTGTGTGTGTGTGTGTGTTGTGGATATGTATTGGATCAAATTTGGGTTGTTTTGCTAAGGTGTTGTTAAATGTTAGTTGGAACTGAAATGAAATGGTCTTGTGAAAAATAAAATGAAATCTAAACTGTAAATACTGATGAAAACCAAACCTACATCAGATAGTGTTCCTGCCATTAGCAGTAAGCGTCTTTGCATGGGATGACTTAGTGGCTGCCACGGTTTACAGAGCAGTTAAAAAATTGTCACATGTTATTAATGTCTTTAGGGAATTGTTTTACTTGTCAAGGACAAAGATGGAGAGGGTCCCTAACAAGAAATTGAGCTAATGTTACCTATACTGTCTCACTGTAAAATGATGTGTATTAAAAAAATATTCATTCTTAAATGTGAATTGTATTAATCATTAAAGTCATTTCAAAGTCCTCATGGGAAAGGTAAAGTGTTTTCTAGTTTCTAACCAGTGAAACTGAACAACAGGCAGATAAAGTCTGGGAAGTTGTTCAACTGAACTAATTTGTTTTAAACACCTGATGTTAAATATTTGATTAAAATTTTCCTCACCAAGACTCAGTTTGGAATACAGAAAATGTTAATTTCAGAACATTTCAGACGCTAAAGGTACTTGCATATTGTAACTAGATTGGTGTATATAGAAAAAAGGTATTTTTAGACTATGTTAGAGCTAAAACTGTTGGCAGCTGGGAGTTTTGTGAATTCATGTGAAGGTGGCATGGCTTATAAAATGAGGGCACTGGAAAAAAGAATTACACTTGCTTTCTGGTTCTAGCTTTGCCATAACTAGGTTTGGTGAGCTTGGGCAGGTCATTTGACCTCCTTTGGCGTTAAATTTTTCTCACGGTAAATGAAGGACTGGGTTCTGATTTCTAAGGTCAATTAAAGCTATGAAATCATGTGATTTTTCTAGGAGTTTCTTTCAAAATACACATTGCCTTCTTTAAAAAATATCTTTATTGGAGTATAATTGCTTTACAAGGGTGTGCTAGTTTCTGCTGTATAACAAAATGAATCAGCTATACATATACATATATCCCCATATCTCCTCCCTCTTGCATCTCCCTCCCACCCTCCCTATCACCTCTCTAGGTGGACACAAAGCACTGAGCTGATCTCCCTGTGCTATGCGGCTGCTTCCCATTAGCTATCTATTTTACATTTGGTAGTGTATATAAGTCCATGCCACTCTCTCACTTCGTCCCAGCTTATGCTTCCCCCTCCCTGTGTCCTCAAGTCCATTCTCTACGTCTGCATCTTTATTCCTGTCCTGCCCCTAGGTTCTTCAGAACCATGTTTTTCTTTTTTTAGATTCCATATATTTGTGTTAGCATACGGTATTTGTTTTCCTCTTTCTGACTTACTTCACTCTGTATGGCAGTCTCTAGTTCCATCCACCTCATTATAAATAACTCAATTTCGTTTCTTTTTATGGCTGAGTAATATTCCATTGTATATATGTGCCACATCTTCTTTATACATTCATCTGTCGATGGACACTTAAGTTGCTTCCATGTCCTGGCTATTGTAAATAGAGTGGCAATGAACATTGTGGTACATGACTCTTTTTGAATTATGGTTTTCTCAGGGTATATGCCCAGTAGTGGGATTGCTGGGTCATATGGTAGTTCTATTTTTAGTTTTTTAAGGAACCTCCATACTGTTCTCCATAGTGGCTGTATCAATTTATATTCCCACCAACAGTGCAAGAGGGTTCCCTTTTCTTCACACCCTCTCCAGCATTTACTGTTTGTAGATTTTTTGATGATGGCCATTCTGACTTGTGTGAGATGACATCTCACTGTAGTTTTGATTTGCATTTCTCTAATGATTAGTGATGTTGAGCATCCCTTCATGTGTTTGTTGGCATAAAATACACATTGCCTTTTTACTGGACCTATCCTAAAGGTATTACTGGACCTTATCCAATCACAGCTTCGGCAAACAATACGGCCACTGAAAAGCTACTTGCGTCACTTGATTTTATTTTTTCAAACTCAAACAATACCTGGCAAATAAAGAAAGGTTCCTGAATTGTGATTGGCACAATGATACATGGTCAGCTGCACTGAGAATTTAAGCAAACTATATATATCATCAGGGTGCAGAATGAAGGTGA
This sequence comes from Lipotes vexillifer, assembly GCF_000442215.2. NCBI lineage: Eukaryota > Metazoa > Chordata > Mammalia > Artiodactyla > Lipotidae > Lipotes > Lipotes vexillifer. Next base: position 2,029,074 of record NW_006788075.1, read on the forward strand.
GGGCTGATCTGCAATTACCTGCATTTGTGAATCAAACCAACGTTATAATTGTGGGTGTGGAACAAATGCCAAAAGCCCAACTGTGTCACACACTTTCTTTATGCCTATATCCAGTGTTTTTAGCACAGTTTCCATCCTCTCCTACTCACTGGCTTTTCCACTAGAATGCACACACAGCAATTTTTTCTAGCCCTCTTCCTCCCAGATCTTCTATCACAGCAGTCACCAACCTTTTTGGCACCAGGGACCAGTTTTGTGGAAGACAATTTTTCCACGGACCGGTTGGGGTGGGGGATGGTTTTGGGATGATTCCAGTGCATTACATGTATTGTGCACTTTATTTCTATTATTATTAAATTGTAATATATAATGAAATAATTACACAACTCACCATAATGCAGAATCAGTGGGAGCCCTGAGCTTGTTTTCACTAGCCACTCACTGATAGGGTTTTTGTTTTTTTAATATTTATTTATTTGGTTGCTTGGGGTCTTAGTTGTGGCAGGCAGGCTCCTTAGTTGTGGCATGTGAACTCTTAGTTGCAGCATGCATGTGGGATCTAGTTCCCTGACCAGGGATCAAACCTGGGCCCCCTGCATTGGGAGCGTGGAGTCCACTGCACCACCAGGGAAGTCCCCTCACTGATAGGGTTTTGATATGAGTCTGTAAGCAATTGATTTATTATGGTCTCTGTGTAGTTCAACCTCTCTGCTAATGATAATCTGTATTTGCAGCCGCTCCTCAGTGCTAGCAACACAGCCTCAGCTCCACCTCAGATCATCAGGCATTAGATTCTCATGAGGAGTGTGCAATCTAGATCCCTCGCATGCACAGTTCACAGTAGGGTCCACACTCCTATGAGAATCTGATGCCACCGCTGATCTGACCGGAGGCGGAGCTCAGGCAGTAATGCAAGCAATGGGGAGCGGCTGTAAATACAGATGAAGCTTCTCTCGCTCACCAGCGCTCACCTCCTACTGTGCTGCCCATTTCCTAACAGGCCACGAACTGTTATCAGTCCGTGGCCCAGGGATTGGGGAACCCTGTTCTATTGCATTTACCACCATAGTCCACCCTTTATTCTTTGCACCCTCTCATTTCTGTGACACTACCCAACCTTCTTCCTTGGTTCTCACTCTTCTCTCTATACCTTAAATTTGGCTGTAATACAAAATATATTCCTAGACCCTGTGCTCTTCTGTATTGGTTCTCACTCCCTCAGAGTTTTTCTTGACGAACTGTCACTAATAGGTGGATAGCTCCAAAGTTGACATCTTTATTTTTGATCACCTTTATACAGTTTAAAAATAAAAAGAACATACTTTGAAAGGACTATTTTAAGGCAAATGGAGCATTTGAGGGATCATTTGTTAAACATGTCATTTCTAGAAAGAAGTGCTATGCTAAGTGTCTCAATATTTGCTGGATATTCAAAAAGCATTTTCAGTTTTCTTATATGACTAAATTAGATGTCCTAGTTTTTAAAAAATAATGACTCGTGTTTTTTATGATTTGGAAATTACTTAGGAGAAACAGAATTTAAGAACAAGACTTTCAAGGTGGGGGACTTCCCTGGCAGTCCAGTGGTTAAGACTTCGCCTTCTAATGCAGGGAGTGCAGGTTCGATCCTGGTCAGGGAACTAAGATCCCACATGCCTCACAGCCAAAACAAACACCACAAGATAAAACAGAAGCAATATTGTAACAAATTCAATAAAGACTTTAAAAAATGGTCCACGTCAAAAAAAAAATTTCTTTAAAAAAAAAGAATAAGACTTTGGGGTTTTTAGAATATATTAATTTTCAACTCAAAAAGAATCTTATATGTAACATATAAGATGCATATGTAATGCCCTTCCGTGAAACAGTCTGTAGTTGAATTAGTCATCCTCCTCCTTGTCTCCTGTCTAGCACCCTAAACCACTTCCCATACCTGCTGCCCAAATCAGCTCTCCCCATCTCTGTTTATGTCATCCTTTCTTTGGTTTTACAAAAGAGAAACCCCTTGCTCTTCCTGTTCCGTCTTCCCCTGGATTCCTTTATCCTTTATCAGACAGTGCATGGATTCTTGCCTCACATTCTTTTTCAAAAGCAGCCCTCTGCGTTCTCTCTGCCCCTCCCCAAGTGAGAACACCCTACATCTGCAATATTGCAACTATCTGTTCCCTTGCAGTCTCAATTCTCTTAACTCTCTTCTAAATCCCTCCTGAAACCTGCCAGCTAGATCTTCATAAAGCATTTTATACCATGCTTCTGTATCATCAGTAGCTTTCCAGCGACTACAGGATGAAGTCTAAACCCTGCACATTCAAGACCCACCACAACTCTCTGATCCCTTCAAGAAAAGTTGAATTGCTATGTTTTGAAATAGAAGAGGGACTGTTTAGAACTGAGAATTTTAATGTAAGAGGAGTTTTGGTTCTTAGCAGAGTTTGTTTAATCTCTTATCTGTAGATCTGTTGGGAGATAATCTTTTTCTGCAAACAGAAATAAGAAGAAACAACTGTGGACATAGATTTTTAGAAAAAATATATTGACGAAGGGAATAAAGAGGGCTGAAAGCAGAGGGATTTGGCTTCCTGTCTGAGTAAGGATGGGGCCTCCTAGACACACTAGGCTGCTTTGGAAGCCTAGGGAGGTAATATCTCATACGAGAGCATTTAGTACCAAGGTCAGACCAGAAGCGAAGCAAGAATTTGATATGTTTATATATTAAGGCCTATGAGAAAGACTTACAGGTTAAGGCAAGAATCTGTAATTATTCTAAATATTTAATATTGCTCTTTAAATTGGAATAACATACCTTAAAAACACATTTTAAGAAGGACTTGTCCTTATTACAATAGTTTTTGAATCTATACAATTTACTTTAAATATACTCTAAATAGAAAGCAGAAGTACTGCCTTGTGAGACTTTCTGAAAGTTGAAAGTACATGCAGATGAAGATCCTCAAATACAACCCTTATGTTATCTAGTAGAATTGGCAACTCAATCCAGTTACTCGAACCACATTCCAGAAGTTATGAAAGAAAGTGAAATGCAGTACAGAGCTTATAAGTGTTCTGGAGTCAGACTGCCCAGGTTCAAATCTGGGCTATGCCCTTATTAGCCAGGTATTTGTGGGTAAGTTACTTAATCTTTCTATTGATATGTTTCAGTTTCCTTAACTATAGAATATGAATAATAACACTACCTACCTCATTGGGTTGTGCTGAGGAATAAATGAGATGATGCATGTAAAGTGCTTAAAAACGGCACCAAGTACATATTTGAGTACTTATTAAGAACGCTGCAAAGTAGACAGTATTATATCTGTTTTACAGATTATGAAACCAAGTCATAGAGAAATCTCTCTAAACTTGCCTAAAGTAACACTAATTCTAAACTCTACAGCCTCAACAACTCCAAAATCTTAGCTCTTTCTCCATGCTGCCTGCCTCCTTGCTTTTGTATTGCTGGAGGTATGATAATGAATCAGACACTGGCCCTGTCATCAAGAGTAACACTGTTAAAAGGGAGAAAAACAAGAAGTGAATGGACAGTTCTGCACAGGTTCTCCAGGAGCACTGATAAGAGGAAACAACTCAGTCTGGAAGGGCTGGGGATGGCTTCTGTAGCAGTTTCCAGCTAAATCAGGTCTCGAAGTGTGGACAGGAATTAGATCATGGGCTTCCATGGGTGGGAGACTGTCCTAAGGAGAGGAAACAGCAAACAAAGGAGTAGAGAGAACTCTCTGCAGGCAACGGTACAAAAAGGCTATGAGAGAGGACACAAAACATTCAGTATTTACAATAGATCAGCTCAGCTGGAATGTGGAATTTGGGGTAGGGCTGGGGCCTGGTTTTAAGGCTAAGAAGTTGAAGCAGTTCTCTTCTACCAGCCATGAAAATACAAGTCAAGAAGAGGCAGCACAAATACTTGTACATAATGCATAGGCCCCAAACAGTAAGTACCCTTAGATGGAGAGGCTGGTATTCATTTACTTTGAGGCATAAGTCAAAATACTTTTAAATATAATGTATACCTCAGGCCTGGGGAGGTCAGACATGTTTATAGGTAGTGTATATTTTATACACTAACAATCGAGAGAAATCTCCACTTCCCTCTTCCAGGTATTCGTTCTTAAAGACACTTATCTGCATTAGAATTATATGTTAAAATGCCTTTGTTTCTAAAGGAAAAACATCTTCCTGTCTTCTTGTGTGAAAAATACTATCTTTGGTGTTTTAATCTAACCATTCTCACAGCAGTAGATCATCTATAGCACATCTTAATGCCCCATAGATGGGCTACAGAGAAGTGATGGTTTAAGGACCTCTTTAATTTTTTTTTTCTAGTTGTTACTTTTATTTTTCTTAACTCTGAAATTGAACATATTTACATATATTTATGGTATATTTTGAATTAAAAACTTAATATAAACATATTGATATCCTTTACCAATTTTCCTTTAGTTGTGTTGATATTTTTCTTAAGAGTTGTAGAACTTTATTTTTTCAATTTTTTTTGAAGTATAGTAACATTGTAAGATTTACAATGTTGTGTTAGTTTCAGGTGTATAGCGAAGTGAATCAGTATACACACACATATATCCCCTTTTTTTTTTAGATTCTTTTCCCATATACACCATTACAGAGTACTGAGTAGAGTTCCCTGTGCTATACGGCAAGTTCTTATTAGTTATCTATTTTATATATAATAGTGTGTATGTCAATCCTAATTTCCCAATTTATCCCTCCCCCCCCCCTTATGTCCTGGTAACCATAAGTTTGTTTTCTACATCTGTGACTCTACTTTCTGTTCTGTGAATAAGTTCATTTGTACCTTTTTTAGATTCCACATATAAGTGATATCATATGATATTTGTCTTTCTGCGTCTGAATTACTTCACTCAGTATGACAATTTCTAGGTCCATCCATGTTGCTGCAAATGGCATTATTTTGTTCTTTTTTATGGATGAGTAATATTCCATTGTATAAATGTACCACATCTTCTTTATCCATTCCTCTGTTGGACATTTAAGTTGCTTCCATGTCCTGACTGTTGTAAATAGTGCTGCAGTGAATATTGGGGTGCATGTATCTTTTTGAATTACAGTTTTCTCTGGGTGTATGCCCAGGAGTGGGAATGCTGGGTCACATGGTAGTTCTATTTTTAGTTTCTTAAGGAACCTCCATACTGTTCTCCACAGAAGCTGTACCAATTTATATTCCCATCAACAGTGTAAAAGGGTTTCCTTTTTTCTGCACCCTCTCCAGCATCTCTACTGTTTGTAGATTTTTTGACGATGGCCATTCTGACCGGTGTGAGGTGATACCTCACTGTAGTTCTGATTTGCATTTCTCTAATAATTAGTGATGTTGAGCATCTTTTCATGTGCTTTTTGGCCAACTTATGTCTTTGTTGGAGAAATGTCTATTTAAATCTTCTGCCCATTTTTTAATTGGGCTGTTTGTTTTTTTGATATTGAGCTGCATGAGCTGTTTGTATATTTTGGAGATTAATCCTTTGTTGGTTGCTTCATTTGCAAATATTTTCTCCCATTCTGAGGGTTGTCTTATTGTATTGTTTATGGTTTCCTTTGCTGTGCAAAAGCTTTTAAATTTAATTAGATCCCATTTGTTTATTTTTGTCTTTATTTTCATTACTCTAGGAGATGGATTAAAAAAGATCTTGTTGCGATTTATGTCAAAGAATGTCCTACCTGTGTTTTCCTCTAAGAGTTTTATAGTGTCAGGCCTTACATTTAGGTCTTTAATCCATTTTGAGTTTATTTTTGTGTATTATGTTAGGGAGTGTTCTAATTTAATTCTTTTACATGTAGCTGTCCAGTTTTTCCAGCACCACTTATTGAAGGCCTCTTTAATCTTTACTCCTAACAGTAGATTATCTCAAAATAATAGTGGGTTTTAATAGTGCAAGTTTATTATTAAAACCATTTATTAAGAAGTAATTAAAATCTAAGGTAATTGGGCACTGTAAGAAATTTCAACACAGTACCTTCCTTACTCTGAAAGACAACTTTGTCCATCTAATGCCTCCTTGGATAGTTTGTAGAAGAGTTATTTGCATGGTGCCAGCATATTGAGAAATCATCTATCTTAACACTGTTAATATCAGTGACAGCAGAACTCCTTGTGGTACAGTCTTTAATTCATTTAACCAATAAAGTGTGACCAAGTGGCAGGCACTGTGTTAAGCACTAGGGATGTATGTGTGCAAATATAAAATATTCATGATGTAATATGATAAGTACTAATATAGAAGTATGCATCAAATCCATCTGACTTGAGAATCTAGAGAGGACATCCCCAAACCTGGAGAAAACAATAATAATTAAGCAACTCGTTAATTTTTTCTCTCATAACTGGACGTGGGAGGGTTGAATCATTTTCTATAGATCAGGAAAACATCTGATTAGCACTAACTTGTCTAGTGTTTGATCCTAATTCAAATAGTGATGATGTTACTGGAATTGTTAATTCCCTTATCTTTTAAAATACCCTGGTCTCCCCTATGTGTTCTAAAAATGCAAACTGTGTAATATGCACCTGCTTAACTGGAAATGTTTCCTTAGGTTATCTAATATATAACAAAATACTTTTAAAGTCATCAATCTCTAAAGTATGATAGTATTCCTAAGAACACTTAATGTGGATATCATAATTTATATAATTAAGATTCTTTTGAGACTATGAAAACTGCAAAACATATTTCTTTTTTTTTAACATCTTTATTAGAGTATAATTGCTTTACAATTGTGGGTCAGTTCCCGCTTTATAACAAACTGAATCAGTTATAATATACATATGTCCCCATATCGCCTCCCTCTTGCATCACCCTCTCTCCCACCTCCCTATCCCACCCCTCCAGGTGGTCACAAAGCACCAAGCTGATCTCCCTGTGCTATGCGGCTCCTTCTCACTAGCTATCTATTTTACGTTTGGTGGTGTATATATGTCCATGCCACTCTCTCACTTTGTCCCTGCTTACCCTGCCCCCTCCCCGTATCCTCAAGTCCATTCTCTAGTACGTCTGCATCTTTATTCTCGTCTTGCCGCTAGGTTCTTCTGACCATTTTCTTTTTCTTCTTTTTTTTTTTTAGATTCCATATATATGTGTTAGCATGTGGTATTTGTTTTTCTGTTTCTGACTTATGTCACTCTGTATGACAGTCTCTAGCTCCATCCACCTCACTACAAATAACTCAGTTTCATTCCTTTTTATGGCTGAGTAATACCCCATGGTATGTATGTACCACATCTTTATCCATTCATCTATTCATGGACACTTAGGTGGCTTCCATGTCCTGGCTATTGTAAATAGAGTGGCAATAAACATTGTGGTACATGACTCTTTTTGAATTATGGTTTTCAAAGGGTATATGCCCAGTAGTGGGATTGCTGGGTCATATGGTAGTTCTATTTTTAGTTTTTTAAGGGACCTCCATACTGTTCTCCATAGTGGCTGTATCAATTTATATTCCCACCAACAGTGCAAGAGGGTTCCCTTTTCTCCACACCCTCTCCAGTATTTATTGTTTCTATATTTTTTGATGATGGCCATTCTCACTGGTATGAGATGATATCTCATTGTAGTTTTGATTTGGATTTCTAGAATGATTAATGATGTTGAGCATTCTTTCATGTGTTTGTTGGCAATCTGTATATCTTCTTTGGAGAAATGTCTATTTAGGTCTTCTGCACATTTTTGGATTGGGTTGTTTGTTTTTTTGATATTGAGCTGCATGAGTTGCTTGTGTTTTGGAGATTAATCCTTTCTCCGTTGATTTGTTTGCAAATATTTTCTCCCATTCTGAGGGTTGTCTTTTCATCTTGTTTATGGTTTCCTTTGCTGTGCAAAAGCTTTTAAGTTTCATTAGGTCCCATTTGTTTATTTTTGTTTTAATTTCCATTTCTCCAGCAGATGGGTTAAAAAGGATCTTGCTGTGATTTACGTCATAGAGTGTTCTGCCTGTTTTCCTCTAAGAGTTTGATGGTCTCTGGCCTTACATTTAGGTCTTTAATCCATTTTGAGTTTATTTTTGTGTATGGTGTTAGGGAGTGTTCTAATTTCATTCTTTTACATGTAGCTGTCCAGTTTTCCCAGCACCACCTATTGAAGAGACTGTCTTTTCTCCATTGTATA